>NC_136510.1:27903226-28095726 GCF_053919585.1 Euprymna scolopes
TCTACTGTACATTCTTTAACCCTTATCCTCGAGTGGCCTCTTGATCTTGATAAGTGGTGATGCCAATGTAAAAAAAAAAAAAAAAAAAAAAAAAAAAAAAAAAAGCAGGGATCCAGAAGGCAGTTCCAGAGTCTAGCAGTTCTGAGGAAGAAACTATTAAGGTAGAAAGCTTTCTTCTTTATTAGGGTAGAAGGATCACTGTGTAGGGGTGGGATTTTGCTGCCTGTCGAATTTGTCAGGGGGTATTTATGTCGAGGGGGTACAAGGGCTTGTAGTTTGTCAGAGCATCAACCATTAAAATACTTGTAGAATAGGCAGAGGGATGCAACATTTCGTTGATGGGACAGAGGTTGAAGCTTAGATGACAGTTCAGGACCTATCCAGTTGGTGACTCTTTTGAACCCTGTCCGGAAGTAAGAGGCTAGTAGCAGATGCATCAGCCCAAATGTGACAACAATACTCCATACATGGGTGAATGGTGGCCTTGTAGAGGTTCAGGATACTTTCAGCGTAAGTAACTTTCTAGCACGGTAGAGAGAGAGCCAACCTTCCTCGCAGCGGCCCTGGCAATGCTCTCAATGTATCTGTTACAACTCCTGTTCCTGTGAACGTTAAGCCAAGAAGTTTGAAATAAGTACTTTCAGGCAATGTGTCTTTAGCCATTGCTATTGGTGATTGAGAAGGTTTCTTGTAATTATTGAAGGAAACTTAATTTTGGCAGCATTGAATGTGACACTCCATTTTTGTCCCCATTCCACTACAGATTGGAGGTCATCGTCTAGTGTTTCTGCCATTCCCTTAGATATGTGTTCATTTGTTTTCCCCTCGTGCCTATTATAGAGCATGGTGTCATCAGCAAATATACCCATCTCGGAAACAATTTTATCAGGGAGATCGGTAATGAATATTAGGAATAATAAAGGTCCAAGGATAGACCCCTGAGATACACCCGCATTTATATGATATTGTTTAGATGTATGACTGTAGAGGACAACCTGGATTCTTCTCTTATTGAAGAAGGATTTTATTATGTTAAGCATTCGTCCAGGGATACCGTATGATTTGATTTTCTGGAGAACACCATCAAGCCATACCCTGTCAAAAGCCATAAATACATCTAGGGCTATCGCTCTACCATCCTCTGCTTTGTCCAGTGAATGGTATATATGTTCAAAGATTACAGTTAGGATATCTGCTGTAGAACAGGCTTACCTAAATCCATATTGTTGGTCGGTCAGAAGTTTAGTAGCTGTAAAGTGATGAACTAGAGCTGGATTAATTATGGACTCAAATGTTTTGGCGAAAACCAGGAGGAGGCTTATGGGGTGATAATTTAATTTCACCAGAATTCTTGAAAACTGGTACCACAGAAGCAGTTTTCCAGCAGTCAGGAAAGCAAAATTCATTAAGGCATTTGTTGAAAAGTTTGGAAAGAACCAGAGAAACCTCAGCGGAGCATTTTTTGTAACACAGCCGGGATGAGACCGGGTCCACATGCTTTTGAGGGGTCCAGGTTTTTTATGATATCATGCACTTGAGAAAGGGGTGATTTTCAGATCATCCAGTGTGGCGTCTGTCCGCAAAGGAAAGTAGGGAAGGGAATGTTTTGCTGGGTCCACTCCAATGTGGAGTTTGAGGAAAACCGACTGACAAGCATGTTAACTTTCTCGGTTGCCGTGCAAACAATCTCATGATTGTTGGATAGTGGGGGAATTGTTGAGTTTATTGCTAATCGCCTGAGGCGCCCTTACCGGGGAATGCCGGCGGGGCTGCCCGGCTGCCCAGGCACTTTTTGAAGGCCGGGAGAGGAGGGGAGGGGTACTGACTTCTCAACCCACTTCACGACCCTGGTGTCAGTTTTTTTGCCGTGGGAAAGAATTATATACCTTCAATTTACGTGAACATACATCATGAGGATTTTTTTTGTAATTATTATAAGGTTGACTTCTGGATAAGAACCAACAAAACTTACAAATAGTTTAAAAACTTCTGCCCCCGCCCTTGTTTTCGTTGTTTGTTTGGGTCCAAAAACCGCCATTTGTTTTCGTTCTAACACAACACACTTCACAATACTTTTGTTTTGTTTCAAATCAAATAAACGCTTTAAAATAAGTGTAAACAAAAACAGTGCTGATGCAGAGAAGTTAGTTATTTTATTTCATTTTTTTTTTTTTTTGTATAGTATTTTTCGGCAAAAGGTGCAGTATCTTTCAACTCTCAAAATAACCCTTAAAAATTACTATTAGAGTTTTTCAGGGGGCGCTGAAAACGAAACTAACGTTTTTAAAACTTTTCTGCACATCCGAATAAGTAGAAGAGTAACTTATCTTGCCTTTGATAAAATTTATTTGTATATTTGATTCTTGACCATTCTTTTTTAATCTTGTTATTGTAATAACAAAACAAAATGTCGAAACATTTTACCAGTGTTTACGGGTGTTAAAAAAAAAAAAAAAAAAAAAAAAAAAGAAAGAAAGATTTCCTGTTCTTAATTAGGAAATTATGAAACCTTTAAATAATTCGGACGAGTGAATTAAGAATCTATAAAACAAAAATTAAATAGGGGGAAAAAAATGAAAGAAACACAAATATATTGTAAACAAAACGATGACAAATGATCCATCAACTAAGGGTTTTTAATGACATTTCAAAAGCACATGGTCTTAACATGTGCCGCTCTCGCATACCAATCACCGCAATATGCAAAATAACAACAAAAAAAAAAAACTAACAATATTATAAAACAATTCTAACCTCGAAAATTAAAAAAAAAAAAAAAACGAAAACTTACCTTTTTTGTGCTAAAAGTTTGGGCTTCAGAGAAAAATTTGGGGGTCGGTCTTGGACTTGCAAATGCCATTTAAACTTAAAATGTGAAAGTCTATTATAAGTAAATAAATAGTTTCAAAATAGCCGTAACTGGCTTCTCTCACTCGTTAGCTTTTTTCAAATGACAATGATTTTCGTCAGAGACAAAGTATTTTACAAAAATAAACTTCGGACAATTCTTAAGTCGTCCTTGTTTATGTTTGTGTCTTTCTTTTTCACCCAAAACCTCGAGATTCGCGCTTATTTTTTAATAGCTATAAAAGACGGCTGTGATTGGTCAATTTTTAAACCAAACTTAGTGTAAGTTAACTAACTTTGATCGATTTTTAATAACATTTTAATGTTTCAAAATTTATAATATGAATTGTTTGGATCTTATAATTAGTTTATTAACCTATTTTATCATTTTTCTTTCTTTTTAAAAGGAAATAATTCGTTAGTGAGACTTTTTCGATGCTGTATAAGGTAGTCTAGCTCCACAAGATTTGAGCCAATCAGAAGCCGGCTTTTATAAGCGCTTCGGCTACAAGAAGGATGAAAATATAAATAAATAAAATGGCGTCTTTTTGGTGTTATTTTCCACAAAAAGTAGTAATTCTTTATTTTTGCTTTAAAATTTATTTATAAATGTTTAGTAATTGCATAAAACTTAAAGATTACTTTGTTAAAAGAAAAGCTTGGCATAAAATAACTAATTTGTACTTATTGTTTTCGTTAGATTTAATTGTGTGCCTATATACCGAGTCTTCGATTATTTGTTATTGTTTTGTTTTCATTTTATTTATTTATTTATTTATTTCAAAATTTATTTTTAAGATTCTGTTATTTATTTTTTTAGCTTTCCTTTATTTTATTATTTTGGAAAAGTAACAAAAAAAACTTAATTAGAAAACAAATTCTATTTTAAATGTTTATATTGAAGAAATAAACAGACAAAGGCGTATTTTTAAAATTCCAATTTAAATACCTACATTCTTTTTTTTTTTTTTTTTTTGTAATATTCAAATTAGGTTATATTTCATTCGAATTATTTTAATCTTATTTTTCTATTTACATCTTTTTTTTTCAAACTGTTAATAAAAGATTAAAATGTCTGAGTTCACGAAGAAATCAAAATGCAATCTGCTAGATTAAATTTCGTAATGAACTTTTTTTTAGTATGATTTTTTTTTTTTAATTTACGCTATTGCATTTTGATTTTAGTAAATATTCCATTAATAGTTACTTAAAAAAATAATTCGATGTTTACTTAGGAGAAATAAACGAAAGCAGGATTATTACTACTACGTTTAATTGTTTATTCACATTTTTAAAAAAAGTATCTTTTGAATAACATCACGGATCTCAAATATGTCATTTTATAATTGTTCTTGTTTCTTTTCCCGCAACATATTCCTTCACAAATATGGGTTGCACGTGGAATACTTCAGCAAAGACGCCTTTAAGAAGACCTATGGTTCAATTCTAAATAAAAAAGGCTGCACGTCTGATGAAGCGTTCAATTCTGTGTGCATTGAAATAGAAGCTGAGGTGGACCGAAGGAAAAATGCGGGCCAAGCGTCTCTGGAACGCAAGGAAACCATCGCAAAAGGTTACCAACGTCTTCATCCAGAAATTTTTACACTCAAAGAAGAATTTCTAGACAAGGAATTTCTTGAACTGGTGAACCGATGCAAAACGGGGTTGCTCTCGGATGCCGAGAAGAAAGCCATAGAGTTCAATGCGGCCAATCGATTGTTTAGATTTCCAGTTTTTACTCATGAATTCTGTGATAAACTTGTTGAAGAACTCGAAAACTTTGAAGAAAGTCCTCTTCCGAAAGGGCGGCCGAATACTATGAACAAATACGGCTGTCTCTTAGATGAACTTGGGTTCAATGAAGGATTCTTGGTACCGTTTCGCATAGATTACGTGTCTTGGATAACTCGGTGCCTGTTTCCTGATTGGGGCGGAGACAGTCTTGACTCTCATAGGGTCTTTAGCGTGAGATATTCGTCTGGAGAAGATCTGGATCTTTCTTACCATTATGACAACGCAGAGGTCACCCTTAATGTCTGTCTGGGCAAAGACTTCACCGAGGGAGACCTCTATTTTGGAGGGATGAACACAGAATCCCGCGTTGAAAGAACTAATTACGTTGTCTACACAAATCAAGTAACCTACGGCCTGCTTCATCGTGCGCGTCAAATGCACGGGGCTCTGCCAATTGATTCAGGGACGCGACACAACCTTATTATATGGATGAGATCGTCTGCCGTTCGCAATAATCTGTGTCCGATGTGTAACGATCTGCCACAACTGGAAAAAGATACAACAAACGGTTATGGACAGGGGTTTACCGAGTACCAGGAGAATGTTGAAACGGTTAATGTTTGTACAATCTAAAGATTATTGTTATTTTTGTTAATATTTAATCAGGAAAAAAATATTTATGCTTATCCAAACTCTGACTCAACTTCATGTCGGTATCTTTTGGCAGGTTACAGTAAACAACCAAGATGCAGATGCAATTAGGCAATCAGCTGTTAACAGACGACAAGTTTTAATGAAATCGTGAAAAATCATTGCAACAAGAACATATTTTTTTTAAAAAACATTTTCATTGTTTTGATTTTATTGTCTCTGACAGTCTTTGTGTGACCTTGCAGCAACTTAAGATTTTGAATGTCTTTGCTTTGTAAACTCAGTGCTGATTGGTTGTAGTAGGCAACTTCTTCTCTGGCTTACCCAATCAGACACCATCTCTCTTACGAGCTGAACATGTGATAAAGTGCATAAAAGTTAAAACCATCGCAACTCTCTCTCTCTCTCTCTCTCTCTCTCTCTCTCTCTCTCTCTCTCTCTCTCTCTTCCGTTCGGGCTCTTGAATCAGCAAAACTCTTCACAGGTCTTGAACCTGTCCCCAACTTCTATCCTGGGAGGCAACGGAACTCACCTGAGCCCAAAGGCCCGGGAATCAAGTAAGACAAGAAAGAATTCATTGTGGCTGTTGCCAAATAATAACTTTAACCACACATACATGAACTCTTCTCCTCTCACGGGACTGTCTAATCTTTTGTATGCACATGGGTTCACGCTTCAACTAACTTCGACACATATCCATGGACTCTCTCTTTCGACAGGTCTGTTTAATCTTTCATCTATGTCAATACATACAGGGTGACCAAAAAAAAAGCAGAGGACATTCAATTGCTTTTCTGAGCATTTTACAGTCAACGGAGAAAAAAAGGCCAAAGACCCTAGTGTTTTGATGTGATGTTTTGAATATAATAAACTAGTTATGACCAAAGTTTCATTTCATTCAGACAAAACACTAAGAAACGGGGCCTAATCATAGTTGGGGCCGGTTTTTTTTTTGGTCACCCTGTATTAACTCTTCCCAATACTAACCCTCTGCTTTTTTTGTACAAGTCGTACTAACAAAGATAATCAATAAGGTTGTTCTTAAATGTTAGAACGAGACTTTTGTCTTTCGATTTTACAACCTTTTCTGGCTACTTACGAAATCATGTCGGAAGATACTGTTGGGTCAGGTTCTTGATAAGAACCAAAATATTCACTATTGCTTTAATCATAATTGATGTGATTTAAATGGGGATGAGAATTGAAAGTGAAAGTCATTTCCTTTTTAACCAAAAAATGAATAAACCTAAGTGTAAAGAGATCTGTAATTTTGAAGAATCATACGGATCAATATCGACCAAATGTGACGTCAGCACTTTGACACCAGTGATACCCCACCCCCACCCCAAAATATGATGGATTATTTAGACCGGTAACAAAAAGCATTGTACAAAGAATAATTTTTTAAACAATTTACTCGAACTGTTTCGGGTTAATTTATTAAAAAAGCTTTTGGCAAACTAGAAGAGTAACTGATCTAAATCAGGCAGTCTTACAGAACCAGACAGTGATTGCAAAAAAAAACGAAAAGAAAAAAAATAGTCACCTATTTATTTTAGGTAAAGAAATACAGAAAAGCAGGAAAAGTTTTGTAATTAGTTTTACTTTAAATAATTTATTTTACAAAAAATAAATAATCAAATCAGTCGTTTTGATTTTTTTTTTTTTTAGGAAAATATAATAAAATGTTTTTTTTTATTTTAAACTAGCCTGTGTGCCTGGTATTGTCCGAATGTTTATAGGTGTGTGTTGAGCAAAATATAAATAAATAAATAAAATGGTAGTAGGCAGGCAGGCTCAAACCCGTGCCGCAAAGGCGGAGAAGAAAGTTAAAGAAAATCTAAGGTCTTAGCCGATGTCTCCATGATGCATCCGGAAGTAAAAAGCGTTGAAATTAACCGAAGTCAATCCAACGGTGACGATGACTTGCTAAAATGTCAGCAAAATAAACGACCCTTCCTTGTACAAAATGGCTGAGTTTAGGGCAAAGGAATTAATGTTTAATTAATTGAATTAATGTTAATTTTTTGATATTTGTCGTCCAAGACATTGAGCTTCAAAATGATACCGATCTTGTTAGGATCTGTTGCCTCTGTCAAAAGTTTGGAAATTAAAAGACGTTTCAATTATACCAGTCATCATAGGAGCAACTAGGCTTATGAAAAAGAACTTTAAAAAGTACATAGCAAGCATACCTGGTGAACCAAGTGCAAGTGAAATACAAACGATTGCACTGAAAGGGACGGCTAGAATCCTGAAAAGATCTCTTGGTTGGACTCACTAAAATAGGGGTAAATGTCAGACATCTGGTTGGATGTCCCATCCCCTAGAAGAAAAAGTTTAAGAAAAATGAAAAAAAAAAAAGTGAGATTTATATTATCTGATAATTTATTTTACAAAAATAAATTATCAGATAAGTAGTTTAGATTTTTATTAGGAAAATACAATAAGATGCCTTTTTATTTAAAATAATTTATTTTACAAAAATAAATAATCAAATAAGTAGTTTGCCTTTTTAGGAAAATATAATAAAATGTCTTTTTATTTTAAATAATTTATTTTACAAAAAGAAATCAAATAGGTAGTTTGATTTTTTAGTACTTCTGCAGTTTATAGACCATGCTGAAATAATAACTTTATTTAGAAAGCCATCCTTAACATGGAGAGAGAGAGAGAGTCTGTGTTAACTATTCTCTACTTTTACCTAATAATTTAATAAATATATTAATAAGTTTGGGGAACTGAAACTCTAGGCAGAAGTTATATTACGGATTAAGTTTGCTGACAGGAACTAATTCTGCCACAACACGATTTGCTGTTGACCTACTTCTAAAATGAGTCAGTTACTCTTTCTTGGTTTGCCAAGTTTTTTTTTTTTTCTGGTTATTTCATAAAGTTAATAAATGTATTTGGTATTAAGTTACTTCTATATTAAACTAGGCTGGGTGCCCGAATGTTCGGAGGTGTGTGTTGAGCAAAAAAAAAAAAAAAGTAGTAGTAGGCAGGCAGGCTTGAACTCATGATGCGAAGGCAGAAAAGAAAGTGAAAGAAAATCTGACGTCTTACCGCTACTCCATGACGCGACCGGAAGTTTGCAACGTTAAAATTAGGCAAAGTCAATCCAACCAATACAATGACTTGCAAAAATGGCTCGCAAAAAATCAACCCCTCCTTGTAGAAAACTGCCCAGTTGAGGGTGAAGGAATTAATGTTTTTGGCCAATTTTTTGATATTTGTTATCCGAGATGTTGAGCTTCAAAATGATATTGATCTTGTGAAAATCCGTCACCTCTGTCAAAAGTTTTAGACAGAGATACATACATACATTTAAACAGACAGGTGAGATTTCTAGCCACCCTTCAGTGTGTTGGGTTCATCCCAAAATCAGGCTGGCATAGATTCGACATACTGGTGTACATAGTTCTCTGTCAGTGTATGGTCCTGTGCAGTTCTACAATGCCCATCTTTCCAGGCTTTATCTTCTCACCGTTTGAGAAAGGGTAAGTTCTTATTTAATTGCCTTCCCACAAGGAAAAAGTTAGACATAGTTCGTTTTTAATCTGGGGAAAATCCAGCTTCCCAAAAAAGGGCACTTTGAATTGGAAAAAAAATATAAATTGCCTCAGTCTAGAAAGACTTCTTCACTGACCGAGAATAGAATTTGTCTGGCATTAGAACAGATATTACTAGGAAATGCTGGCATGGCTACCCAGGTAATTTTTTTGTTCAGACTGAATGCTCTTCTTTAGAGAATTTGCTTCAAAACACACTTTCCTAAACTTGTGTCACATCTTCCTGTCGTGAGAAGGGGATAAATATTTAATATATTGGATTTCTTCTTATTTCATCAAGTTTATGGGTTATGGTATTGTTATTGAGCTGTTGCTAAATTGTAAATTTGCGATATTTTTCAAATTCATTTATTAAAAAAAACTGATTTTATCATTTGTTGATTTATTGTTATTTAAAAAAAAAAAAATGAAAAAACATGTTTTCTATTTGTTAAATTGAAAATTTGTAATTGAAATATTATGAAAAAACACTGATCTTATTTTCACAAAAAAAAAAAAAGAAAAAAAAATGCAATTTATTTTTTAGTGCAAAAATCAGAAAATAAAATATTTGTCAAGTTTTCAGCATTTATTAATTAGTAAATCAATTTTAATAATCACAGTAACGCTTACGTCGTAGTGGCAACGTGTTTGCATGGGATAAATGAACATTAAAAAATTAAAAACAAAAGTTTTTGTTTCCAATTTGTTAATTTGTTATTACTGCTGAATAAATTATTTTTTGATTTACCAAAAAGTGTTGAATCGATCTTTCAGATTTCAAAAGCCTATTGTTTTCTTTTTTTTCTATATTTTTCTTTTTCTTAATTTTCTTATCACTTTGTTTTTGCTGGGGATGGGGCATTCTAACAGATGCCATAATATTCTCCCATTAGGTTAGTTACTTCAACCGAGAGATCTTTTTAAGATTCTAACTGCCCCTTTAAGTGCTATTGTTTGTGTTTCTCTTGCACTTGGTTCACCGGGTATATTTGCCAGGTAGTTTTTTAAATTCTTTTTCATTAGCCTGGTTGCTCCTACAATGACTGGTATGATGAATATCTTCTTAAGATTCCAGTTTCGTTTTTGTGTGTGTATGTTTTTGTGTGTGTTTTTATGTTTGTGTTCTTTTAGTGTGTTTTTTATTGCTTGTAGATTAAGAAAGGATAAGCAATTCATGTGTAAGAAGTGTAAGACAATGAAATGGATGAAAACTCAAATATGGAGAAAAATGGTGGGATCTTTCTATCGATCCAGTAGATATCTCACTGCTGATGCTATTCTCTATCTATATAAGAGCCAGGTACATCCAAGGATGGAATACTGTTGCCACATCTGGGCAGAAGCTGCTAGAAAGGACTTGTCTTGCCTTGATAGAGTTCAAAATAGACTTCGTAGCCTCGTAGGAGATGTCCTTTTCTCCTCCTTACAACCTCTATCTCACAGAAGAGATGTTGCGAGTTTGTCTCTGATGTATCGTTATTTTCATGGAAAGTGTTCAACTGAGCTTCAATCTATGGTCCCCCCTCGCCAAACTTTCACAAGAAACACTCGTCTAGCTGTAAACACTATCAATAATTTCCCCCACTCTTTATCTGTGCCTAAACCTAAACATAGATTCCATGAACAAAGCTTCTTTCTTAGAACTGCACGCCTGTGGAATTGTCTTCCGTTTTCCTGCTTTCCGGCTGACTACAATATGGTTGTGTTCAAGTCTAAGGTAAATAAGTTCTTGATGAGCCGTTCCATATAAGTTATTAAATTTACCAAATTTTCATTACTAATGATTACTATATTGACCAACTTCTACTGTACACTCTTTAACCCTTATCCTTGAGTGGCCTCTGGGCCTTGATAATGTGGTGATGCCTTTGTAAAAAAAAAAAAAAAAAAAAAAAAAAAAAGAATGGCGAAGCTACTTAGGTTCACGCTGTTTTAAAATTTGTCACTTTGCAGAGGGAGATAACTCTCGTTTACTAAGAGATTTGTTCATCTTTTCATCTCATAATTCAGGGTGCAATATTTCTTTTTTAATCAAAACATTAAAAAAAAAAAAAAACTGTGACGACTTTTTTTTTTATATAAAAAAGTTGATAGCATTAATAATACAAAATGGGTACGCTTGCATAATTTGATCCGGATTCTTTGTTGATAAATATTTTGCAAAATAAAATATTTTCAGTCCTTTAAATGTAGGCTTTTGTTACTTTTGATTATTTGCATTTGTATCCCCCCCCCACACACTTTGTTTTTAAATTAGTCTGCATCTGTTACAATGCTCGGCTTAAACCGATGATTGCCAGTCTCGCCCGATCCATGCTTGACAGTAATTCCTGAGAATCCGAGTCAAATGATGCAAGAGTACCACAAAATGTAATCTTTACACAACTATTAAGAGGAAACCAATGAACCCACGTTATTTCCATTTGATAAACACATTTAAAAAAAGAAACTGCAGCAACTTAATTAAAAAATAAATGTTATGGTAATGTTATTAAGAAATTAGTCTTTAACCTTTAAAAATACCAAAAATGAAACTCTTTAATAAAACAAGCATGAAACTTTTAAAGCTGCAGCGATTTTTTTTTCTACTATAACAAAGCTTATAATATTAATAACACTATTTTTTTTCTACTATAACAAAGCTTATAATATTAATAACACTATTTTTTTCTACTATAACAAAGCTTATAATATTAATAACACTATTTTTTTCTACTATAACAAAGCTTATAATATTAATAAAACTATTTTTTTTCTACTATAACAAAGCTTATAATATTAATAACACTATTTTTTTCTACTATAACAAAGCTTATAATATTAATAACACTATTTTTTTCTACTATAACAAAGCTTATAATATTAATAAAACTATTTTTTTCTACTATAACAAAGCTTATAATATTAATAACACTATTTTTTTTCTACTATAACAAAGCTTATAATATTAATAACACTATTTTTTTCTACTATAACAAAGCTTATAATATTAATAAAACTATTTTTTTCTACTATAACAAAGCTTATAATATTAATAAAACTATTTTTTTTCTACTATAACAAAGCTTATAATATTAATAACACTATTTTTTTTCTACTATAACAAAGCTTATAATATTAATAACACTATTTTTTTTCTACTATAACAAAGCTTATAATATTAATAACACTATTTTTTTTCTACTATAACAAAGCTTATAATATTAATAACATTAACATGAAAATTAAAATGCAACAATAGTTGTAAGCTGTGCCAACTTGTTTGTACATTTTGTATGACTTAATAAGAGATTAAATGCAACGATAGGAAATTATATTTTTTTCCAAACAACTTTATAATAAAACAAAGATGACAATATGAAGAAAAAGTACAGCCTATTTTTTTTTTTTTGTTCTACTGAACAAAGCTTATAATATTAATAACACCAACATCTAGTTTTTAACATCTTCTTCTTCTTCTTGTCCTCTTATATATCTTGTATTCTTGTATATTATTATATAATAAAGTAGACACAATTTTCCCCCTCTGGACAAAACTGCCGTAGGTTGACAACACCAGATGGCACATAGAAAATTATTATGTTTACATCATTAGTTATTACGTTATGTAGGTATAGATGCACGTTATGTAGTTATACATGCACATTATTTTGTAATATTAAAACATTACATTTATTCTGAGGAGCGCAATAACCATCGTCCTAACCTACAAAGGAAATAGCTAAAATTTCACCCTCTCTATACCGAGACCTCTTACGACAACATTGTACACCAAGTGCATCTATACTTTTTCTTACTTTCCTGTGCGTTAACAGTTATTAAATGACCACAGATTTCATAAACAAAAGCATATTCTTACCCCTTAGATCCGACAAAAATAATGACTTCTCCCTTTCAAATATCCAGTGCCACTGATTGGATGAGAAGTATTCATTCTACAATTCCAACATTCTGTTATTCAACCTTTAAACGAACAGTTCGAAACTAAATCAGGATGCCATTTCTGTGTGCACACATTATTCTGACGTTTTATTTACATGTATTATGCTTTATTTACGTATATTACACATTTTCTCGCGGTTCTGGATATGACCTTAAACTATATCCAGTGGTGAGGCCCCAGCTTGTAGGCTTTGGGGAGTGTGGAGCCACCCTTTAATTACCATTGCTCCCAGGACCACTCTGACCCGGAGTGGTAGTACCTGTTAGGGTTCCAACTATGGGTTAAATAGAAACCGACTTGAAAACAACAAATATATTCTATTAAAAATTTTTTCTTCAAAATCTTTGGATTCGGCATTAAATAACCCGAAAAGGGTTGATATGCCATAAAACAAAAACAACTAACCAACCAACATTTTCTCGCTGAAATACTCTTCCTTTATATTGTTTATTTGTGCAAATATTACACTCCAAAACAAAAAAGAAAATGTAATTTCCTTTCTCCTAACACATAAGTTACGTCTACCGTTGTGCTTATTTGAGAATCCATTAACGTGTTTTGGTGCACGGTAGCAAGAGAGAGAGAAACAGAGAGAGAGAGAGAGAGAGAGAGAGAGAGACATTTATATCGGGGTTTGTTTTTATTTTCCATTCAAACAAAATTTTTATTTACCATAAACACGCCTAACAATTTAATAAACAAAACAAACATATTGTAAAACTTCAATTTAACTTGACCATACTATTTACAACAATAGCGCAGTACACACCACTTTACTTTACATAGTTCATTTCCTAAGGACTGTTTTAATAAATTCAACTACTTGTGCATAATTGGAACCAGACGAAGCTAAACGTGTTGCTCAGAACACGACGTTAACAGTCGAGCTTCACCGATTATGAAAGCGTAAAAAAAAAGAAATTGAAGCAAACATGTAAACATAATGATTTTAACAGAAGAAATAAACAAAACAAATAAGAAACCAAGAAATAACGACCTATAGTAACAAGTCTTTTGTTTTTATTGTAATATAATAGGTTTTTGTACTTTGTTTTTTGGTACAATGAAAAATTCAAAACAAAGCAAAAAAGCAAAGGTTTTTTTTTGTGTAACAATTAACGAAACTTTGTTTTACAAAAAAATTATTAATAAATTAAATTTTCTTTTTCTTTTTTTTAAGAGTGGTTCTTACCACGGGGAGGGATGTCTATTCCGAAAGCCATGGGGGGGGGAGTATTTCAAAAGCCGTTCTTAACACGGAGAGGTTGGGGGGGTGCATTGCGTGCATTTCTCTCCAGCCACCTCCATGCTTCTCAGATCTCCTTTTGGTGATGATGCACTTTTTGCCACAGGAAACGCAGTTTTTTTTGTTTTGTTTTTTTAAGCAATTACTTTTTTTTTTTCTTGACAATATGAGACCGTTTGTTCTGGCATCACCAAATATTTTTCCAAACTGGATATGTTCACTTTTTTTTTTGTTTACAGTTTTCAGAAAACGGCTGTCACAGGTGTGTGCTGCTTAATGAATTGAATGATTTTTATTTCCTTCCAATTTTTATTTAGAAAAGTTTGTCTGCTATTTTGCAGTGCATTGATTGGCCCATTATACCACATGCTTAAAATCAGAGGAGAGAGAGTCAGAGAGAACTTCGTCATTTACGACCTTTGATGTGTTGCTATAGATAGTAGTGTCCTCAGCATAAATGCCAACGAATAGTCTTATGACATACCTTTCTCTCCATTTTCTTTCTGCTTTTGGTAATTTTAACTTCTCTTTATGTATTACATATTTACCAGCAATCAGTTGCGTGTGCATTTCACAGACGCAACTCACAGAGATAGACTGATCCTAAAAACTTTGTTTTCTCTCAAGTCAACGAACATGACGTCATTACTATATTTAGGCGCATCTTTACCAAAATTCCGAGGTACACGAAGAAACCAAATCTTCTTAGATAAGAGGAAAATCCAGGTAGTCATCGACGGTCGTACATCTAAACAATATGATATAAATGCAGGAGTGCCCCAGGGGTGTATCCTTGGACCTCTACTGTTCCTGATATTCATAAATGACCTCCCCGACAAAATTGCCTCTGAGATGGGTATATATGCTGATGACACCACACTCTATAACAGGCACGACAGGAAAACAAATGAACATATATCTAAAGAAATGGCAGAAACACTAGAGGATGACCTCCAATCAGTAGTGGAATGGAGACAAAAATGGATGGTCACATTCAATGCCGCCAAGACTAAACTACTTTCATTCAATAATTACAAGAAACCTTCTCTACCACCTATAGCAATGGCCAACGACTCTTTATCTGAGAGTACGTCTTTCAAGCTCCTTGGCCTAACGTTTACAGGAAACATGAGTTGGAACAGTTATATTGAAAACATTGCCAGGGCCGCTGCAAGGAAGGTGGCTCTCTCTACCGTGCTAGAAAACTACTAACACCCGAAAGTATCCTGTACCTCTATAAGGCAACCATTCGCCCATGTCTGGAGTATTGCTGTCATATTTGGGCTGGTGCATCGGCTACTAGTCTCTCGCTTCTTGACAAGGTTCAAAAGAGAGTCGCAAATCTGATAGGCCCTAAACTGGTGTCTAAGCTTCAGCCTCTGTCCCATCGACGAAACGTTGCATCCCTCTGCCTGTTCTACAAGTATTTTAATGGTGAATGCTCTGATGAACTGCAAGCACTTGTGCCCCCATGACGTGAACACCCTCAACAGACCCGACAGGCTGCAAAATCCCACCCCCACACTGTAGAGATCCCTAGATGTAAAAGATCTTTCTACTCCAGTAGTTTCTTCCCCAGAACGGCTAGACTTTGGAATTCCATTCCAAGTCACTGCTTCCCCAACTGTACTGACATGCGCAACGTGAACCAACATCTTGCTGCCCAAATCCCTACATAGTACCCCAGTAGTTGTTGCCCCTGATAGTATTCCCCTACACCAAAGTGGCAATGTGCCTTGTTTGGGGTGAAAATGTAATAAAAAAAAAAAAAAATCTATTCACTACTGAATTAATGATTTTATGTGTTAAGATATTCCAAGGGAGACAACTCTTACTAAGTTTGTATATCGGAAAAACGTAATAAAAAAAAAGTACATGAACAGAGGAGATATTTTTTTTTTTTTTTTTTTTTTTTTTTACAAAGGCATCACCACATTATCAAGGCCCAGAGGCCACTCAAGGATAAGGGTTAAAGAGTGTACAGTAGAAATTGGTCAATATAGTAATCATTAGTAATGAAAATTTGGTAAATTTAATAACTTATATGGAACGGCTCATCAAGAACTTATTTACTTTAGTCTTGAACACAACCATATTGTAGTCAGCCGGAAAGCAGGAAAACGGAAGACTATTCCACAGGCGTGCAGTTCTAAGAAAGAAGCTTTGTTCATGGAATCTACGTTTAGGTTTAGCCACAGATAAAGAGTGGGGGAAATTATTGATAGTGTTTACAGCTAGACGAGTGTTTCTTGTGAAAGTTTGGCGAGGGGGGACCAAAGATTGAAGCTCAGTTGAACACTTTCCATGAAAATAACGATACATCAGAGACAAACTCGCAACATCTCTTCTGTGAGATAGAGGTTGCAAGGAGGAGAAAAGGACATCTCCTACGAGGCTACGAAGTCTATTTTGAACTCTATCAAGGCAGGACAAGTCCTTTCTAGCAGCTCCTGCCCAGATGTGGCAACAGTATTCCATCCTTGGACGTACCTGGCTCTTATATAGGTAGAGAATAGCATCAGCAGTGAGATATCTACTGGATCGATAGAAAGATCCCACCATTTTTCCAGCGGCCTTGGCAACAGATTTGATATACGTGTTCCATTTAAGATCAGGAGTAATGGTCAAGCCCAGAAGCTTGTCAAAACTTGAGGCCTCCTGAAGACGAGAGCCATTCATTTCAATTGATGACAAATGTGGATTAGAATGTTGATGATGTAAAGAGAGAAGCTTGGTTTTAGATGCATTAAAAGTAACCAGCCACTCCTTTCCCCATTGTACTACGTGCTCAAGATCAGAGGAGAGAGAATTGGAGAGAACTTGCTCGTTTACTGTCTTAGATGTGGTACCATAAATGGTAGTGTCGTCAGCATAAATGTCTACAAATGATGTAAGGATATGATTTGGAAGATCATTAATGTAGATCAGGAAAAGAGTTGGGCCCAGGATGGATCCCTGAGGGACACCGGCATTAATACTGTGAGCTTCTGATTTTTGCCCCTCAACTACTACTCTTATGAACCTATCAGAAAGAAATGATTTAATAATTGAGAAGACTTTTCCAGCTATACCATAGCTAGCGATCTTATGAAGTAAACCTTTATGCCATACCCTATCAAAGGCTTTAGATATGTCAAGAGCAATTGCTCTAGAAAGATTGCCACCGTCGAGAGATTTGCTAATCCTATGCGATATAACTGTAATGACATCTGCTGTAGATCTAGCAGAACGGAAACCATATTGAGTGTCACTAAGAAGGTTATTTTTGTTGAGATGTTTGATTACTTCTGTATTTAACACAGATTCTAGCAACTTACTCATGACGCACAGGAGACTTATTGGCCTGTACTGAGAGGGGGATGAGCGATCACCTGAATTCTTAAATACAGGGCATACTGATGAGGTTTTCCAGGGAGATGGGAAACTATTCTCCTTAAGACAACGTTTAAACAGTTTTGTAAGTATGGGCGCTAATTCAGGTTGAAGTTTTTTGAGTACTATAATTGGAATACCATCAGGGCCAGTTGCTTTACTCGAATCAAGGTTTTTGATTAGCTTCGCAACATCACGTACAGATATACGTATATCACATAGCGTGTTTTCTGATACAGGAGGAAATATTGGGGGTTGGCGGTCTTGGTCGCAAAGGGTAGAATTTGCTGCAAAGTTCTTGACAAAGAGTTTGGCTTTGTCTGATGCTGACGAGATTACCTCAGGTCCATTGATAATAGTTGGGATGGAGCACACGCTTCTGTTCAGGATTCTGTTTGCTATTTGCCAAAACTGGTGGGAACCAAGCCGCTGCTCAGCTACTTTGGACTTAACAGATTGAGCATACAACTCTCTTGCGTTCCTTATTACTTTCTTACAATGGTTGCTGGCAGTCCTGAAAACGGCTTTAGTTTCCATACATCTATTACGTTTGAAGCAGTAGAAAAAGTGATTTCTGTGCGCAATGGCAGCAGCACATTCTGGAGAGAACCATGGCTGGCTGTTAGGTTTTTTCTGAAACTTTTTAGAGGGTATGAAATGGTCAATACCTACAATTAACCATTCAGTTAGGTCTAATACTATAGAGGACACATCCTTTTTAAACATGGAATGCAGAGGTAGATCAGATATAAATGTACGGAAGCTATCCCAGTCAGCCTTAGTGTATCGATATACTGTACGATGAAGAGGTACATCTGGGGACTTATTACATTTCATTTTTATCTTAATTGATACAACAGAGTGGTCGGAAGATCCAAGAGGCGACAGAACAGAAACTGAACATAGTTCAGGGCAAGTTGTGAGAAAAAGGTCTAGTAGGCTCGCATACTGGCCGTCATTATCGGGCACACGGGTAGGTTCCTGAACAATCTGAGTGAGGTCATAGGCAATGGAGAAATCATGACAGAACCTCCCCTCATCATCGGTCTTGTTTGAGTGGGTCAACCATTCAACGTTGTGAACATTGAAGTCTCCACATACGTGAATGTTAGCTGAAGGATAAGTAGAAAGGACTTGGTCAATTTTCTCAGATATGCTTTGAAAGATAGTAACTCCACTGTTGTGGGGGCGATAGAGAGCAAATATAAATGCAGTAGTGTGAGCTAAAGCAACCCGGAAGCACATATAGGGTAAGTTAGGATCTTCCCTGGAGATGTCCCTCCCACATGGAAAACTATCTTTAATATAGGCACATATTCCATGCCCATGGCGATCTTGGGGGTCAGATTTAGAAGTTAAGTTAGAGTATCCTGAAATTGCAAACTCATCTAGGGAAATAGCCTGTCCAATGCCAGTTTCACTTAAAAATAAAAGGTCTGGTTTAGTCTCCTGTAATTGGGTTTCAACCTCTGGAAGGTTAGAACGAAGACCCCTGATGTTGGAGAAGGAGACATGGTAGTAGGGGTCTACGTTGGAAGTTGGGGAACCGGGTTTAATCGTGTATTTTTTCTTGAAACTTGTCATGATGAAATTTTGGAATTTGTGGACTAGGTCGACAGATTTACTTAGAGCAGGACAGAGAGGGGAAATTAAGAGAGAAAAAGAAACGAAGAATTTTTTTTATTTTTTATTTGTAGTTAATGATAAGGTAAAGCCGTAACAATTACCCACTAGTATGGCATCGAGAGGCCCCACCAGAAGCTACTGCATGGTCCAGAATCCATTCACCAAATGGCAATACAGCAGCCCCAGTACTTTGCACCTGCTGATAGGACAGCCTCCTTAGTGGTTAATCCAAGGTTCGGGTCCCTGACTATCAGGCGGATAACGTCAGCCCAGACAAAACGTTTACCTCCAGCACCCTTACTAGTGACATGGCTACAAGGATAGACATAGAAACAGAAAATTTCCGCCATCTCAGCCAACTGTTCGCAAAAATACTGCCAACCTAGAAAACAGCTTTTTCTTCTCCCTTTGTCCGAAAAATCACTCATTTAAAAAAAATGAGGACTGAGGGACAAATAAGAAGAAGCGAGAGTAACAGGAGCTGCCGATAACGCATCCACAATGCGTTTTCTACTCTCCATGATATAGGTGTGAGAGAAAAAAAAGCTGAGGAACTGATTTGCCTTGTCACCGCTTCCGGCAGCGCTACATCACAACTTATGGAATTATGTTAGGAGATTATAACCAAGATTTGTTTTGGCAATTCCAATGCAAAGATGTATCAAATATAAGTGGATCGAAAGTGAAATAAGCTTTTTCGTTTTGGTTACTTTTATTGCTTTTTGTGTGTGTGTGTGTGTGTGTGTGTGTGTGTGTGTGTGTGTGTGTGTGTGTTTGCTGCAACTAAACTATAGTAGCAAAATTCGGAAAACGAAAAAAGCGATATAAAAAATAAACAATGGTATCTACTGATTTTTTGTGTCGATTTCAACTAAAAGCAACAATATCGACTTAATTGGCATGTCAAAAGTACTTAAATATTACCGCATAAAAAAAAAAACACATGAATTCTTGATTCTTATTGTAAAAAACATTCGCCATATTTCTTGAGAATATGTGATATAATTACAAGGGAAGTAACCCGGAAATAATAAAAATAAGGCAAACACACAATTTATTAAAAAAAAAAAAAAAAAATGGGAATAGTTACACGCTACTTACTTCCCTTTGAAACTCTCTGATGTTTTTTAGCAGAATATTTTATTTTCGCTAATTTTCATCAAAAAATGTTTTCTTTAATCATATTTTTCTACTTTATCGTTTTTCATGATTTTTGGATATATTCATTATTGTAACATGAAATTCAATATTAAAAAATTCGAATTTCGTTATTATAGTGTAGTTGCACCTTTTTTTTTTAATTACAAGTCTTACTTGCTCTGAAATCTGAATGTAACTCGATGTAGGAACCCATATAATAGAATATTATGGGAAGAATTCCTTTCATCTATTTCTTTCTTCTATTATTATATATTTTTTAATTTTTAATTTATTCATTAAAAATATTACTTGTACTCAATGTTACTGAATGTCAAAGTCCTTATAGTATAATATTTCAGAAAAATCCAACCTCACATGACAATGTTTTTCAAATATGAAAAAAATGGCGATTGGAATCAATTCTGCAGTGAATAAATTTAAAATTTAATATCGATAGGCTTTAATTTTTACAACTCTTTAATTGCTGTTATTACTTACTCACTAGGAGTTTTCACACGGACCATCATCAAACATTTCTCCTCAAGAACAACCTGTGGTGTTCCCTGGAGTCTGAGTGATAATAAGTCTTTTCAGATTTCCAGTACTTTCCACCTGTTACGATAACTTTTGCAAATTAATTTGCATTATCCCAACAGCCATTGACCATTGATTTCTTGCTGGTAATGACAACTGGCCTTCACTGAAATTTAGGTGGCCCTAAACCTCCTCAGAGTCTCAGTTACCTTTGCATTCATCAAGTGGGGACCTTGTTAGTGCTTTCTTTCTTCGATCTTTCCATCCTTCTTAAACCTTCATGACTATTTGGTGTGGTGCCAATTGATGCTGATACTGTTTTGGGATAGAAGGAGGTAAATTACAATTATATAATTTCAGATTTTGTTATTCCATCTGGTGTTTCTTTGTGTTTTTGTTATATTGTTTTACTTCTATTATAATATTTATACATATATGTCCTGTTAGGGTTTGTAGCTCATGTGTATTAGTCTCCGCATTCAAGGGTGTTCTTTAATATTTCAACTGTTTTCATTATTGTTATCCGTTTTATCTTCTCAGCCATTCCAATCTCTCCCATTCGTTTTCAAATTTTTTTTTTGGGGGGGGGGATTGTTCTTAATGCTCCTACTATTATTGGTATTATCTTGACTTTCTTCATCTTCCATGTCTCTTTGAGATCTCTGGCTAGTTCCGTGTCTGTGACAGAATGGAAACATGCTACCTCCTTGTATTAAATAAAGGGTTGCATTCGAAATTCCACGCGGATTCCCGAGTTCGGCAGAAAGATTCCCAAGTTCGACAAGATACACCTGAACAAGGTCAGAGACCACGTCGGCTGAAACGTTGTAAAAATAACACTCAAGATGAGAACAGCATCCCCCCAAATAATTTCAAATTATACAAATTACCAATGCTAATCGCAAGAATGAAAACAGATAAGAATTTTCATGTTCTAAATTTCGTTTACATTACAGTACATTTAATTCTACTAACAGGTTTGTCTAAAGTCAACATTCTGCGACAAGAAGCTGTGTAGAACTTTATAATTGTGTTTTTTTTTTTTGTATGAATAAATGTTTTTCTTTTTTTTTATTAAGCTCACGTGTATTCTACACATAATCAAATGTTAATTGATGCTTTTGCAAAAAAAAAAAAAAAAAAAAATCACAAAAGAAATATGCAGTTATTTCCCTTAGAATCGTGCAAGAAATTGCCAGTTATTTCCCTTGGATCATTTTGTTAAAATAAATATTTAACTTGGCCTTTTGGCCAAGATCAAAGTGTAGTATCTGTTCTTCAGATGCTGCACTTCCATTTCTTGTTCTCTTTCGGTGGAGGAGCAGTCCTTCACGACTGAGACAATTTTTTTATTTTTGTACCTTTTCTCCGCGTTAAAAAACGACCCTGGTGTCTAACTCTGTCCCGTGGGGAGGCATTGTAAATAGGTACAATAGAGGATAGAATTTATACATAAATCTCGTTAACATAAGGCGTTTTTTTTTGTTTGTTTTTTTTTTTGTTTTTTTTTTTTTTGTTTTTTTTACACCGTGGCGGATATTCAAGCTTCAATTTAGCTCAGATTGACAAAAAGAAATTAAAAAAAAAATGAGATATCGTTTTCGGTATATTTCAAATAGGATTCACAAATTTAAAATTTAATTTTAATTTTACTTTACAAATAAACGAACAGAATTTCGGTTAAGGTACACAGATGGGGTCCGAAAATCCAGCTTCATTCTGAGTTTGGAAAAGATGGGTTACGTAGTACTCTGTCACCGGTGTCGAGGCAGAACGTAGCCTTTTTGAATAAAATCCCGAGTTGTTAAATTCGAACAATAGAAAATGGAAAAAGTGTAACATATAACAAATAAATGCTACCAAAGGCAAGATAAGTTAAAAGAAAAATAATAAACAAGTCAAATAAGTAATGAAAGAAGCAGTTCAAAGAATTTTCGATCATTTATTACTATAGACAACATTTTAGAATTAGAATTTTAATGTTTTTTTTAATTCAACAGTTCAAAGAATTAGATTTTTTAAAATCAACAGTTCTAAGAATTAGAATGTTGTTTTAATTCAACAGTTCAAAAACTTAGGGTTTTTTTTTTAAATTAAACATGTCAAAGAATTCGAATTTTGTTTTTTACAATTAAACAGTTCCAAAATTGTAAAACTCTGCTATTTGGTTGACAATGTTTTTAAGATATTCTTTTCCCTTAATAACGCTTTCACCTCGTTATAGCAACCCCAAAACTTGCTTATACTGTTTATATCCATGTTAAAAGGGTTAATGTTTTGCTGCATTTATTCAAAGGTATTAGGTTCTCCCTCGACACCGGTGATAAACCCACTTTTCCCCAAACTCAGAACGAGGCTGGATTTTCTGACTCCATTTGTGTACCTTAATCAGAATATTATAGTAGTTTCTACAATTTGAAGAGAATTTTTCAAGTTTAACTGGTTAAATTTAAGCCGTTAGCTTCCAAAATGGCTGTCAAATCTTATAGAGTAGTGTTGTCTCATTTTTAAAGCAGTGGACGGGCGAAATAATCCAACCGGTTAATTTGGTATATGATTTTTGTTGCTTTTAAATGTTAATTTGTTTTCTAATTTTGCAGATTAATCGACCGTGCATAGACAAAACAATTTCTTCAACAATAGTTTTTACTGGACACATCATTATTAATTTATAGTATATTTCGATTTCATCTGTAATAAACACCTTTATTTTGTTATTTGTTTCTTACAAAATAAAACATACCCTCCCTGAACGTTAACACAAACTAAATGTAGATGGCAACGTCCCCACCCCCCAAAAAAGAATGATAAACCGAACGAACTGAGAAAAAAGAGTAGTAGCCATACGGATTTAGGTTTTATTTTTTAGCTGCTTAAAAAACGTTAGTCTTTAATCATAATTCAGGATATTTGCACAATAAAAATGGAAGAAAAAAAAAGACCCACAAAAATCAGAAAATAAACGATGGTCATCATTACTGTTAACGATATGAATTATTTTAAAAGAAGCCTACCACGAACCTGTAACCTACTTGGAAATAACCTTCGTTTTATTTAATTATAAATTAAATGAGAAAATAAAATTAGCATATGCAATATTATCCGGAAAAATCAGTAAACTAATTATTTGCAAAATATAAGTTTAAAACAAGAAATTCATAAAAATCAGACAACAAATTAATATTTTTCGGGATTTTTAAAATTAAAATTCATAATTTCTGCTATTATCTCTATATTAATAGGATAGCGTGTATGTAATTTATTTTGTGTGTCACACTTACATCTGAGTGACTGGCGTTTAATTGTTACGGACTTCCATTTCTTGTAATAAATAATTTTACCAAGAAGTTTTGGTTTCGGTTTTGATTATAGCTGAAGGAACTTAAGTTATATATATATATTTTTCATAAGTTTTGGTTTCGGTTTTGATTGAAGCTGCTGCAGCAAAATCATATAATTTTTTAAATCGCAGTGTTATAATATATAAAAATCGATAGAACATTAACTCTATAATAATATATACAAAATCTGCAAGAATTAAAATATCATATTTAAGCGTATTTTATGACTGGGCTATGCTGGATATCCCTGCTAGCTTAAATAAATACTTTTGCAGTTTTAACAAAAGCGCTACAATAACATCAGAGCTTCTCCATTTTTTTAATGCCAACATCAATATATTACATATGAATGAGTCAACTGTGGAATTTCTGCAGGTCTCGCTAATCTTGGATATTATTCACACAACGTTTTGTCCGATGTAATCTCTACTGTTCTTCACATGTATCTTGTTGAAAGTTTTTTTCTGTTGAACTTAGAAATCTGTAAAGAACTTGTGGTTGAATGAATAAAATGTTAAATATTATCAGTTCTAAGTAATAGTCTTCTGAAGGTTGAAGGTTTAATTCTTATATTGCATAGTCTTAGTAGTGGAATTTAATTATTAAGGGGGGGGGCGGCTCAACAAGAACTTGTTTACATTAAACTTGAAGACGACCATATTGTAGTCAACTGGAAAGCAGCCCTGCAGTACAGAGTTCCACAGGTGGGCAGAGTTCTAGGAAATAACTTTGTTCATGAAATTGTGTTTAGATTTAGGCACAAATGGAGAGTGAGGAAAATTGTTGACAGTGGTTGTAGCTAGGCGAGTGCTTGCTGCAAGAGTCTTGAAAGCAGGTGGTGGAGGAGGGGACCATAGGTTGAAGCTCAGTTGAACACTTGCCATGAAAATAATGATAGAGAAGAGGTAGACATTTTTAACTTCTCTTCTATTAGAAAGATCCTACCACAGTGCAGATTGCGACACAGACCTGGTATGCTATAAGACCAAAAAAAGATACACCGAGCAAGACCAAAAGCAAAATCAAACAACACTGAAATGAGAAAGGGGAGAAAGGTCACAGAGTTGAACGATGCTCTGGCTGACCCATCTCAAGAGAAAGACATTAGCAAGAGGTGGGCCTAGCTTTGCGACATCATCTATACTAGTCCTGTTAAAGCATTTAGAAAAGGCACCCGCACCATCAACGATTGGTTTGAAGCCAAGGTTAACAAACTCCTCCCAGCTATCAAGGCTAAACGATCAGCCGTCCCAGCATATAAGCAACATCCATCTGCCAATTCCCTACAGGCTCTCCATGCAGCAAGATCAAATGTTTACAAACTTGCCAGACTATACGTAAACGACTAAATCCAATCAGTCTCAGACACTGGAAGCATCAAAGACATGTATCAAGACATAAAGAAAGTTCTAGGCCCAACCAAAAGCAAAACTGCCCCTTGAACATCCCTGAGCGGAGAGACAATCACAGAGGAAGAGGTTGCAGGGAAAAGAGAAGAACATCACCTACTAGGTTTTGAAGTCAGTTTTGAACCCTGTCAAGGCAGGAAAGGGTGCTCCGAACAGGTCCCACCCATATATGGCAACAGTACTCCAATTTAGAATGTATTTGGCTCCCATACAGGTAGATGACTGAGTTCAAAGTGAAATACCTTTCGGGACAGAATGATGCAACCATTTTTCCAGTCAGATTTGATGTAAGTTTTCCATTTCATGTCAGGAGTGAAGGTAGGTCCTAAAACCTTGTCGAAGCATGGTGCTTCTTTGAGACAGGAGCACTCCATTTGAATTCAGGTCAAGTGAGGATCAAAGCGTTGGTAGTGAATAGATAAAAGCTTGCTTTAGGATGTATTAAAATTATCCAACCCCGTTTTATCCCCTTGATTCACTTGTTTAAGGTCGGAGGAGAGAGACTCAGAGAGATCTTGGCCGTTGCTGGCCTTTGAAGTTTTGCTATAAATGGTAGAGTCGTCTGCGTATATGTCGACGAATAAACATATGATGTGATTTGGAATATCATTGATGAAAAACAGGAAGATAGTTGGGCCCATTTGTAAAACCATATCAGAGAGAAAGGATTTGATAGTTAAGAAGATATTTCCAGATATTCCATAGCTAGGAATCTTGTGAAGTAGACTGTTCTAAATATGTACGACTAAAGATTATGTACAATCAATGTATAACTAATTGCTGCTGATGATGATTAAAGCAACTTAGACACAGGTGATCGACTAGGCCGTCAGCATAAAATATTGTAAAAAAATCTTGTAATAAACAATAAAACGAATTTACTCAAACGTTTCGATAGGTTACTTTTAACAAATCTCTTTAAGTCCATACCTAAAAAGATATTTACTTAAGAAAACTCCCGATTTTTATGAAATATTCCTTCTTACATGGTTGATCTATTTAGTCCATTAAGGCAAAAATGTTATTAAAACAAACAATAAAACGACTTTACTCATAGTTGCGATTATTTTTTGGCAAATTCTTAAAAACTGAAACTCTCTTTTCAACCCAGTGTGGCACTATTTATTTTTTAATCTTTGTAATAAAAAATAAGAATAAGCAAGTTTTTTTTTATTATTAAAATAAAAAAACAAAATGAATTTAGTCACAGTCACAACTAACGGGAATTTTATTATGACGTCATGAAGGTTATCCCATTGCACAACAAGAAGGGGAAAAAACCGAAAGAATACCACCATAAATAATTTTTTTTTTTTTTTAATAAATGGAAAGGTAAACCGGGAAAGAAAAGTATATTCAGTTTTATGTTCACCAATAACAGTGTCTGCTAAATTAGTCCCTCTGGTGGTTCTCAAAAAACTCCATTAACAATATTGTAAGGGATAGTAAGGGTAAGAATACAGGTGTAGTCAAGACTTACTGCGTGTCAAAGAGCTTAAATAAAACACGTCAACATTTAATCTTTTTAAAAGAAGGTGTATGCAAATTACCTCCCTTGCGCAATTAACTTAAATGTTCTCATTCGAGAAAATGTCAAGCCTCTTGATTCTGTAATCCAAGAAAATAATGCAAATCTTCTGTGGTGTAATGTATTTCTATAGAAGATTTCTTAGTTCCTTTTGACGTGAATCTAACGCCTCACTGGAGTTAGTATTCTTTTTTTACAAGACCAATTCTAGGCCTTAAAATAGTTCTTTCTTCCTTGGTGAAGAGGTTGTTGTAATTTCGTTTACAACTCTGATTTTTTAAACAATCTTTTCTTACAAATTCTGTGTCGTCTTCCTTAACGAATCCCGAATGAAGAAGAAACCAAACCACTGGTTTCTCTTGTTTAAACTTGCGATTTTTAATGTCTTTTCTCTTGACGCAGGATAGCGAGCCGACTTCTCTTTCTTTTGTTCAAACTTGCGATTTTTAACATCTTTTCTCTTGACGTAGGATAGCGAGCTGACTTCTCTTTCTTTTGTTCAAACTTGCGATTTTTAATGTCTTTTCTCTTGACGCAGGATAGCAAGCCGACTTCTCTTTCTTTTGTTCAAACTTGCGATTTTTAATGTCTTTTCTCTTGACGCAGGATAGCAAGCTGACTTCTTTCTCATGTTCAAAACTTCCCACAAAATGGCGCACACATATCCTTTTATCGATCAAAAGGCACGCATTCAACACATGATATAGCATGCAGTAGCAGCACAAAATACACCAAGAAAAGGGGGGTAAAGAAGGGGAGGGAGAGAGCAGGAAAGACAGAAGGTGGAAAATAAATTTTACAAGTGACCTTTTTCTTTAAAATTGGAATTTTGTAACACAATAACAATGTAACACTAGAAAATCTTTCTAAAAGTATCATTATTATCAACTATTGCTTTTGTTTGTTTGTTTGTTTGTTTGTATTTTTAAATAAAACTTGAAACTATCGAAGTTGCTTTGACTAATTATAAACTCTTAACGACTGAGAATTATTTTTTTAATACAATGTGCCAAATAATTGTCTCTATCTTTTAAGATTCAATTAGATGTACATAAAATTGTGTTTAATTTTTAGTCGTACATAATTAGTAAAATCAAGGCATGACTAATCTAAAAAATAAACTTGTTTATTTTTTTTACAAAGATTTTTAACAAAAAAAAAACAAAAAAGTGGCACACAGAATTGGAAAAAAAATTATTTCAGTTTTTAAAGAGTTCATTATGTAAATAAATACTTACATATCTATTTACTATCTGCTTTAAGAGAGAGTATTTTTTTAAAATAATTTATTTTTATAAATAATTTTTATATGAATCTAAAAATATATTTGCAAAGAAATAACCTCTCAACTGAAACTTGTGAGTAAATTCATTTTATTGTGTATTTTAATAATGCCACAACAGATTTGTACAATATTTTGCACTGATAAACCCAGTAGTTCGTTTGTGTCAAAGTGCTTTAATAGCAAAACAGCAGCAGGAGCAAATACTCCTACATTATTTAGTCGTATAATTTTAGTAAACCCTCTTATGTCCGACTAAAATCCGGCACGAGTAAATTGTCCGATTTGGCTCCTGCTGATTCAAGCAACTTATGTTACATAAGGGAGGGAGAAGAAGAGGATTTGACTTGAACACTTTACTTGAGGGATACTGGTACCCTGGTGATGACGTGTCCATTTTACTAATGAAGAGAAGAAGTTTACGACGATGAGAGAGAGAGATATTACGAGTGTTAAGAGACGAGAGAACGGGACCCAAGATCCCTTAAACCGTTTGTCTAGTGGTTAGGATGCTTGTTATGTATTTATGTGTTTGAATTAAAGAAGATTCATACCTGGTTCCGCTGCTCTGGGAGAGTCTTCATCTGGGTGGAGCTCTCTTGCTGTTTTTGCTGGAATACACAAGATGAAGACAGATGTTGGGTTTTCAACCTTTTATTCTCCCAGGCATGATCTGCAGATGCCGCCATGTTTCACCAACCTTGCCACGTAGCATCACATGACATCCGGTTAGATGAAACGTTACTTCCTGCAACGTGGATTAACTACAAAAATATCTCTTTGACCTCCTCCCACCCTTCCCTTCTCTCTCTCGATCTACTATCTAATAGAGACACAGAGAGAAGATAGAGAGAGTATGAAAGAGCCAGAGAGAGAGAGAGAGAGAGAGAGAGAAAGAGAGAGAGGAGAGATGCTCTTTAACACTTATTCATCACGAATTTAAGCAACTTACTTTTGATACACAGAAAACTAATTGGTCTGTACTAAGATGCAGAAGACTGATCTCTAGTATTTTTAATACTGAGCAGACTAACAAGCTTCTGCAAAGTGTTAGGAAGCATTTCTCCTTTATGCAGTGTTTAAACAGCTTTGTAAGAATAGGAGCTAGTTCCATTTGCACTTTTTTTTTTTTTTTTTGGTACTATAACTGGAATATTGTCAGGTTCAATTGCTTTACTGATATCAAAGTTTGTGATAAGTTTTACAACATCCCAAACAGAAATATAGATTTTGCTCAGATTATTTTCAGTCTTGGGAGGAAATGTGGGAGATAGGTGGCCCTGATCGCACAGGGTTGAGGTTGGTGCAAAGTTCTTAGCGAAGAGTTTGGCTTTGGTGGATACTGATGAAATCACTTCAGGCTCATTGATGTTGGTTGGGATAGAGGGCGTGTATCTGTTCAGGATCTTGTTTGTTATTCGCCAAAACTCATGGAAACCAAGCCTCTGTGTAACATAGCAAATGCATGTGAAATGATGTTACCGGTAAAGAAAACAGATGATAAAAAAGGAGAAAGAGGTCGATCACAAGAGACACATGGAGCATGGAATGAGATAACATTCAAGATTATGAGGGTGACGTCATGGCCACAACTACAAGGAAATAAATATCATTGTTACAAAGAAAAAGTGAGTTGAAGTTCTTTCCTATTCTTGGTCTCCTTTGCAACGTAAACTGAGATTACAATGTGTTAGTTCCTGGACAATGTTACATCTGTTCTCCTACTTTGGACTTGATGGATTGAGTATATGACCTTCTTGCATTTTCTGTAATCCTTTTACAGTGATTGCTAGCAGTCATATAGTCGACTTTAGTTCTATTATGTTGAAACCAACTGAAACATATAGTCGACTTGAGGTCTATTATATTGAAACAGTGGTTTCTGTGTGGAATAGCAGCAGCACATTCAAGGTAGGATCGCAGGTGGCTGTTCAGTTTCTGTTGGAATTTCTCGGAGGGTATATAGCTGTCTATACCAGCAGTTAACCAATCAGTTAAGTCAGGTGCTATAGAGGACACATTCTTTTTAAGCATGAAGCATAGGGATATTTCCAATATGAACATTTAGAAACTGTCCCAGTCAGCCATCTCGTATCAATACACTGTTTGATGGAGAGGGATATTTGTGGTTTTGTTACATTTATTCTTATCTTTATTGAGACAACCGAGTGATCAGATGATCCTAGTAGAGACAGAACGGAGGATGAGTGCTGATCAGGGAATACTGCGAACAATATGCCCTGAATAGTGCTAGAAGATCTAGAAGACTTGCAAATTGTTCATCAGCATCAGGTACCCAAGTGAGTTCATTAACAATCTGGCTGTCAGGTAATTCATGAAAATGCTACTAGTAACATGTAAACCAGTACCACCTGTCCATAGGTTGTCTGTGACTAAACCGACACCCCTCATCATTGCTTGATGAGGAGGGTGGCAAGACTAAAAACAAAACTTATTTAAGGGTGGATGAGCACTAAGTGCCAATGGCCAAATTCCTCCAGGTATGGGTTAAATACCCTTGCCAACCCGCAGGCCAAGCGTGGCGAGTATTGCCCCCCCCTCCCAGGTTAGGTCATAAGCAAGGGAGAAATCATGACAAAACCTCACAAAATTGCCGTTCGAGTAGACAGCATTCTCCTTTTGTCAGAAACATCACCCAGGGTGGATGAGAACTGATGAACAAAAGAGGGTGAGTAATAGTTACTGGGCTGATAGAAAATGCACCCACAATGTCTTTATACATATATATATATATATATATATATATATATATATATATATATATATATATATATATATAAAAGTGAACGTGTCTGTGTCTGTGTACATTTTCCTACGCAATAACTATGTCAATTTCCAGTCTAAAGCCTCGAAATTTGATATACAGGGTACTGAGATTTGGGAAAATCTTTGTAATCCGTTTTCGGCCAGAAAATTGGCTGTAAAGGGGTCAAAGTTCAACGATTTCACCTTTGAGAACTCTACCAAAAAAAAAATTGTACCGCTTTTTTATTATTTGCTCAACATACACCTTCAAACACCCGGGCAACGCCGGGCTGAAATGCTAGTATATATATATATATATATATATATATATATATATATATATATATATATATATATCAGAATAATGAGATGGATTAGATCACAGATTATTGAATCTTGTGGTATCAAGTCTTACAAAACATTTTTTGGGGAGGTAATATTTTTATATAAAAAAATCCCTGCCAAATAAAATTGGTCAATATAAAATTCATAGTTTTTTTATATCTAAATTTCATTCAGAAAAATATTAATTTTTCCAAACAAAAAATGTATTATTTGAACAAAGAATACAATTCACAGTAATTTCCTTAATCCATGGATTTTCGATGTAGGTTAATCTCCTCAAAGAAAAGTCATTAGCAAAATATTAAATCTGGTTTGAGATAATTTTGCTATTTAGCACATTAATAGAAAATATATTATATAGACAATATATTGTACATAGAAAATATATTAATTAATGCATAGGTTAATATATATTATAAACATATTATAATATATATACATAAGATATATTATACATAGAAAATATACTAATTAATACATATTAATATATATTATTAATATATATGTAATAAATAACAATGTATGGCACTCGTCTGCTTTCAATAAAATATCCCCAATTATCTCCCTTTCATGCTTTCATTCTCTCTGTTTCATTTTTTACTTCTCTTTCCGCGACAACAGTGAATTTGTAGCAACAGTAATCGCTGAAACGACGGGGTTGCTATGGAAACCAGTTATAAAATGTGTCGCTCACCTTCTCACATATTTTTACGATTATGAACACCAGAAAATTCATCACAAGTTTTGTTGTACTGAACGAAAATTTAATTTTTTTTCACAATACAGCTGAGAAGGTGATTTATAAACTGTAATGATTGTTTGAAATTTGGTCGAAAAATGAATGAGCAGTGAAGCATGAAAGCAGTTCTAAATGACTAAAACTGCCACTTAACCATGTATTCAAATACGGCAATGTTTGAATTATATATATATATATATATATATATATATATATATATATATATAATTCAAACACGGTAGACGAGTGCCATACATTGTTATTACATATGTGTTTATGGGGGTAAAAAATAAGACTGAAATTAAACAAAGCACAAGTGAATTTATTGGAAACCTGGAAAAATCATGGATTACATAGAAAAATGCGAGCATGAAAAGTAAAATGGTTAAGCTTAAACATCGAAAAGTAAAGGGCTAGTTGTTAAAACCAGAAAAGAAAAGAACAAGATATGCTAGTAAAAAATCTAATAAATTTATGACTTAAAATATTGCATCATTAAGAATTTTTTTTCAATTCAATTTATAACATTATATAATCAGTTCTTAATGCTGCAATATTTTAAGTTATAAATTTATTAGTTTTTTTACTACAATATCTTGTCTTTTTTTCCAGTTTTAACAACTAGTCCTTTACTTTTCCATGTTTAAGCTCAACTATATTACTTTTCATGCTAGCATTTTCTATCTAATATATATATATATATATATATATATATATATATAAACATATATATATATAAACATGTATACACACACACACACACACACACACACACACACACACACACACATATATATATATATATATATATATATATATATATATATATATATATATATATATATAAGCTAGCGACCAAAAATCTGCGACAGTTTAGTTTTTTTCCAATTTCTCCAGAATATTCGGGGGGGAGGGGGTAATACTAAACTTACACACATCCTGGCCTTTTGGTCAAGATCAAAGTGTAGTATCTGTCTTCAGATGCTGCACTTCATTTTCTTGTTCTCTTTCGGTGGAGGAGAAATCCTTCATGACTGAGACAATCTTTATTTTTGTACCTTTTCTCCACGTTAAAAAACGACCCTGGTGTCTAACTCTGTCCCGTGGGGAGGCATAGTAAATAGGTACAATAAATTATAAAGTATAGAAAAAAATTATGATCATTTCTTTTTATTTTTTTTTTTAAATTAGAGTGGCCAAAACCGTGTGACAAAGAAAATAAATTTTAAAATAATAATATTGAAACATCAAAATACCAAAATTGATGGACACACATTTAATATCTAGTGAACAAGCCTTTATTTTCTATAACTGCAGCGCTCCCTCTACTGCAAGATTGAATGAGATGGCGACATTCATCACGTGAAACTTTCGCCCATTCTTCTGTAAGTTTTAGCCACAAATCTTCAGTATTGATAGAGTTTTTTGCACTCACACGGTTCCCCAAAGTAGACCATAGGTTTTCAATGGGGTTTACGTCCGAACTTTGGGGAGGCAAATCCAAAACATCCGCATTTTTCTCGTTCAAAAATTCCATTTCATGGCTAGCCTTGTGTCAGGGGGCGTTATTCTGCATGAAAATAATTTTTTCACTGTCAGAATTTCAAAGTATTGGGATGACATGATCTCTCAACAAGTTCTTCTATATTGTTCCATTAACTCTGGTGTTTAGACGGACCAGATCAGTCGTTCCTTCCCAAGGAATCATTCCCAACACCATTACGCTACCCCCACCAAGCTTAACCGTTTTCTTTGTGCATTTTTTATTAAATCTTTCGCCAGTAAACCTCCTTATAAATTTCTTCCCGTCAGATCCATATACATTAAACTTACTTTCATCAGAAAAAAGTACATTTCGTCACTGATCATCTGTCACAACAAATGCTCTTGAGCAAGCTTAATCTGAGTTTCTTGTTTTCCTTGTTTATCAACGGTTTCTTAGCTGGTGATCTCGCAAACAGACCAATTTCATTCAGGCGTCTTGATACTGTTTTACGAGACCCTTTGATGTCATGATAGGCATGCAGTTCACAGAAAATGCTGCCAGCTGTCTGAAACCTATCATTCAGTGCCGTCTTCTTAGTCAACGGATCTTGTCTAGGAGAAGTTATTCAAGGTCTGCCATTTTTCTTTGGTGGTAGAATTTTCCCAGTATTCTTGAAATCCTTTATAACTCTTCTAATGGTACTTTTCGACAGCTTCAAGTCATTAGCTATCATCCATATTGAATGGTTTTCCCCATGAAGTTTAATAATTGATTTTTTGACCGAAGCATCCATTTGGGTGTCATAATGATGGTGGAACCGGCTGCAATGACTACAAAGTGACGTAATCGACTTAATTCGTCATTTTCGTACTTAGAAAAGTGGAAAAAACTGACTACATAGTTCATAATAAATTATTTTCTTTGCTTTGTCCCACGGTTTTGGCCACTTTAATTTTAAAAAAATTGAAATGCTCATAACTTTTTTTCTATTCTTTATAATGAAGTGTAATTAATACAGTGTATCAACATAAGATATATGTTAAATGTTTGTAAGTTTAGTTGTAATCCCCCCCCTGAATGTTCTGAAGAAATTGAAAAAAAAACTGAACTGTCCCAGATTTTTGGCCGCTAGTATATATATATATATATATATATATATATATATATATATATATATATATATATATATATATATATATATATCGGTGTTGCTCGATAGTGTTGTTTTTTATTCTTGTCTAAATAAGTGTTCTATGGGGTTTGTATTACTGTACACATAGATTCGAAAAAGTTGTCAAAAAACAAATATATAACAAATAAATGTTATCAAAGGCAAGATAAGTTACTTTTCTACCAAACTGGATACATTTTTTTTTTGTTTTTATTCAATGTAACATGTTTATTCAGCTCGAAAAACATGCAGTGTTTACCGATGTATTGGAAAATTCAAAATGGCGCCCGATACTCTCTTTAACATGGTAAGTTTGGGAAAAGGTGTTATAAATAATAAACTAAATAAAATACTATTTAAAAAACACCGAATATATGTCAACTTATGTCACGGTAACATATAATGAGCGAATTTCTAACAGTATTTTGTCTAGTTTATTATTTATAACATCTTTTCCTGAACTTACCGTGTTAAAGAGAGTGTCGGGCGCCATTTTGAATTTTCCAATACATCGGTAAACACTGCATGTTTTTCGAGCTGAATAAACATGTTACATTGAATAAAAACAAAAAAAATGTATCCAGTTTGGTAGAAAAGTAACTTATCTTGCCTTTGATAACATTTATTTGTTATATATTTGGTTTTTTTTGACAACTTTTTCGAATCTATGTGTACAGTAATACTAACCCGTTTTATGTTCTCTTTTGTTTTCAGAATATTGAGATTTGTTCAAAAATATATTCATGGGAGTCAAATTTAATTAGCACACACCCGTTTATTTATTAAATTATTAATTGAACGAAAATGTTAGAAAACTATAAACATTAGTTGTAATTGTTTGAAGAAGGAAACGAAAAAAAAAAAAGAATACAAATCAACAAAATTTAAAAGAAAACAGGAAAATGGAAGAAAAATAAAGAAAGAAAGGAAAAAATATATAAAAGAGAAAAAAATTAAAAATGTAAAATAAATAAACAGCAAATAAAAAAACACTAATACATGTCGCCATTACTATAAGTAGAAATAACGATAGCAAAAAAAAAAAAATGTAAAAGAATTTCAAGTAATTGAATAAATAAATAAATAAATAAATAAATAAATAATGCAATGTAAAACTCAGAACGAAGTTTGGTCTTCATTTCTCAGTCCTTGACAAATAACTCATTTTCGAATCGACAACAGCTTATTTAGGCGACAGAGATGACTCAGCATTAAGTATTTTAATGGATGACACAATTATGTAATGGTCAGTGATGGCTTCAGACAAATAATGAGCTTGACCTCATTGCTGCAATTAAAAAAAAAAGATCATGACAATAATTAAGCCGGGTCCAGTTAGAAAATTGAATGGAACACATGAAAATCTATACCTTTATAAAGTTAAGTACAAAAAACGTTCCAAAAATAATGCCTCTTGGTTTTTTATTCCGCCTTAATGGATCGAAAAGAATTGCAAATTGCATCACTATGATGACTGAGCATACGGCATAATCACGTTGACAAACCTGTTCTCGCCAGATCACCGAAGTTAAGCAACGATGAGCTAGGCTAATACCAGATGGGTGACCATTTTGGAGTAGTAGGCGCTGTAAAGGGTTGCGGGAAAGCACTACTGTCAAAGGAAAAAAAGTAACCCCCCCCCACTTACCTTCGCTAGTCTGTGAGAGACCTCTGGGCAAGGTCGAAAACTCACCAGCCCCAGTCCCCTCCCTCCGGATCAAGGTAACGTGAGGTCAGGGAAAGCAGGTGACTGACATAATACGGAAGCAATCAGGAATAATTCTGTTCATGATTTCGTATTTCATTATGCTGGGAAAGAAGATACCTTTGGATACAATGGGCAGGACAATCGCCCAGTATGGGCACTGCTCAGACAGAAAGAAACTGCAATCTGCAGTCTGTACAACTGCAAAGAAAGATATGGCAATACATCAAACACATGAACGTTCAAGGATGGAGTATTGCTGTCACATCTAAGCAGGAGCTGCTAGGAAGACCTTATCCTGCCTTGACAGAGTTCAGAATAGACTTCGTAGCCTAGTGGGGGATGCCCTTTTCTCTTCCCTGCAACCTCTTTCTCACAGAAGAGACGTTGCGAGCTTGTCTCTGTTTTATCGTTATTTTCATGGCAAGTGCTTGTCTGAGCTCCAATCGTCAAACATTCACGAGAAACACTCGTTTGGCTGTAAACACTATCACTAATTTCCCCCACTTTTTATCTGTGCCTAAACCTAAACGTAGATTCCATGAACAAAGCTTCTTTCTTAGAACTGCACATCTGTGGAACTCTCTTCCGTTTACCTGCTTTCCAACTGACTACAATATGGCCGTGTTCAAGTCCAATGTAAACAAGTTCTTGATGAGCCGTTCCCCTTAAGTAATCAAATTTACCAAATTTACACTTCTAACGATTACTATATTATCCTTTTGACCACTGTACACTCTTTAACCCTTATCCTCGAGTGGCCTCTGCGCCTTGATAAGTGGTGATTCTTTTGAAAAGAAAATAAACAGGGCTGCAAATGATGAGCAACAATGACTTCATGAATGCCTCAAGGAAGAGAGATAGATGGAGAGTTATAGCCACCAATGCCTGTACCAGGCAGGACACCATGAATGAATGATGACTGAACTTATGCATTCATGATCTGAAAGTTTCATCTCTCTTGCAGATATTGACGGTGTGAGACTCTAAGAAAGCAATCCTTGTCATGGACGTGTGCCAGAAGCAGAGATGCGTCACTGAATTCCTCTATGCAGAAAAAAATTGAACCGATCAACCTTCACAGGCGCCTGTTGAACGTTTACGAAGTAGATGCAGTTGATATCAGCACAGTTTGGAGATGGGTTCATCGATTTCAGAGTGGCAAGAGAGATGTGAGGGATAAACTGCACTCTAGACTTTTACGATCGAGGCATCAAAAGAAGCTGGTAAAAATGCAATGAGAATGGTGGTGACTATGTAGAAAAAATAAATTCTGGAGCGCAAAAGGTCACTGGTTTTAATGGTACCACTTTCGTTTTCATAGCTTTTTAACGTTCTAGTTTTTAGTTATAAAATAAGAGGCCTTACTTTTGGAATGACCCTCGTATATTTATATGTTTCTATATGAACTAATTAACCGATCATTACTAATTTAGAATACATCTGCTAAGCGTCAGATAGTTGATATTAGGTTGAGAAAAAAGTTCTTGCGTAATTTTAATTTTCATTTTAAATGATGTCTTTTCAAATAGGTTTTCATTATAATACCTTTACTTTATACTAGCAGTTCTGTCCGTCTTTGCTCGGGCCCTATGTACTGTTCATAACTTTATGTGCATATGTATATATATATATTAAAAAGATTGACTCATGTCCAGGTAACCTACATCTAAAATTACAAGTGATTAGACTCAAAATTGGCGGAGGAGTCTGGTAGAGTTTGCAATTCTTTCAACTTCTTGACGTCTTGGCAGCCAAATTCTCGCCCAAAAACTGATTGAAAAGCTTGCTGCATGTCTGAATGCCATTTATGTAAAATTTCAAATGTTTAGACCTAAAATTGGCTGAATAGTTTGCTAGAGACCGCAAAGGTCAAATCTTTTGAACTTTGACCTCTTGCCAGCCAAAATTTCGGCCCCAAAACGTTTAAAAAACTTGCCTTATGTCTAAATACACTTTATGCAAAATTTCAAATGTTAGACCAAAAATTGGTTAAGTAATTTGGTAGAAACTGCAGAGGTCAAATTTTTTTTTAACTTTGACCCCTTAACATTTATTGTTTTGGGCTCAAATCAAATTATAAAGTTTGATCCATGTCCAAGTAACCTACATCTAAAATTTCAAGTGTTTAGACCCAAAATTGGCGGAGGAGTTTGGTAGAGTTTTCAAAGGTAAAATCGTTGAACTTTGACCCCTTGACAGCCAAATATCTGGTGACTGGTGATACAAAAGCAAACAGAAATAATTGTGTTTATAGTTTTGTATTTCGTTGTGCTGAGCAGAAGATACCTCTGGATACAATGGTCAGGACAATCGCTCAGTATGGGCACTGCTCGGACAGAAAGAAACTGCAACCTACTGCAAATAATGATGACAATACATCAAACTCTTTATTCAAGAAACAGCGTGAATAGGGTTCTGGAACAGAACACCTCGCCCAGTAAGGATTACCATGATAGACAGGTGGCACCTGATCGTCATCAAACTACACTCCGACAACCAGCAAAGAATAACTGGAAAGATCGTGGGTAGACGAAGCAGAGTGCGACAGCAAGAAACATACTTTCAGTCTGAACACCTGAGCAACATCAAAAATGATTAGCAATAATGAATTCATGAATGCCTCAAAGGAGAGAGATAGATGGAGAGTCATAGTCATTAATGCCTGTACTAGGCCGGACACCACTTGAATATTAGCACAACCACCCACTTAAAAATTCGCATATTTCAGATTTGCGTTGAATTTAATTCAATTATTAAACTCCAATGAAGCAATATTCCCTGAATTTCCATTTTTTTCTTAAGCTCCCATAAGCCTTAAATTTGAGACATTTTCTAAAATAAATATAATATAATGGATTTTGATCAAAATTAGAATAAGGATTTTAGATGTAAGGCTTAATATCATTATATATTAATTTCTATTAGATCTGATGACCTCAGAGGAAGATTAGATGTGAATATTATAGGGAGATGTGTGCAGAACAGGAGACTTTGCTGATTTAGTCACATTGAAAGAATGAGAGTTCTTGAGATATAAGATGTAGAACAGTTGAGGTAGTAGGTCTGGTTCACGGTGGATAGCTGAGGAAAACGTGAATAAATGATAAGAATGGATTTAAGAGGAAGAGGGATAAACAGACCTGGGTAGAGATAAGTTAGTTTGGAAAGTTTCTGAAAGCTGTCAAACACATGCCAGCATGTAAAATGGATGATTAACAGAATAAGAAGACGATGTTCAGTCATGCATTTGATTTTTGTCATTGTTTTGAGAGTTAATTATAAAATGAATCTATGTACAAGATTTAGGAGTGGGTGGAGAACTTCTATCATTACTATAAATAATCACTATTATCTCACCTAGGTCGATCAGGACCTTCTGACAGTAGTCTTCACTATTAATGATATTAAAAGTGCCTATTTACTTTTGCCTTGTCTGTGTATATGCTATTTTTTTTTCAATTTTCTTGTGCAGGTAAGATGTGACACAAGGTCATTTTAATGTGGGGCAAGCCAAACGCTCCTTGTCTCTTCATGCCTTTATTTGGAGGCATCAGAAAAAATAACACACATATAAAAAAAGAAAACTAGCAGGGATACTCGACGTTGCCCTGGATTGAATGACAATCAATGAATGTTTAACATTCCCATATTTTTACTTGGCTTGCATTAAAGTTTAAAATACTAAACTCAAGTATCATGCTTCAATTGTGCTCTGAACAGAAACATTCATCTCGAACGCACCCCTCTCATATCAAAGAACCTACTGTTGATTTTATATGCCTGGCCTTACTGCTTGTATGGTGATCTTGGATTGAAGTTTAAAATGAAAAAGCTAAGTATCATGGTGCAGTTGTTCTTTAAACAGAAACATTCATTTTGTATGTGCCTCTGTTATATCAAAGAACCTACTGGTGATTTTATATATCAGACCTTTCAGCTTGTGTGGGAATAAAACTTCTCAAATGAACTTGTGATGTTAGGCTGTAAAAGATGCTAACGTCAATCAACATCGTTTGTTTCTTTGGATTATTTCAGTTATCAATTATAGATACTTTTCGAAAACGTTCTCATATAAAACTTATCTAAAAACACTACCTGGCACATAAAGTACCTTTGTGTGAAATTTCATAAAAATCGGCCCAACCGTTTTCGAGCCCATAGGGAACGAACTCACACACACACACACACACATACACACACACACACACACACAAACAAAGTTCCTACTACTGGGTGGAACGATAAAAGTGTCGTCCTAAAGAAAACAACACTACAACTCTTTTATAAAACTTTTATTGAAAAAATCAATTCAGGTAACTTGATTATGTAGTAGAGCTGACATCTATTGAATGTAGCCGCCTTCAGCCTCAATCATTGCCTTGATACGGGACCTGAAATTGGGAGCATGCCTTTTCCACAAACGCCGGCGGGAGCTCAGCGAATACTTGGTGAATGACGGCGATCAGGCTGGCTTTGGTGTTGTGGGAGTTGATATTGGTGATGTTCTCGACTTATGACTAAATGAAGTAGTCCAGCGAGTTCAGATCGGAGGAGGAATGGGCCAGTGAGAGAAGGGTACAAAGTCGTAGCACTCCTTCTGAAGCAAAGCCTTGTGGGCCGGCACGGAGTCCTGCTGCTACACCCAGGGTCTGTCAGCGGTCACGTTATTGCACCAGGGGATCACCACACTCTTCAGCACATCCAGGCACACTTTGTTGACTTTGAAGCCGACTTTGAAGATGTGAGGTGGTATGATGTGGCTCTCACTTAAAACCACACCAAAGACCATAACCGTGGTCGGAAACTTTGTTTTCATCACCCTGGACATGTCTATGTTATTCGTGGCAATCCAGTGGTGCATTTTGAGTTTGAGAGTGCTGGCAATAATCCTATTGCCATAAATTGGATCGGTAGCAAGCATGAGTTGTACAGCGACGCATCTCCAATCTCGCTCGTTGAATATTGTGTAACTTTCTGGCATGGGATTTGTACACAACTGACCAACTACTAGATGGTCTACAACAAAAATGAAAACCGGGTTTCATCAAACGGAAATGGAAACATGTCGTCTTTTCTGCGGCAATTTCATCGTTCTACTCTGTAGTAGAGATAGAGATAAACGTATGTGAAAACTCGAGAAATTTTCAAAATAGAAAGGAGAGAAAATAGAACAAAACATTCAAACAAAAAATGTCTTCTGAGGGGAAAAAAGAATCATGTTTAAAAATAATGAAATAATTAAAAATTGTTTGCTCTTTTGACAAATAAGGACATTAATTAAAAAACAAAAAAAAAAAACAAAACAGGAAGTTTTCTAAAAGCCAAGAAAAGAAAATTAAATTTTTAAAAAATCTAAGAAAATAAATAGTTACACTTTCTTTTATGAGAATGCTGACGAAGCGAAAAAGAAAGAAAGAAAAAGAGAAATGTTCTCTTTTCTTACTTTTCTTAATTTCTTTTTTTTTTCGTTCTTTGTTCTTTTCTTTCTTTCCTTATTTATTTCTTGATTTCTTTTTTTATTTTTGTTCTTTTCTTTTTTTCCTTATTTATTTCTTAATTTCTTCTTTTTTATTTTTTGTTCTTTTTTTCTTTCCTTATTTATTTTTTGATTTCTTTTTTTTTTTCGTTCTTTGTTCTTTTCTTTCTTTCCTTATTTATTTCTTTTCTTTCTTTTTTTGTCCTTTGTTCTTTTCTTTCTTTCCTTATTTATTTTTTTACTTCTTTCTTTTCGTTCTTTGTTCTTTTCTTTCTTTCCTCATTTATTTCTTTTCTTTCTTTTTTCTTTTTTTTCGTCCTTTGTTCTTTTCTTTCTTTCCTTATTTATTTCTTGATTTCTTTTTTCTTTTTTTTCGTCCTTTGTTCTTTTCTTTCTTTCCTTATTTATTTCTTGATTTCTTTTTCCTTTTTTTTCGTCCTTTGTTCTTTTCTTTCTTTCCTTATTTATTTCTTGATTTCTTTTTTCTTTTTTTTCGTCCTTTGTTCTTTTCTTTCTTTCCTTATTTATTTCTTGATTTCTTTTTTCTTTTTTTCGTCCTTTGTTCTTTTCTTTCTTTCCTCATTTATTTCTTTTCTTTCTTTTTTCTTTTTTTTCGTCCTTTGTTCTTTTCTTTCTTTCCTTATTTATTTCTTGATTTCTTTTTCCTTTTTTTTTCGTCCTTTGTTCTTTTCTTTCTTTCCTTATTTATTTCTTGATTTCTTTTTTCTTTTTTTTCGTCCTTTGTTCTTTTCTTTCTTTCCTTATTTATTTCTTGATTTCTTTTTTCTTTTTTTTCGTCCTTTGTTCTTTTCTTTCTTTCCTTATTTATTTCTTGATTTCTTTTTTCTTTCTTTTTGTCCTTTGTTCTTTTCTTTCTTTCCTTATTTATTTCTTGATTTCTTTTTCCTTTTTTTTCGTCCTTTGTTCTTTTCTTTTTTTCCTTATTTATTTCTTGATTTCTTTTTCTTTCTTTTCGTCCTTTGTTGTTTTCTTTCTTTCCTTATTTATTTCTTGATTTCTTTTTTCTTTCTTTTTGTCCTTTGTTCTTTTCTTTCTTTCCTTATTTATTTCTTGATTTCTTTTTCCTTTTTTTTCGTCCTTTGTTCTTTTCTTTTTTTCCTTATTTATTTCTTGATTTCTTTTTTCTTTTTTTTCGTCCTTTGTTCTTTTCTTTCTTTCCTTATTTATTTCTTGATTTCTTTTTTCTTTTTTTTCGTCCTTTGTTCTTTTCTTTCTTTCCTTATTTATTTCTTGATTTCTTTTTTCTTTCTTTTTGTCCTTTGTTCTTTTCTTTCTTTCCTTATTTATTTCTTGATTTCTTTTTCTTTCTTTTCGTCCTTTGTTCTTTTCTTTCTTTCCTTATTTATTTCTTGATTTCTTTTTTCTTTCTTTTTGTCCTTTGTTCTTTTCTTTCTTTCCTTATTTATTTCTTGATTTCTTTTTTCTTTTTTTTCGTCCTTTGTTCTTTTCTTTCTTTCCTTATTTATTTCTTGATTTCTTTTTTCTTTTTTTTCGTCGTTTGTTCTTTTCTTTCTTTCCTTATTTATTTCTTGATTTCTTTGTTCTTTTTTTTCGTCCTTTGTTCTTTTCTTTCTTTCCTTATTTATTTCTTGATTTCTTTTTTCTTTTTTTTCGTCCTTTGTTCTTTTCTTTCTTTCCTTATTTATTTCTTGATTTCTTTTTTCTTTTTTTTCGTCCTTTGTTCTTTTCTTTCTTTCCTTATTTATTTCTTGATTTCTTTTTTATTTCCTTTTGTTCTTTGTTCTTTTCTTTCTTTCCTTATTTATTTCTTGATTTCTTTTTTCTTTCTTTTTGTCCTTTGTTCTTTTCTTTCTTTCCTTATTTATTTCTTGATTTCTTTTTCCTTTTTTTCGTCCTTTGTTCTTTTCTTTCTTTCCTTATTTATTTATTGATTTCTTTTTTTTTCTTTTTGTCCTTTGTTCTTTTCTTTCTTTCCTTATTTATTTCTTGATTTCTTTTTCCTTTTTTTCGTCCTTTGTTCTTTTCTTTCTTTCCTTATTTATTTCTTGATTTCTTTTTTCTTTCTTTTTGTCCTTTGTTCTTTTCTTTCTTTCCTTATTTATTTCTTGATTTCTTTTTTCTTTTTTTTCGTCCTTTGTTATTTTCTTTCTTTCCTTATTTATTTCTTGATTTCTTTTTCCTTTTTTTTCGTCCTTTGTTCTTTTCTTTTTTTCCTTATTTATTTCTTGATTTCTTTGTTCTTTTTTTTCGTCCTTTGTTCTTTTCTTTCTTTCCTTATTTATTTCTTGATTTCTTTTTTCTTTTTTTTCGTCCTTTGTTCTTTTCTTTCTTTCCTTATTTATTTCTTGATTTCTTTTTTCTTTCTTTTTGTCCTTTGTCCTTTTCTTTCTTTCCTTATTTATTTCTTGATTTCTTTTTTCTTTTTTTTTCGTCCTTTGTTCTTTTCTTTCTTTCCTTATTTATTTCTTGATTTCTTTTTTCTTTCTTTTTGTCCTTTGTTCTTTTCTTTCTTTCCTTATTTATTTCTTGATTTCTTTTTCCTTTTTTTTCGTCCTTTGTTCTTTTCTTTTTTTCCTTATTTATTTCTTGATTTCTTTTTTCTTTCTTTTTGTCCTTTGTTCTTTTCTTTCTTTCCTTATTTATTTCTTGATTTCTTTTTTCTTTCTTTTTGTCCTTTGTTCTTTTCTTTCTTTCCTTATTTATTTCTTGATTTCTTTTTTCTTTTTTTTCGTCCTTTGTTCTTTTCTTTCTTTCCTTATTTATTTCGTTATTTCTTTTTTTTTTTTTTTCGTCCTTTGTTCTTTTCTTTCTTTCCTTATTTATTTCTTGATTTCTTTTTTCTTTTTTTTCGTCCTTTGTTCTTTTCTTTCTTTCCTTATTTATTTCTTGATTTCTTTTTTCTTTCTTTTTGTCCTTTGTTCTTTTCTTTCTTTCCTTATTTATTTCTTTTCTTTCTTTTTTCTTTTTTTCGTCCTTTGTTCTTTTCTTTCCTTCCTTATTTCTTTCTTGATTTCTTTTTCCTTTTTTTTCGTCCTTTGTTCTTTTCTTTCTTTCCTTATTTATTTCTTGATTTCTTTTTCCTTTTTTTCGTCCTTTGTTCTTTTCTTTCTTTCCTTATTTATTTCTTGATTTCTTTTTTATTTTTTTTCGTCCATTGTTCTTTTCTTTCTTTCCTTATTTATTTCTTGATTTCTTTTTTCTTTCTTTTTGTCCTTTGTTCTTTTCTTTCTTTCCTCATTTATTTCTTTTCTTTCTTTTTTCTTTTTTTTCGTCCTTTGTTCTTTTCTTTCTTTCCTTATTTATTTCTTGATTTCTTTTTTCTTTTTTTTCGTCCTTTGTTCTTTTCTTTCTTTCCTTATTTATTTCTTGATTTCTTTTTCCTTTTTTTCGTCCTTTGTTCTTTTCTTTCTTTCCTTATTTATTTCTTGATTTCTTTTTTCTTTCTTTTTGTCCTTTGTTCTTTTCTTTCTTTCCTTATGTATTTCTTGATTTCTTTTCCCTTTTTTTTCGTCCTTTGTTCTTTTCTTTCTTTCCTTATTTATTTCTTGATTTCTTTTTCCTTTTTTTTCGTCCTTTGTTCTTTTCTTTCTTTCCTTATTTATTTCTTGATTTCTTTTTTCTTTTTTTTCGTCCTTTGTTCTTTTCTTTCTTTCCTTATTTATTTCTTGATTTCTTTTTTCTTTTTTTTCGTCCTTTGTTCTTTTCTTTCTTTCCTTATTTATTTCTTGATTTCTTTTTTCTTTCTTTTTGTCCTTTGTTCTTTTCTTTCTTTCCTTATTTATTTCTTTTCTTTCTTTTTTCTTTCTTTTCGTCCTTTGTTCTTTTCTTTCTTTCCTTATTTATTTCTTGATTTCTTTTTTCTTTCTTTTTGTCCTTTGTTCTTTTCTTTCTTTCCTTATTTATTTCTTGATTTCTTTTTCCTTTTTTTTCGTCCTTTGTTCTTTTCTTTTTTTCCTTATTTATTTCTTGATTTCTTTTTTCTTTCTTTTTGTCCTTTGTTCTTTTCTTTCTTTCCTTATTTATTTCTTGATTTCTTTTTTCTTTTTTTTCGTCCTTTGTTCTTTTCTTTCTTTCCTTATTTATTTCTTGATTTCTTTTTTCTTTTTTTTCGTCCTTTGTTATTTTCTTTCTTTCCTTATTTATTTCTTGATTTCTTTTTTCTTTCTTTTTGTCCTTTGTTCTTTTCTTTCTTTCCTTATTTATTTCTTGATTTCTTTTTTCTTTTTTTTCGTCCTTTGTTCTTTTCTTTCTTTCCTTATTTATTTCTTGATTTCTTTTTTCTTTTTTTTCGTCCTTTGTTCTTTTCTTTCTTTCCTTATTTATTTCTTGATTTCTTTTTTCTTTCTTTTTGTCCTTTGTTCTTTTCTTTCTTTCCTTATTTATTTCTTGATTTCTTTTTTCTTTTTTTTTCGTCCTTTGTTCTTTTCTTTCTTTCCTTATTTATTTATTGATTTCTTTTTCCTTTTTTTTTCGTCCTTTGTTCTTTTCTTTCTTTCCTTATTTATTTCTTGATTTCTTTTTTCTTTTTTTTCGTCCTTTGTTATTTTCTTTCTTTCCTTATTTATTTCTTGATTTCTTTTTTCTTTCTTTTTGTCCTTTGTTCTTTTCTTTCTTTCCTTATTTATTTCTTGATTTCTTTTTTCTTTTTTTTCGTCCTTTGTTATTTTCTTTCTTTCCTTATTTATTTCTTGATTTCTTTTTTCTTTCTTTTTGTCCTTTGTTCTTTTCTTTCTTTCCTTATTTATTTCTTGATTTCTTTTTCCTTTTTTTTCGTCCTTTGTTCTTTTCTTTCTTTCCTTATTTATTTCTTGATTTCTTTTTTTTTCTTTTTGTCCTTTGTTCTTTTCTTTCTTTCCTTATTTATTTCTTGATTTCTTTTTCCTTTTTTTTCGTCCTTTGTTCTTTTCTTTCTTTCCTTATTTATTTCTTGATTTCTTTTTTCTTTCTTTTTGTCCTTTGTTCTTTTCTTTCTTTCCTTATTTATTTCTTGATTTCTTTTTTCTTTTTTTTCGTCCTTTGTACTTTTCTTTCTTTCCTTATTTATTTCTTGATTTCTTTTTTCTTTTTTTTTGTCCTTTGTTCTTTTCTTTCTTTCCTTATTTATTTCTTGATTTCTTTTTTCTTTTTTTTCGTCCTTTGTTCTTTTCTTTCTTTCCTTATTTATTTCTTGATTTTTTTTTCTTTTTTTTCGTCCTTTGTTCTTTTCTTTTTTTCCTTATTTATTTCTTGATTTCTTTTTCCTTTTTTTTCGTCCTTTGTTCTTTTCTTTTTTTCCTTATTTATTTCTTGATTTCTTTTTTCTTTTTTTTCGTCCTTTGTTCTTTTCTTTCTTTCCTTATTTATTTCTTGATTTCTTTTTTCTTTTTTTTCGTCCTTTGTTCTTTTCTTTCTTTCCTTATTTATTTCTTGATTTCTTTTTTCTTTCTTTTTGTCCTTTGTTCTTTTCTTTCTTTCCTTATTTATTTCTTTTCTTTCTTTTTTCTTTTTTTCGTCCTTTGTTCTTTTCTTTCCTTCCTTATTTCTTTCTTGATTTCTTTTTCCTTTTTTTTCGTCCTTTGTTCTTTTCTTTCTTTCCTTATTTATTTCTTGATTTCTTTTTCCTTTTTTTTCGTCCTTTGTTCTTTTCTTTCTTTCCTTATTTATTTCTTGATTTCTTTTTTATTTTTTTTCGTCCTTTGTTCTTTTCTTTCTTTCCTTATTTATTTCTTGATTTCTTTTTTCTTTCTTTTTGTCCTTTGTACTTTTTTTTCTTTCCTCATTTATTTCTTTTCTTTCTTTTTTCTTTTTTTTCGTCCTTTGTTCTTTTCTTTCTTTCCTTATTTATTTCTTGATTTCTTTTTTCTTTTTTTTCGTCCTTTGTTCTTTTCTTTCTTTCCTTATTTATTTCTTGATTTCTTTTTCCTTTTTTTCGTCCTTTGTTCTTTTCTTTCTTTCCTTATTTATTTCTTGATTTCTTTTTTCTTTCTTTTTGTCCTTTGTTCTTTTCTTTCTTTCCTTATTTATTTCTTGATTTCTTTTCCCTTTTTTTTCGTCCTTTGTTCTTTTCTTTCTTTCCTTATTTATTTCTTGATTTCTTTTTCCTTTTTTTTCGTCCTTTGTTCTTTTCTTTCTTTCCTTATTTATTTCTTGATTTCTTTGTTCTTTTTTTTCGTCCTTTGTTCTTTTCTTTCTTTCCTTATTTATTTCTTGATTTCTTTTTTCTTTTTTTTCGTCCTTTGTTCTTTTCTTTCTTTCCTTATTTATTTCTTGATTTCTTTTTTCTTTCTTTTTGTCATTTGTTCTTTACTTTCTTTCCTTATTTATTTCTTTTCTTTCTTTTTTCTTTCTTTTCGTCCTTTGTTCTTTTCTTTCTTTCCTTATTTATTTCTTGATTTCTTTTTTCTTTCTTTTTGTCCTTTGTTCTTTTCTTTCTTTCCTTATTTATTTCTTGATTTCTTTTTCCTTTTTTTTCGTCCTTTGTTCTTTTCTTTTTTTCCTTATTTATTTCTTGATTTCTTTTTTCTTTCTTTTTGTCCTTTGTTCTTTTCTTTCTTTCCTTATTTATTTCTTGATTTCTTTTTCCTTTCTTTTTGTCCTTTGTTCTTTTCTTTCTTTCCTTATTTATTTCTTGATTTCTTTTTTCTTTTTTTTCGTCCTTTGTTCTTTTCTTTCTTTCCTTATTTATTTATTGATTTCTTTTTTCTTTCTTTTTGTCCTTTGTTCTTTTCTTTCTTTCCTTATTTATTTCTTGATTTTTTTTTTTTCGTCCTTTGTTCTTTTCTTTCTATCCTTATTTATTTCTTGATTTCTTTTTTCTTTTTTTTTCGTCCTTTGTTCTTTTCTTTCTTTCCTTATTTATTTCTTGATTTTTTTTCTTTCTTTTTGTTCTTTGTTCTTTTCTTTCTTTCCTTATTTTTTTCTTGATTTCTTTTTTTTCTTTTTGTCCTTTGTTCTTTTCTTTCTTTCCTTATTTATTTCTTGATTTCTTTTTTCTTTTTTTTTCGTCCTTTGTTCTTTTCTTTCTTTCCTTATTTATTTCTTGATTTCTTTTTTCTTTCTTTTTGTCCTTTGTTCTTTTCTTTCTTTCCTTATTTATTTCTTGATTTCTTTTTTCTTTTTTTTCGTCCTTTGTTCTTTTCTTTCTTTCCTTATTTATTTCTTGATTTCTTTTTTCTTTTTTTTCGTCCTTTGTTCTTTTCTTTCTTTCCTTATTTATTTCTTGATTTCTTTTTTCTTTTTTTTCGTCCTTTGTTCTTTTCTTTCTTTCCTTATTTATTTCTTGATTTCTTTTTTCTTTTTTTTCGTCCTTTGTTCTTTTCTTTCTTTCCTTATTTATTTCTTGATTTCTTTTTTCTTTTTTTCGTCCTTTGTTCTTTTCTTTCTTACCTTATTTATTTCTTGATTTCTTTTTTCTTTTTTTCGTTCTTTGTTCTTTTCTTTCTTTCCTTATTTATTTCTTGATTTCTTTTTTCTTTCTTTTTGTCCTTTGTTCTTTTCTTTCTTTCCTTATTTATTTCTTGATTTCTTTTTTCTTTTTTTTCGTCCTTTGTTCTTTTCTTTCTTTCCTTATTTATTTCTTGATTTCTTTTTTCTTTTTTTTCGTCCTTTGTTCTTTTCTTTCTTTCCTTATTTATTTCTTGATTTCTTTTTTCTTTTTTTTCGTCCTTTGTTCTTTTCTTTCTTTCCTTATTTATTTCTTGATTTCTTTTTTCTTTTTTTTCGTCCTTTGTTCTTTTCTTTCTTTCCTTATTTATTTCTTGATTTCTTTTTTCTTTTTTTCGTCCTTTGTTCTTTTCTTTCTTACCTTATTTATTTCTTGATTTCTTTTTTCTTTTTTTCGTTCTTTTTTCTTTTTTTTCGTCCTTTGTTCTTTTCTTTCTTTCCTTATTTATTTTTTGATTTCTTTTTTCTTTTTTTCGTCCTTTGTTCTTTTCTTTCTTACCTTATTTATTTCTTGATTTCTTTTTTTCTCGTTCTAAATCTTTCTGTTCATATTGTTTTCTTCATATTTTTCTTTCTTTCTACCTTTCTTTTTATTTCGGTATTGTTTTCTTTCTTTTTCTTTTTTTATTTTGTTGTACGGTTGCCTGTTATTTTAACTTTCTTTCTTTAATCTTTTCATTCCACCTTTTTTTCTTTCCTTTCTTATTTCCACCCTTTCTTTTCTTTATACTTTTCTTTTTTATTGATTTCTCTCTTTTTTCTATTTTCTGTTTTTTTTTCATTTTTTTTTGTTTTTCCTTTCATTCATTATTCTTTGTTTTGTTTTATTTTTTTTTCATTGTTTTTTTTTCACCATGATTTCTTTCTGTCTTTATTTTTTATTTTCTTTGTTCATTTTCCTAACATTCTTATTTTTTCTTTTATCCTTTCTCTCTTCATGTGCTACCAGATCAGGCTATCTGAAGATATCGTCTTCTTGACCAAAAATGCACCGAACATTGATGTTATTGTTTTTTTCCCTTTCCCTTTTGCAAAAAATAATCATGTTCTGCAAAGTAAAAAACAAAAGAAACAATTTATCTCTACAAAACAACCAAACCAAACATCATGAATAAATATTTGAAGATATAAAGCACTTAAAGTATTAAAACTTTTTTTTTAATTACTGGATTCGGCTATGCATAATCCGACATGTGTTAATATGACGTTAAACAAAACAATCAAACCAAACACTGTGAATAAATATTTGGAGGTATAAAGAACTGTTTTCTAAAATTATTGGATTCAGCATTAAATACCCTCATTAGAAGTGGGGATGGTCTCGTTGCTGCTTCGGCGGCTTGGAGACTGCGTAGAAAGTATTCGTCAAGGATCCGTTCTTGACACTCAGCCTGAGAGGTGCGGGACCGAGAACCGGCCCAATACTTGTCGAACTGAGGTACACCACTTGGGTATCACCCAGGAGATCCACCCTTTCAGGCCTTGCCACTTGGCTTTCAGGTGGGGCAAGTTTATTGCTTGTCGGCCCGACCGGGGAATGCCGACGGGGATGGCTAGGCAATTTTTGTTGAGGCAAGAGTGCCCCTCCTTTAGAGGAGCTTGCCTATTCTCCACCTTCTGACCTTGTGTCACACTTTGCTGTGGTGGACAGCAAACAAATACCAACCTGAAAAGAGTTGATATGCCGTAGAACAAAACAACCAAACTTTTCTCTCTGTTTTTTTTGTTTGCTTTTTCTTTCTATTATTTTTAGTCTTTCTTTTTTTCTTGTGTTCTAATATGTTTATTTCTTTCTTTTTATGTCCCCTCTGTTTTCTTTCGTCAACCCATTCTTTCTTTCTTTCTTTTTTCTTTCTTTTCTTCCGTTTCATTTTTTCCCGACTTTAGATTTCCAGTTTTGGCATATACGTTTTCTTTTCTCTTATTTTTTACTTTTTTCCTGTTCTCTGTTGTTTTTCCTTCAGTTTTTCGCCCAAATCTGGAATCATTTAGTCAAAGCTGTTAGCGATGTATTCCTGTCCGTCAACCGGTCGGTACACGCGAGACAATGACGAAACCGTTGCAACTCTCTTGTCGGCCATCTTAACTAAGAAGATGCCGCGTGACCTAAAAACAATATGCTCGATTGTTTTGACTCAAATCTACATCCATCGAAATATCAAATGTTTGTTTATTTATTTACGGATTTCAACCGAGTTATTTCCCCTGGTAACTCACCCTTGCAAATACACGTTTTTTCTGTTATTTTTGCATAAAAATCTGACTCATTCGACTTACGACTGCTTAAGTACACTTCAGCACTTTGGTAATCACTGACTCATTAAACACCTTGTAAACACTGTTGTCAACTGAGATTTTCAAAACATGCTAAAAAAGTCTCCAGAAATGTCAAATTTATTCATAGTGTTTGCTTTGATTGTTTTGTTTTACGGCACATCAATCCTTTTTTGGGTTATTTAATGCTTCATTTGATAATTTTTTTTTGTTTGCGTTCGTTGTATTGTCGGGGAAAATTTGGGGGTGTTTTTTCTTACGACAGTACCCAGCGTAGTATAAACATCCCCAACCTCCCCTTGTTAAGAACGGCTTTCGGAAATAAACATCTCCAACCTCTTCATGTTAAGAACAGCTTTCAAGGTAAGGGGATGTTTATTCCGAAAGCCATTCTTAACATGGAGATGATGGGAGTGTTTATACTCTGCTTGGTACTCTCGTAAAAAATACCAATTTCTGTTTTGGTTTTGCAGAACATGATTGAGTTTTGCAATTGGGAAAGGAAAAAATAACGTCTGTGTTTCGTGCATTATAAGTCAGGAAGTCAGTATCTTCAGACTGCCTAATCTGGTAGCTGTAGGTGGATTATTAAAACTACTATTCGCATATTATATTATTCAGTTGTTGTATGATTCAGGTACATCTTTTTGAACTTGGGAACCTCCAAATTGAACTCAAGAAACTGGATAGAAGTTTGAATTGAATTATTTATTTAAACGATGAGGCTAGATTGTTCTTATTCTGTCACGCATGCCTTTTTTGTCTAACTTGGAAACCTTCTAGTTGAATTTGGGGTCTTTTTTTTATCGATTTTCTACTCGGTCATGGTTAAGGAAACAAAAATAATCTACCTACGTTGTTTTTTTTAAATGGTAGTTACTTCAGATAATGCATGAAGCCAATTATTTATTTTTTTAGAATAGTCATCACTTATCGAATCCAAAAGCCACTCGAGGACAAGGATCAATGAGTGAACGCCGTGATAAACGGTAATGGTGGAAATTGGATAGAAATTGATTATTGGAAACGACAGCTCAACAAGAATTTGTTTACGTTTGACTTGATAACGAGCAAGTTATAGTCAGTTGGAAAACAGCCTCACGATATTGTGTTTCACAGACGGACAGCTCTAGGAAAGAAGCTTTGCTCATAGAATTTTCGTTTAGTTTTAGGTACAGACTAGACTACCCATGACCCTTTGGGTCAGTATATATTAACTATGGAATTCATGTATGAGCGTGACACTTTTGACGTAAAGAAAATAGTTTTTTGTGACATAACAGAAACATTTCAATGAAAGTATATTAAAATGAAAAAAGAATATAGATAGATTTCTATGAGTCGTTCTGCTTATTATAATTGATTATTTTTGAAAAAAACTTACAGCCATTGAATTATAAGTGGTTTGCCAGGTAAATGTGCACTGAACAGATACCATAATACTTAAAGTTAAATTCAAATTTTAAAATATCTTTATTTAAACGTGAATAATAAAAAAATTGATTCGCTGAAAACGTACACAGTAAAACAATACATTGTAAAATAGTAGATTTATTTGTAAGAAAATTGCGTTAAAATAACTTAAACGTAATGCGGAAATGAACGATGTAAAAAAAAATGCAATAATAGAGTAGTAGTAGGGAAAATACATGTCAACCAGTAGTAGTAATAGTAGGATAAGGAAGAGGAGGCGTAGTAGTAGTAGTAGTAAGAGGAGTCGGCATAGTAGTAGTTGTAAAGAGGAGAAGTAATTGTAGTAGCAAGAAGAGGAGGCATAGTAGTAGTAGTAGTAGTAGTAGGAAGAGGAGGAGGAGGAGGATAGTGCACAAGCAAACAACCAAGAACGACAGAGTTTTAGTATTATAATAGATGTTAGATAATTGCTAGGTTAAAAATGTTATCTATCTATCTATCTATCTATCTATATATCTATTGGACAAAACCAGTGACCTTGCTAGGCTAAGAATAGAAATATTGTTTTGGTAAAATAAGTTCAGCTGAAAATTAATTATGCAAATAGTTAAGTGATATATTTATAGATTTATCTATAGTTTGCTCTAAACATAATAATTTAGAAATCCAAAACAATAATTGATAAGTGACATTAATCACGTCACATTTAGATAGATGACCTGAGGTCACGTTAAGGAGACGTGTCCTTTAATCGGCTACGTCACCGGAACTGACAGGTCAAAAAGATTAGAGCAGGGAGTTTGAATTTGGTCACCAAGGTGTGCAGACGTACTCCAAATGCCGGGAAGCGAGGCTAGACAAACACAACATGTAGACACGTAGCAGACTCCGGTGAACACTGAGACATCCGAAATAAATTTATATCTGTAAAAAATTAAAGTCGTTGTCTTGTGTTTCACAAAGAAGTAAAAGTCAGGTATGTCTTATTCGTCTTATTATGTCAATATGGTGGACATTCATCACAGTGCCCAGCAGCAGTGTAGTGTTGTATGTGAATGAAGACGTAAAACAAAACCTCTTTACAAGGTTTTATTGAACAAAATTCAAAGCTACTAAAGCAAGAGAGAAAGAACTCAGTTTTTTAAAGAAAAAGGAGCGCATGCAAAATCATGTGGCAAGAAACTGAATTTGCATATCATTTTTTTTTAAATAATAAGAACAAAACAATTTAAATGAAAATATTTTAAATAGTAAGAACAAAACAATTTAAATGAAAATATTTTAAATAGTAAGAACAAAACAATTTAAATGAAAATATTTTAAACAGTAAGAACAAAACAATTTAAATGAAAATATTTTAAATAGTAAGAACAAAACAATTTAAATGAAAATATTTTAAATAGTAAGAACAAAACAATTTAAATGAAAATATTTTAAATAGTAAGAACAAAACAATTTAAATGAAAATATTTTAAATAGTAAGAACAAAACAATTTAAATGAAAATATTTTAAACAGTAAGAACAAAACAATTTAAATGAAAATATTTTAAATAGTAAGAACAAAACAATTTAAATGAAAATATTTTAAACAGTAAGAACAAAACAATTTAAATGAAAATATTTTAAACAGTAAGAACAAAACAATTTAAATGAAAATATTTTAAATAGTAAGAACAAAACAATTTAAATGAAAATATTTTAAATAGTAAGAACAAAACAATTTAAATGAAAATATTTTAAATAGTAAGAACAAAACAATTTAAATGAAAATATTTTAAACAGTAAGAACAAAACAATTTAAATGAAAATATTTTAAATAGTAAGAACAAAACAATTTAAATGAAAATATTTTAAATAGTAAGAACAAAACAATTTAAATGAAAATATTTTAAACAGTAAGAACAAAACAATTTAAATGAAAATATTTTAAACAGTAAGAACAAAACAATTTAAATGAAAATATTTTAAATAGTAAGAACAAAACAATTTAAATGAAAATATTTTAAATAGTAAGAACAAAACAATTTAAATGAAAATATTTTAAATAGTAAGAACAAAACAATTTAAATGAAAATATTTTAAACAGTAAGAACAAAACAATTTAAATGAAAATATTTTAAATAGTAAGGACAAAACAATTTAAATGAAAATATTTTAAACAGTAAGAACAAAACAATTTAAATGAAAATATTTTAAATAGTAAGAACAAAACAATTTAAATGAAAATATTTTAAACAGTAAGAACAAAACAATTTAAATGAAAATATTTTAAACAGTAAGAACAAAACAATTTAAATGAAAATATTTTAAACAGTAAGAACAAAACAATTTAAATGAAAATATTTTAAACAGTAAGAACAAAACAATTTAAATGAAAATATTTTAAACAGTAAGAACAAAACAATTTAAATGAAAATATTTTAAACAGTAAGAACAAAACAATTTAAATGAAAATATTTTAAACAGTAAGAACAAAACAATTTAAATGAAAATATTTTAAACAGTAAGAACAAAACAATTTAAATGAAAATATTTTAAACAGTAAGAACAAAACAATTTAAATGAAAATATTTTAAACAATAAGAACAAAACAATTTAAATGAAAATATTTTAAACAGTAAGAACAAAACAATTTAAATGAAAATATTTTAAATAGTAAGAACAAAACAATTTAAATGAAAATATTTTAAATAGTAAGAACAAAACAATTTAAATGAAAATATTTTAAATAGTAAGAACAAAACAATTTAAATGAAAATATTTTAAACAGTAAGAACAAAACAATTAAAATGAAAATATTTTAAATAGTAAGAACAAAACAATTTAAATGAAAATATTTTAAACAGTAAGAACAAAACAATTTAAATGAAAATATTTTAAACAGTAAGAACAAAACAATTTAAATGAAAATATTTTAAACAGTAAGAACAAAACAATTTAAATGAAAATATTTTAAACAGTAAGAACAAAACAATTTAAATGAAAATATTTTAAACAGTAAGAACAAAACAATTTAAATGAAAATATTTTAAACAGTAAGAACAAAACAATTTAAATGAAAATATTTTAAACAATAAGAACAAAACAATTTAAATGAAAATATTTTAAACAGTAAGAACAAAACTATTTAAATGAAAATATTTTAAACAGTAAGAATAAAACAATTTAAATGAAAATATTTTGAACAGTAAGAACAAAACAATATAAATGAAAATATTTTAAACAATAAGAACAAAACAATTTAAATGAAAATATTTTAAACAGTAAGAACAAAACAATTTAAATGAAAATATTTTAAACAGTAAGAACAAAACAATTTAAATGAAAATATTTTAAACAGTAAGAACAAAACAATTTAAATGAAAATATTTTAAACAGTAAGAACAAAACAATTTAAATGAAAATATTTTAAACAGTAAGAACAAAACAATTTAAATGAAAATATTTTAAACAGTAAGAATAAAACAATTTAAATGAAAATATTTTGAACAGTAAGAACAAAACAATTTAAATGAAAATATTTTAAACAGTAAGAACAAAACAATTTAAATGAAAATATAACAGACAAAGACAAATGACCCCCGGACAGAAAGGTATGAAGCATAATTCTTCTTCCATATATCATCTCCCGCTTTGTAATACAGAGAGGCAGTAAGAGAAATTGCTGGCAGTGGTTGTAGCTAGACGAGTATTTGCCGTGAATGTTTTACGTGGGGGGGGGGCATAGATTAAAACTCAGCCGAGCACTTGCTATGAAAAAAACGATAAAACAGAAATAGAATCACAACGTCTCCTTAGCGAGAAAGAGATAGCAGGATGAGAAGAAGACATTTCGATTTCGAAGTTGGTTTTGCATCCTGTCAAGGCAAGAAAAGGTGTTTAGCTCTTATACACGGTAAGGATTGAGTTGAGAGTGAGATATCTTTTGGAGCGGTAGAATAATCCAACCATTTTTCCAGTTACCTTGGCAACGGATTTGATGAAAGTCTTCCGTTTCAGATCAGGAGTGAAGATCAGCCCCAGAAGCTTGTCAAGGCAAGCTGCTTGTTCAAGACGAGAATGATTCATTTACATTGGGGCCAAGTGGGGATCAGAGTATTGGTGTTGAAAAGACAGATACTTAGTTTAGGATGCATTAAAATTGAGCAGCCACCCTTTTCCCCATTGCTCAGCGCACTCAAGGCCAATAGAGAAAATCAGAAAGATCTTGTCATTGCAGGATTTTGAATTGTCACAGATGTTAGTGTCATCTGCATAGATGCTGACTAAAGATCAAATCATGTGGTTTTGGAGATCATTGATGAAGATCAGGAAGAGAGTTGGGCCCGGAATTGAAACACTTAGGCACACCAGCACTGATACTATATGCTTCAAACTTTTTACTTTGATGTAAAGGGAGGTGACGGTAGCCAAGTGGTTAACAGCACAGACCTTAGTGTTCCAAGTTCGAATCCAGTCCGTTCCATAAAAATCACTTTCACTTAGGATGTTGACAATCTTCACGTGGCCCCTCCCGCGATCGCGGCTGCCTTTCTAAAAATAATTCTGACTAGAAAAATATCGGGGAAACCAATGCCAACAATAGAATCTTCGGATATGATGAGGACTTGACGAAAAGAATAAAACACTATCGCTTCAAAGTCAAAAGCTAGCTAACGATAAGCGTTAAATGGATAAATGATTAGATGGATAGATTCCAACACAGAAAAAAACACAATTCTTCCCCCTTTGTCAGAAACATCGTTCATGGAATATGAGGACTAAATAACAAAATAATGGAAGCAAAAATTACGAGGCTGCCGATAGTAAACCCAAGATCAACTTTCTACAATCCTTCGATAAACGCTGGATCACCGAAGTTAAGCAACGTTGAATCTGGTCAGTGCTAAATGGGTTACCATTTGGGACTTCCAGGTGCTGTATGTGCTCTCCGCTTATCTCGGCATTGTTTCCAGGCGTCCTGGATTTCTCCTTGCCACTGGATTCAAACAGTGTCGATTCAGAAGAAGTGTGGTTCAGGATTGCGCAACCTTTGCCTCACAATTACATGCGCAGCTGTCCCTACAGGGGGTATCCTTTGTCTTTCGAGACTGAACGGAGGCATCGATTGATAAATGTTTAAATGAAATGTTCAGTCATCGAGTTTGACATTACGAGTGTTAAGTTGGGCTAAAAGGTTTTTGGGTTCCAGAATATGCACCTGAAGAAGGCCGGAGATTTTAGCGGTCGGAACATTGTTACTTTCCTTGTTTCATCTGCAACATGAGTCAAATCAGTTTCAGTTGTTTGTGACACCGAAGTGCTAAAAACGTCTTTATTGTCCTCATGCTCTCTCTCTCTCTCTCTCTTCTCTCTCTCCTTCTACAATCCTCTCTCTCTCTCTCCGTCTATACCCTTATCTTTCTCTTTCTATACTCTGTCTATCACTCCCTCCCCCCCTCTCTCTCTCTCTCTCTCTCTCTCTCTCTCTTTATTCTTATATGCCTCTCTCTAGTAAACACAGGCGCATACAATATTTCTGTTTTTCTGATTTTGTTTATTTGCAATTTCTTCCTTTTTTTTCTTCCTTCCGTTGCGTGAACTCTCCCAGAACGAGAGACAGCGGAAAGCCAGTGAGGAGACTAAGATGAACGAAGTAAAATAAAACAGGAAATAAATCAAACGAAAAGACATGAATGTGGGAAGGTAGAGAAGGAGGAGAAAAGTAAGGGAGACAGATAGGAAGGAATGAGATGATGAAGAAAGTGAAATAAAAGGTAAGGAAGTAAGAATAAGAAGATAGAAGTAAAAAAAAAAAAAGGAAGCGTTGTCATCATTATCATATCGGATGCATCCGAAGATTCTATTGTTGGCAATGGTTCATCCGATATTTTTCTAGTCAACATTTTTTTTAGAAAGACCGGGTACTTACGGGAACTTGAAGCTTAGATGACAGTTCAGGACCTATCAGATAGCCGACTCTCTTTTGAGCCCTCAGAGACATGAGTTGCAGGGATACTATGTAGGGAGTTGAGCAGCAAGATGTCTGTTCATATTACACTTGAACTTATGTATGCCACTACAGTTGTGGGTGGAAGCAGGAAACCGATAGGGAATTCCAAAGTCTAGCAGTTCTGGGGAAGAAACTATTAGAGTAGAAGGCTTTCTTACATCTACGGATCTCTACTGTATAGGGGTGGGGATCTGTACTGTGTATGGGTGGGACTTTGCTGCTTGTCAAGTTTGTCAGGGGTATTTACGTCGAGGGAGTACAAGGGCTAGTAGTTCAACAGAGCATCCACCATTAAAATACCTGTAATGCAGGCAGAGGGATGCAACATTTCGTCGATGGGGCAGATGTTGAAGCTTAGATGACAGTTAATCGACTCTCTTTTGAACCCTGTCCAGGAGTGAGAGACTAGTAGCAGATGCACTAGCTCAAATATGACAACAATACTCCATACATGGATGAATGGTGGCTTTCTAGAGGTACAGGATACTTTCAGGCGTAAATAACTTTCTAGCACGGTAGAGAGAGCCCACCTTCCTTGTTGCAGCCTTGGCAATGCTCTTGGTGTATCTGTTAAGCCGAGGTGTTTGAAAGAAGTACTTTCAGGTAATGTGTCTTTAGCCATTGCTATTGATAGTTGAGAAGGTTTCTTGTAATTATTGAAGGAAACGAGTTTAGTCTTAGCAGCATTGAATGTGACCATCTATTTATGTCCCCAATTCCACTACAGATTGGAGGTCTCCCTCTATTGTTTCTGCCATTGCCGTAGATGTATTTTTATTCGTTTTCCCTTGTGCCTGTTATAGAGCGTGGTGTCATCAGCAAATATACCCATCTCAGATACAATTTTATCAGGTAGGTCATTTATGAATATTAGGAATAATACAGGTTCAAGGATCGACCTCCTGATGTACACCCGCATTTATATCAAATTGTTTAGATGTACAGCAGTTGTGGATCGGCGCTGTGTCCTGCTGCCGCACTCAGGATCTCCCAGCGGCCACCTGATTGTATTAGGGGATCACCACACTCTTCAGCACATCCAGATAAACTTTTATTGTTGACTTTCAAGCCGACTTTGAAGATGTGAAGTGGCATGGTATGGCTCTCACTTGAAACCACACCAAAGACCATAGCCATAGTCGGAAACTTCGTTGAGCTATGCTCTCAAGTGTTGAACCATCCGGATTTGCATTTTGAAGGTGCTGGCAATGGCCCTGTTGTCATGATTTAGATCGGTAGAAAGCATGATTTGTACAGCGGCGAATCTCTGATTTTGCTCGTTGGACATTGTGTCACTTTCAGACATGATAGAAGGTTTCTATCGCTCTTGGGATTTGTACACAACTGACCAACTAGTAGATGGTCTACAACAAAAAAAGAAAACCGCTTTTCATCAAACGGAAATGGAACCATCTCGTCTTTTTTATGGCGACAATTTTATCGTTCCACCCTGTATTTATTCATGGTGTTTGGTTTGGTTGTTTTGTTTTACGGCATATCAACCCTTTTCGGATTATTTAATGCTGAATTCGGTAATTTTGGAAAGACCTTTTATGGTTCAAGGTTTTTATATCTTCAAATATTTATTCATGGTGTTTGGTTTGATTTGGTTTGGTTTGGTTTGGTTATTTCGTAGAGGGACATTGTTGTCTTTGTATTAAGCTATGCAGAACTTGATTGAATTTTGCAGAGGGAAATGAATAAATACACAATGAACACAAGTGCAAAATACGAACGAACGAGATTTAAGGCACAACAAATTAAGATACGATAAATTTAAGGCATGGAAAATTAAGATACGATCAATTTAAGGCACTACAAATTAAGATACGATACATTTAAGGCATGACAAATTAAGATACGATCATATTAAAGTATACAAATTTAGATACGATCAATGGAAGGCAGGACAAATTAAGATACGATCAATTTAAGGCAGGACAAATTAAGATACGATCAATTTAAGGCATGACCAATTAAGATACGATCAATTTAAGGCTCGACAAATTTAGATACGATCCACTTAAGGCACGACAAATTAAGATACGATACATTTAAGGCATGACAAATTAAGATACGATCAATTTAAGGCACAACAAATTAAGATACGATCAATTTAAGGTACGACGAATTAAGATACGATCAATTTAAGGCATGACCAATTAAGATACGATCAATTTAAGGCATGACAAATTAAGATACGATACATTTAAGGCACGACAAATTAAGATACGATCAATTTAAGGCACGACAAATTAAGATACGATCAATTTAAGGCACAACAAATTAAGATACGATCAATTTAAGGCACGACAAATTACCATACCATCAATTTAAGGCACGACAAATTAAGATACGATCATTTAAGGCACGACAAATTAAAATACGATACATTTAAGGCATGACAAATTAAGATACGATCAATTCAAGGCGTGACAAATTAAGATACGATCAATTTAAGGCACGACAAATTAAAATACGATCATTTAAGGCACGACAAATTAAAATACGATACATTTAAGGCATGACAAATTAAGATACGATCAATTCAAGGCGTGACAAATTAAGATACGATCAATTTAAGGCATGACAAATTAAGATACGATCAATTTAAGGCATGACAAATTAAGATACGATAAATTTAAAGCATGACAAATTAAGATACGGTCCATTTAAGACATGACCAATTAAGATACGATCAATTTAAGGCATAACAAATTAAGATACGATCAATTTAAGGTACGACGAATTAAGATACGATCAATTTAAGGCATCACCAATTAAGATACGATCAATTTAAAGCATGAAATATTAAGATACGATCAATTTAAGGCATGACAAATTAAGATACGATACATTTAAGACACGACAAATTAAGATACGATCAATTTAAGGCACAACAAATTAAGATACGATCAATTTAAGGCACGACAAATTACCATACGATCAATTTAAGGCACGACAAATTAAGATACGATCATTTAAGGCACGACAAATTAAAATACGATACATTTAAGGCATGACAAATTAAGATACGATCAATTTAAGGCACGACAAATTACCATACGATCAATTTAAGGCACGACAAATTAAGATACGATCATTTAAGGCACGACAAATTAAAATACGATACATTTAAGGCATGACAAATTAAGATACGATCAATTCAAGGCGTGACAAATTAAGATACGATCAATTTAAGGCACGACAAATTAAGATACGATCAATTTAAGGCATGACAAATTAAGATACGATACATTTAAGGCATGACAAATTAAGATACGGTCCATTTAAGGCATGACCAATTAAGATACGATCGATTTAAGGCACAACAAATTAAGATACGATACATTTAAGGCATGACCAATTAAGATACGATCAATTTAAGGCATGACAAATTAAGATACGATCAATTTCAGGCACGACAAATTAAGATACGATCAATTTAAGGCACGACAAATTAAGATACGATCAATTTAAGGCATAACAAATAAAGATACGATAAATTTAAGGACTGACAAATTAAGATATGATCAATTTAAGGCATGACAAATTAAGATACGATCGATTTAAGGCATGACAAATTAAGATACAATCAATTTAAGGCATGGCAATTTAAGATACGATCAATTTAAGGCATGACAAATTAAGATACGATCAATTTAAGGCACGACAAATAAAGATACGATCCATTTAAGGCATGACAAATTAAGATACGATCAATTAAAGGCACGACAAATTAAGATACGATCAATTTAAGACACGACAAATAAAGATACGATCCATTTAAGGCATGACAAATTAAGATACGATACATTAAAGGCATGACCAATTAAGATACGATTAATTTAAGGCATGAAAAATTAAGATACGATCAATTTAGGGCATGACAAATTAAGATACGAAAAATCTAAGGCACGACAAATTAAGATACGATCAATTTAAGGCACGACAAATTAAGATACGATCAATTTAAGGGATGGCAAATTAAGATACGATCAATTTAAGGCATGACAAATTAAGATACGATCAATTTAAGGGATGGCAAATTAAGATACGATCAATTTAAGGCACGACAAATTAAGATACGATCAATTTAAGGCATGACAAATTAAGATACGATCAATTTAAGGGATGGCAAATTAAGATACGATCAATTTAAGGCATGACAAATTAAGATACGATCAATTTAAGGGATGGCAAATTAAGATACGATCAATTTAAGGCAGGACAAATTAAGATACGATCAATTTAAGGCATGACCAATTAAGATACGATCAATTAAAGGCACGACAAATTAAGATACAATCAATTTAAGGCATGACAAATTAAGATACGATACATTTAAGGCATGACAAATTTAGATACGATCAATTGAAGGCGTGACAAATTAAGATACGATCAATTGAAGGTATGACAAATTAAGATACGATACATTTAAGGCATGGAAGATTAAGATACGATACATTTAAGGCATGACAAATTAAGATAGGATCAATTTAAGGCACAACAAATTAAGATACGATCCATTTAAGGCATGACCAATTAAGATGCGATCAATTTAAGGCACGACAAATTAAGATACGATACATTTAAGGCATGACAAATTAAGATACGATCAATTTAAGGCATGACAAATTAAGATACGATCAATTTAAGGCACGACAAATTAAGATACGATCAATTTAAAGCATGGCAAATTAAGATACGATCAATTTAAGGCATGACAAATTAAGATACGATCAATTTAAGGCACGACAAATTAAGATACGATCAATTTAAGGCATGAAAAATTAAGATACGATCAATTTAAGGCATGACAAATTAAGATACGATCAATTTAAGGCATGACAAATTAAGATACGATCAATTTAAAGCATGGCAAATTAAGATACGATCAATTTAAGGCTTGACAAATTAAGATACGATAAATTTAAGGCACGACAAATTAAGATACGATACATTTAAGACATGACAAATTAAGATACGATCAATTTAAGGCTTGACAAATTAAGATACGATCAATTTAAGGCATGACAAATTAAGATACGATCAATTTAAGGCATGACAAATTAAGATACGATAAATTTAAGGCATGACAAATTAAGATACGATCAATTTAAGGCATGACAAATTAAGATACGATACATTTAAGACATGACAAATTAAGATACGATCAATTTAAGGCTTGACAAAGTAAGATACGATCAATTTAAGGCATGACAAATTAAGATACGATCAATTTAAGGCATGACAAATTAAGATACGATAAATTTAAGGCATGACAAATTAAGATACGATAAATTTAAGGCATGACAAATTAAGAAACGATCAATTTAAGGCATGACAAATTAAGATACGATCAATTTAAGGCATGACAAATTAAGATACGATCAATTTAAGGCATGACAAATTAAGATACGATCAATTTAAAGCATGGCAAATTAAGATACGATCAATTTAAGGCTTGACAAATTAAGATACGATCAATTTAAGGCACGACAAATTAAGATACGATACATTTAAGACACGACAAATTAAGATACGATCAATTTAAGGCTTGACAAATTAAGATACGATCAATTTAAAGCACGACAAATTAAGATACGATACATTTAAGACATGACAAATTAAGATACGATCAATTTAAGGCACGACAAATTAAGATACGATACATTTAAGGCATGACAAATTAAGATACGATCAATTTAAGGCATGACAAATTAAGATACGATAAATTTAAGGCACGACAAATTAAGATATGATCAATGGATGGCATGACAAATTAATATACGATCAATTTAAGGCCTGACAAATTAAGATACGATCAATTTAAGGCAGAACAAATTAAGATACGATCAATTTAAGGCATGACAAATTAAGATACGATCAATTTAAGGCAGGACAAATTAAGATACGATAAATTTAAGGCACGACAAATTAATATATGATCAATGGATGGCATGACAAATTAATATACGATCAATTTAAGGCATGACAAATTGCTCCTGTTTGTTTTCTTCTTTTTTTCTCTAACAATATTTGTAAAAAAAAAAAAAGATAAACAAATTTCATGGGGAATATTAAAAAAGAAATATGAGTCAAACATGAAGAGAAAAAAAGTTTCCCTTTATGTATAAGAAAAAAATTTTATTAATCGTAAATGTTTTTTACTTTTGTAAATGTTTACCAGAAAAAAATGACAATGAAAAATACATATATCTACAATTATTTTTCCTCCAAATATCGGCCCGCCAGTTAAACAAACAAATAAACAAACAAACAAACAAACAAACAAACAAGCAAACAAACAAACAAATAAATGAATGCTAAACAAATAGAAAATCAAGTTTTTCTCCTTTCATCATAATCGCTCTGATCCCTACCACACCCCAATTGAAATGATGTCTCTTGTCTTGGGGAAGCCCTATGTTTTTATAAACTTCTGGGACTGACCGTCAATCCTGATCTGAAATGGAACACATGCATCAAATCTGTTGCCAAGATCGCTGGTAAAATGGTTGAATCACTTTACGGCTCCATGGGTGGATCATTCTACTGCTCTAGTAAGTATCTCACTGCCAATACAATTCTCTATCTGTATAAGAGCCAGATACTCTCTTAAATAGAGTACTGCTGCCACATCTGGGCAGGAGCTGCTCGGCGCCCCCTATCCTTCTTTGATAGAGTTCAAAATCGGGTTTGAAACATAGTAGGTGATGCCATTTTTTCTTTTTTGCAACTTCTTACCGACAGAAGAGACGTTGCGAGCCTGTCTCTGCTCTATCGCTATTTTCATGGCAAGTGCTCGACTGAACTCCAATCAATGCTCCCCATTGCCAAATTTTCACAAAAAACACCGACTGGCTACAACCGCTATATACGCTTTCCCCCGCTCTCTAACTGTCTCTAAATCCAAACGAAGGTTCCATGACCAAAGCTTCTTTTCAGAATTGTCCGCTCTTGGAATACTGTTCCGCTGGCCTGCTTTCCGGTTGAAGAAAACATTGTAGCCTTCAAATCTAATGTAAACAAATCCCTGTTAAGCTGTCCTCTTAAATAATAAAAGTCTACCCAATTTACACCATTAATGATTACTACATCATTCAACTTACAGTCACTAATCCTTATCCTTTATCTCCGAAAAAAAAAAAAAGATACAGCATGCCACTGTTTAAATAAAAATCGGGTGCTTCTTGTTGTTATTGACATAAGAATCACAGGTTGCTCGAATGACGTGCCTAAATATCCCACGAATAGAGAAACAACGGAGACCGTTGTCGTATATTAAGAATGAAAATAAATGTAGCAACAAATTATTTAATTCACCAAAATCTCGGCCAGTTGGTCTAAAAACTATAATGTTTACTTTTTACAAAAATTTGTAGCGGAAAAAATAGTTTATATTAAAATCGGTTGTTTTTTGTTGTTTTTGACATAATTATCCCAGGTTGCTCGAATGACGTGCGTAAATATTATACGAATATAGAATCAGTTGGAGCAGTTGCCGTAACTTAGCGTACATTTGTACGTTCCTTAATTTATCATACCTAATCAGTAAAAGACGGTTCTATTGGTTTAATAGATGCGACCAAGCGTATTTATTAGCGATTCTGTCCATCGGTCAAATGGTGAAGTTTCCAGTGACCTTTCTTTCATGGACGCATCTAAAAGAATATCTATTGTTTTTCTTCTGGTGTTTTAATCTGCATACTTTAGCTCGAATGACCTACCTAGATATCACACCAATAGAAAATAACAGGAGCCATTTGTCGTGCCTTTAATTTCTCGCACATAAATACTAAAAACCTCGAAGAAAACAAATGAGAAATGAGAAAACAAAAAGAAAAAAAAAAGAAAAGAAACGAAAAAAAAAACGCGAGAACATCGCAGAGCTGCCCAAAAGTCATATTCAACAAGCGAACTTGCCCCCTCTTCTCTCACTCACAATCACTAGTAAATATTCCTCCTTCTTCTTCTTCTTCTTCTTCTTCTTCTTCTTCTTCTTCTTCTTCTTCTTCTTCTTCTTCTTCTTCTTCTTGTTTGTTCATCTGTTTTGTGCTTAAATTAAGCGGAAATGCTCGCCGCGGGAAAAGAAAACCCCGCTCCTCCGAAACATCTTTATTTTCAATTTATAAACTTAAAAAAAATTAACTCATATATTATTGTTATTTTTACACCCTCAAAAACAACTGTTATATTGCATTGAAATATACCATCAGTCTTAGTAGTAAGCAAAAGACATTTTACAATGCTACATAAGTTTATTCCCAGACACTCACAAACACATTAAATTACATAGCGAATATACCCGGTGCACCAAGCGCAAGAGAGATCCGAACAATTACGCTTAAATTAGAATCTTAAAACAATCTTTCGGCTGGAATCTCTGAAATACGTGAATGTCTGGCATTTTGTGAAATACCTAATTCTCAGATAAAACGAAAAATTAAAAAAAAATGATGCACAAACAATGACACATATACAAATACGCACGCGTACAAAGACACAAACACTGTTGCCAGGCAAAGACAATCAGTGAGAACTCTCCCACCACATTTATTTCATTATGAAATTAAAGCCCTTCATAATTCATTTCGGCATTGAATGTGGATAGCTGTAATGTGGATAGCTGTGATGGTGGTCTAGTGATTACCAACACGGATTGACGAACTGGGTGCCCTAGGTTCGTATCCAGTTCGTACCACAAAAATAACTTTCACTTATAACGTTGGCAACCTTCACGTGGTCCCCGTAACCCCCAATGTCTTTCTAGAAAGAATTCTGACGATCTGGGTAAGAACTGCCAGAAGCACTTCATCCTGTCTTGATAGCGTTCAAAATAGACTTCGTAGCCTAGTAGGGGATGCCCTTTTCTGTTTCCCACAAAAGAGACGTTGCAAGCCTGTCCCTGCTCTATCGTTATTTTCATGGCAAGTGCTCGTCTGAGTTCTAATCTTTGGCCCTCCCTTGCCAAACTTTCACGAAAAATACTCGTCTAACTGAAACCACAATTAATAATTTCCACCACTCTTTCTCTGTGCCTAACCCTAAATGTTAAGTCCATGAAAAAAGCTTCTTTCTTAAAATTGCACGCCTGTAAAACCACGGCTACCGAGAGAGTAGGCCAGTGAACATGACAGTGTGACGTCATTTCCTGATCAACTTGTAGGTATAGAAAGTTTCCGTTGTTCAATCACGTGGTCACGCTAACAGGCATAACGTCCATGTATGTTCTTCTAAACAGAAAGAACAATTCTCCATTTGGATAATTATTTTAATTGCACATTGGGATGATTTTAGTCTAATAAAATATAGTAAGTGAACTCATTTTTGAACTTTTATTTAGAGAAAATCCAATATTTCATTTTTTTTTTTTATTACATTTTCACCCCAAACAAGGCACATTGCCACTTTGGTGTAGGGGGCTACTATCAAGGGCAGCAACTGCTGGGGCACTATGTTGGGATTTGGGCAGCAAGATGTCGGTTCACGTTACACTTGAACTTCTGCATGTCAGTACAGTTAGGGAAGCAGGGACCTGGAATGGAATTCCAGAGTCTAGCGGTTCTGGGGAAGAAACTACTGAAGTAGAAAGATCTTTTACATCTAGGGATCTCTACTGTGTGGGGGTGGAATTTAGCTGCCTGTCGGGTTTGTCGAGGGTGTCTACGTCGTGGGGGCACAAGTGTCTGCAGTTCGTCAAAGCATTCACCATTAAAATAGTTGTAGAACAAGCAGAGGGATGCAACGTTTCGTCGATGGGACAGAGGCTGAAGCTTAGATGCCAGTTCAGGGCCTATCAGATTGGCGACTCTCTTTTGAACCTTGTCTAGGAGCGAGATATAGCAGCAGATGCACCTGCCCAAATGTGACAACAATACTCCATACATGGGCGAATGGTGGCTTATAGAGGTACAGGATACTTTCAGGTGTCAGTAGTTTTCTAGCACGGTAGACAGAGCCTACCTTTTTCGCAGCGGCCCTGGCAATGTTTTCAATATAACTGTTCCAACTCATGTTTCCTGTGAACGTTAGGCCAAGCAGTTTGAAAGATGTACTCTCAGACAGGGAGTCACTGGCCATTGCTATTGGTGGCAGAGAAGGTTTCTTGTAATCATTGAAAGAAACCAGTTTAGTCTTGGCAGCATTGAATGTGACCATCCATTTATGTCCCCATTCCACTATAGATTTGAGGTCATCCTCTAGTGTTTTTGCCATTTTTTAGTTATGTGTTCATTTGTTTTCCTGTCATGCCTGTTATAGAGTGTGGTGTCATCAGCATATATACCCATCTCAGAGGCAGTTTTGTCGGGGAGGTCATTAATAAATATTAGGAACAATAGAGGCCCAAGGATAGACCCCTGAGGTACTCCCACATTTATATCACACTGTTTAGATGTACGACCGTCGAGGACAACCTGGATTTTTCTCTTATCTAAGAAGGATTTAATTATGTTTTGTATTCTACCAGTGATACCGTATGATTTAATTTTCCTGATGAGACCCTCATGCCATACCCTGTCAAAAGCCTTAGATATATCTAGAGCTACCGCTCTGCCCTCCCCCGCTTTGTCGAGTGAATGGTATATATGTTCAGAGATTACAGTGAGGATGTCTGCTGTGGAACGGGCTTGTCTAAATCCATATTGTTTGTCAGTCAGAAGTTTAGCATCTGTAAGGTGCCGGACTAGAGCATGGTTAATTATGGTCTCAAATATTTTGGCGAAAAGTGGGAGGAGGCTAATGGGGTGATAATTTGATGGGTCAGTTCTTTCGCCAGAATTCTTCAATACTGGTACCACAGAAGCAGTTTTCCAACAGCCCGGAAAGCATGATTCATTAAGGCATCTGTTGTAGAGTTTGGAGAGAACTGGAGCTACTTCGGCTGAGCACTTTTTTAATAGCACAGCTGGGATGAGATCAGGTCCACATGCTTTTGAAGTGTCAAGATTTTTTATAATAGCATGTACCTGACCAGGGGTGATTTTTAGATCGTCTAGCGTGGCGTCTGCCCGCAAAGGAAAGTCAGGCAGGGGGCGGTTGGAAGGGTCCAGTGTGGAGTTCGAGGCAACCCGGCTGGCAAGCATATTAGCCTTGTCGGTTGCTGAGCAAACAACCTCGTGATTGTTGGTTAGCGGGGGAATTGTTGACTGCCCATAATTTACTACACTGTTGTAGATTTTCCAGAAGTCACGATTTCCTAATTTTTGTGCTTCGATGCGTTTTTTAGTGGTTTCAGTAAATTCTCTCTTAGCTGTCGCTATTTCTTTCCTAACATTACTTCTAGCTTCTATATACTTCTGTCTGTTTGAACTGGACTTATGTCGGTTAAATCTGCGGTATGCATGCTGCCTTTGAGCAATGGCAGTTGCGCAAGTCGAAGTAAACCATTGGGGAGAGTGGTGCTTGCTATAAAATTTCCGCATGGGAACATGTGCTTCAATTGCTGTTTTGAACCATTCAGTGGTCTCATTTGCACACTGTTCAGCAGTAAGAGAAAAAATATTTCCCCATGGGGCATCTCTGATAAGATCTCTGATGGCTTCCCAGTCAGTCTTTTTATAATATCTCGTTGTTTTGAGCACTGGCTCTTCAGTTTTGGGTCTAGAATTTAGGGCGATTTCTACCATTATCACTGCATGGTCAGCATTCCCGAGTGGGCTGTCAGCATTTGTTATACAATCCTCGAGAACTGTAGTCAGAAACAGATCTAGAAATGATGCGTGTTGTTCTTGCTGGTGAGGGAAACGGGTTGGAAATTTGTGATAGGGAGTGAGATATAGCGAAACTATGTGTTGAGCTGCCCGCTGCATCTGTGTGAGTAGAGAATCGAAGCCAGTTTTTGTGGTGGACGTTAAAGTCATCAAATACATGTACTTGTGCGCTAGTGTCGAGAGAGAGTGCTGTGTTTATGCTGTCAGAGACTTTGTTTATTATGGTGCAGTCCTGGGTCGAGGGAGAGCGGTAGAGAAATAAAAGTAGCTAATGTTATGTTGTATGTTTAGTCTAAAGCGCATAAAGGCTTGATCGTCCGTTTCTAGGTTTGTTTCTCTAGTCAGGGGGAGGGTGTTACAAATGTAGACTCCAAGTCCGTGCACATATCTGTCAGAGTCCTTACGGCAGAGTGGGAGATAGCCAGGCATGTTAAAGTAGTTAGAGGGGATGGAGGAATGTAGGTTAGTCTCACTTAGTGCTAAGATATCCGGGGTGTTTGTTAGGAGAAATGTTTCAACATCAGCTAAATTAGTTCTAAGCCCACGGATGGTAGTGAATGCAAGCCTCAAGGGAGGAGGCAAGTTGGATTTGTTTGTCCCTAGGCCTGGTTTAAGCTTAGTTTTTGATTGTACTGTCATCATGTTTCCAAATATTTTAAAGTTAGTATTTTTTCACGGCAGTTTCTTTTCTACGATTGATGAATTTTCAATATTTTAACACCGGGTGTAATTTATTTCTTTGGAATGTATTTAGAACTTCAAGTTTTTTTTTTTTTTTTTTATAACATTTTAACTGTAAATAATTTACATGAGTTAAACGGGAAATGAAATAGGAATTTTTTTATTTTCTCCCGAGATATACGAACAACACAAATTAATTAAAAATTCATTAACTGATCAGTTTTAATTAGTTTTGATATGAACTAAAAATAAAGAGTACATTATATAAAAATAAATATTTTCTTGAAATATTTAGAAGGCGGTACAAGGCAGAGGTAACGGAAAGACACAAACTGCATTGTACCGCCTTCTACACATTTCATTTAACTACATACTATACCATGCTTCAAGCAAACTACATCCACCTCTTAAATATTTTCTTGTTTTATCTTATAAATAGATGTTGTTTGCACCGTGCTGAAATATTATTTAGAAAACAATTTGTAATGGGGGGGGTGCTTTCTAACTATTCTGCACTTTCACCTAACAATTTAATGAAAAAAAGGGGGGTGTTTTACTATATACACAGATTCGAAAAAGTTGTCCAAAAAACAAATACATAACAAATAAATGTTATCAAAGGCAAGATAAATTACTTTTCTATCTAACTGGATAAGTTTTTAGTGTTTTTATTTAATGTAAAATGTTTATTCGGTTCGAAAATCATACAGTGTTTATCGATGTATTTGAAAAAGACAAATGGCGTCGAGCTCGCTGTTGAATACGTTAAGTTTGGGAAAATAGGTTCAAACTAAAAACTATACAAAATACTGTTAGAAACTCAGTATATGTTACTGTGACATAGGCCGACATATATTGAGTGTGTTTCTAATATTATTTTGTAATAAAAATCCTTAAATTTTTATGATATCTTTTTGGAGGGGAGCTGTTTTACTATATACAAATCCTAAAAACCATAAAAAAAAAATAAACATGTTACATTAAATAAAAACACTAAAAACATATCCAGTTAGGTAGGAAAGTAAATATATATATATATATATATATATATATATATATATATATATATATATATATAACAGAATATATATATATATATATATAACAGAATATATATATATATATATATATATATATATATATATATATATATATATATATATATAAAATATGCTTACGCAGATATAATCCGAAACAGCAAAATGGGATATTAAAAAAGTAAGAAAGCAGTTAAATATTTCACAAAAATTCTGTTTACATTAGTGGGCTGTGGAGCCCTCTAATGTAAACAGAATTCATGTGAAATATCAAACGATTCTGCTTTAATGCTTTAATGGTTTATGTCGGCACGTTACTTACGGAAAAACGGTTAATTCAACTACAGAAGCACCTGTTAAAAACTATACAAGTTCTAGAATTGAATACCCACCTAAAAAGAAAAACGCTTTTGTAAGCTTACTGACGGCATTATCAGCTTCCTAACTTATAAAAAAAATTAACGAATCTCTTAGTTAAAAAAAAAAAGAAACAAACAAACAAAAACAAACAAACAAAAAACAGCGCCGGTTTTCGAGGGTGCTAAACACGAAAATTACAGTTAAATATGTTTTATGATATGAAGAAATTATTAGGTGGCCAGAAAGTGGGTGCTCATTTTACGTCAAATTTATATAGGGCAGTTATCCCCACTTTTTGAAAAAGTAATTCCTGATCTCCCCTCACCAATCTTTCACGAAAAACAACCGTCTAGCTGAAACCACTGTAAAAAAATTTCCCCACTCTTTATCTGTGCCTACATCAAAACGTAGATTCCATGAACAAAGCTTCTTTCTTAGAAGTGCACGCCTGTGGAACTTTCTTCCGTTTGCCTGTTTGCCACCTGACTACAACTTGGATGTCTTCAGACCAACATAAACAAATTCCTGATGAACCGCCCCCTTAAGTAGACACTTGATCAAATCTTAACATTAACGTACTGTACACGCAATAACCCTTATCCCTCAGTGGCTTCCGGGCCTTGATAAGTGGTGACCACCTTGTAAAAAAACAACAACAATAACAACAACAACAACAAAAACAAAAACACCGAAAACCTATAAAAGTCGTATTTTAAAGTTTTTTGAGGAGTTGGAAAGAAACTTGGCATTGACCAAAAAAATCTCTAACATTATTTATCTAAAAAATAGGGTTTGTATTACTGTACACATAGATTCGAAAAAGTTGTCAAAAAACAAATATAGAACAAATAAATGTTATCAAAGGCAAGATAAGTTACTTTTCTACCTAACTGGATATATTTTTTGTGTTTTTATTCAGTGTAACATGTTTATTCAGCTCGAAAAACATGCAGTGTTTACCGATGTATTGGAAAATTCAAAATGGCGCCCGACTCTCTCTCGGAGAGGGTAAGTTTGGGAAAAGGTATTATAAATAATAAACTAGACAAAATACTGTTAGAAATTCGCTCAATATATGTTACCGTGACATAAGTTGACATATATTCGGTTGATTTTTAATAGTATTTTGTCTAGTTTATTATTTATAACATCTTTTCCCAAACTTACCGTGTTAAAGAGACAGTCGGGCGCCATTTTGAATTTTCCAATACATCGGTAAACACTGCATGTTTTTCGAGCTGAATAAACATGTTACATTGAATAAAAACACAAAAAATATATCCAGTTAGGTAGAAAAGTAACTTATCTTGCCTTTGATAACATTTATTTGTTATATATTTGTTTTTTGACAACTTTTTCGAATCTATGTGTACAGTAATACAAACCCAAAAAATATATGGTGCTAATGCAGAGAGTGACCCGCGCTATTTTTGAAATCGTATGTCCACGTTTAATTAAAGTTTTATGATATGTTTTTTTTTTATTCAATTGTAAGGTAAAAGTACAGAATAGATACAAAACACCCTCCCCTCCCCATATTAAGAATGGCTTTTTAAATAATGACGTTATTATTTCAGCACAGATCACTCTCTGCATGAGTACCAAATATATATATAGCAAAAACAAAACAAAAAATATTATTATAAAATTTTTCTTTACAGTTAATAAAATTTAAAATTTAAGGTAGTTTTTCTTTTCTTGTTATGCTTTCATCGGCGACGCTCGGCTTAATTTCCTCAGCAGCGTCCCTCGGCTGTTGGCGTCATGTTCCGGAGAAAGCCCGGCGGACTCTCTCTGCATAAGTACCAAAAGGTTACCTAAAAATTAAGAATAAGCGAAAAAAAAAAAAAAAAAAAAACCTCCGAATTAAAAATAAAAATAATTGTTTAAGTTAGAAGAATATTTCGAAGTGAAAACAAATCTATTATCGAAAATATTTAATAACGTGCTCAAAGAATTAAACTATCACAGTTATTCCCCTTGGTTTTCTGGTTTGAAAATTAAAAGGGTTCAGTTTTACGATAATAAGTAAATTTAAGTTAAATAAAATATAAATTGAAATGAAAATAAACTAAATAATTACATTTTAAATAATATTTTTAAATAGTACAATATTAACGAGGCTATTATGTCGAATAAGTAATATAATCGAGCTAATTATTTAAAATGATTTAATGTGATATGCTAATAAGCATAACTCGATGTATATGTGATGTGAAGAATGCTATATCTAGAAGTTACACATAAAAATGTCTCCTTTGACAGAAGTATCCTACAATGGGCATTAATATTTCTTGACCAGGAGAGGCGTACACACACTATAGACACTTTATATTTCTTTGATCATAGGGAGTTGTACACGCAGACAAACACACACACAAACGCTATTACTTTATATATATATATATATATATATATATATATATATATATATATATATATATATATATATATATATATATATATATAATCTCCGGATTCATACGATATGATGATGATTGAATATGGAATACTGCCATGCAGTTTTACAATATCTTCATAACACCATATTATCATTTCTGTTTTTTCTTTATTATTTCTAATTTCTCCCTCTAATATAATCGGAAAAGCCGAAATCTTTGAAATTATCCTGACTTAGTGTCGTGTCCCCATGGTTTACGTTTCATTAAAATTTGATGTACGTATTTGAAATTTTAAAGAGGTTCTACCATGATAGCTCCTTTAATCGGATCACATAGAGATTCGGCGCCTAGAAGGGAGGCTACAGTTTCGGAACCACTTCCATTGGTTTTTCTTGGATAATTTTATAGATGCGATTCAAATTTTATCAAAATAATATTGGAAGTTTTAATTGAAGGTTCGCCCCCCCCCCTTAGCTCACTTAAGAGGGAACTAAGAGATTGAGGGACTGCTTCTATTGTCTTACTAACAAATATTACATATGAAGATCCAATCTATGGCCTCCCCTTGCCGAACTTTCACGAAATACACTCAACTAGCTACAACCACTATTAATAATTTCCCCCACCCTCTATCTATGCCTAAATCTAAACGCAGATTCCATGAAAAAAGCTTATTTGCCAAAACTGCTTGCGGTGGAACACTGTTCCGCTGTCCTGCCTCTCGACTGATTACAATATAATAGCCTTCAAATCCGATGAAAACAAGTTCTTTTTGAACCGCCCCCTTTAAATAATCAAATTCTACTCAATCTACACCATCACCAATTACTACACTACCACCTTGCATTCATTAATACTTATCCCTTATTCGATAAGTGGTGACTAAAAAAAAAAAAGAAAAAAAAAATTTTAAAAGGAAAAAGGGAATACACTTTTAGTTTTTGTTTAGATTCTTTAACCTTTCTTTTTCTATTCGAAACTCACGCATATTGACATTTATATATACACTATCTGAATTTGCCGGCTTGCTACCGCTTCGCAAGGTGCGATTATTTGAAGTAATTGAAACACTGATTAAAGATAACAAATTGGTTCGTATTATTTAGATTCTTCGGACTACTGTTCTCATCTTGAGTGTTACTTTCACAACGTTTCGGTCGATGTAACCTCCAGTATATTTTGCCGAACTCGGGAATCTTTCTATCGAACTCAGGAATCTTTCTGACGAACTGGGGAATCTTTCTGTCGAAACCCTTTACTTAATCCATAGCATGCTCTCGTTCCGTCAGTCCACGGAGGTAGCATGCTCTCGTTCCGTCAGTCATGACTTGGTAAAAGTCCTAAGCCATTAGCAATTGAGTGTCGCCGGCACTGAGGATTGGACCTCCAATCTCTAGAGGAATGTAACGTTTACAACTGAATGTTACCAAGTACTTTATCCACTACACCACGGGTTCTTGCCAAATAACTAATCTACATCCAACAACAAAACAGTTCAAAAACGTAATAACAAATTGGTTATTCGTACAAATTCAAAGTTTGTTTCCTAATCTCTAACCACCAAGATGATAATCTATCGATGTACCTTGTGCACCATAACCTTTTGTTTCTCATATTGAAGACGAGCATCGCTATCCGGCGTTACTCAGGAGGCATGGTGTAACGTTACTCATGCAACAACATGTAGAGACAGTGGATTGACTCGACTCCCTTTTTTTCCTTATTATAACAACATTTATTTACAGGTCTTTTCCTGTCGCGCATATCTCTGACGTGATCCTCTGTCTGCGCACACGTTCTTTTTATAATCTTTGCCTTTCCTTGCCGTGACGTCATCTCGCGCACAGCTCGGTCATTTGCATACAGTTGCCATACGTGCTTCTGCGCTCTGTCACAATGGATGATAAAGTACAACAGTTAAATTTGTGTGTAATGTCTTTCTTTCAAATTTTCCCTCTCTACTCATTTTGGTTCCACTCTACATCACCCTCTCATCTTTCTATTGTTTCCTCACTCTCTATCCCTTACTCTCTTCTTCTCTCTCTTCCTTTTACTCTTTAATGCTGCCCCTCTCTTTATTATAAGTAGCATTTTAAACCTAAGACCGGTGAAAAAAAAAGTGTTAGAAATGTCGATCCCCCCCCCGGTTGATTCCTTAATATGTTCATATACTGAAAAATAACATATCAGCTTTGTGGGTGTGTCAATTGCAGTTTTTGACTTTTAGTGGGACATACATACATACATACATACATACATGCAAACAAACAAATTCCCTTTATATAATTGACTATCGGTGTTGCCCAGGGCCATATAAAACTAAATAGAGGTTAAATAATATCTTTATATTAAAATTTCTATCTCTCTTACTCTCTCTACCCGTCTCTTTGTTTCTTAACCTCCCCCTCTATTTTCCTGGTCTTCTCTTTTTACACCCTCTTTATCCTCTACCTAACCCACTCCTCTCTCTTGTTTTAATGTGGTGAAAAAAAAAAGCAATTCATTAACTGAAGCTATTTTTTAAAATGTAATACTGTGATCTTATATTTATCGCGCCTGAACAACGCCGAGTAGAACAAAACACAATGGCATTTTTGATTCCGTATAATTGTTCCAAATGTCGACTTTTTTCTGTTGATCACCAGTACTGAAAAAGACTATATCAGCTTTGTGGGTGTGTCTTGCATAGTTTCTGACTTTTAAGTGGGCATACATTTTGATAACTACCTGGCAAATATACCCGGTGAACGAAGTGAAAGAAAGATTCAAACAACTGTACTTAAAGGGACGCTTAGAATCTTAAAAGGATATCCTGGTTGGAATATATGAGATAGCGGGTCAATATCTGGCATCCTTGAACGAAATGATAAGAACATTAAAAAAAATTGTTTCTTCTTGAGAGAAGTTTATTTCAGTTAACTGTTGTGTGCACGTAGGTTGCTCTTTAACCTAGCTTTAGTCCTACATAAACGCTCATATATGTGACACAAAAACTTTCCTTCTTTTAAAGGGTGCTTGTAAGTTAGTACCGTGAATCTTCAAATATCGTGTCGGGCCACTTTTAGATTTGCAGATTAGACCACAAATGCGACAACTAAACACTGGAGGCCGCGCTGTTATAGCCTTCTCATAAAACTGTCGTTCCTGTCTTTGGCCGTGTGATTTCGGATGATTTACAACTCCAGCCTTTAATAAAAGGAACCTGTTGCAATATTTTGATAATGAGGTATGATAGTAGCTACCGAGAGTAAGATGAAGGCCGATGCACATGACAGCGTAACGTCACTTCCTGATTATGTTGTAGGTATAGACAGCTTCCGGTATTCAACCACGTGTTCATGCTAACAGGCATAAAAAAATATGGCTACCAATATGTGTTACCGATTGTCCATGTATGTTCTAAAGAAAAAGAACAATTCTCCATTCGGAAAATAATTATTATAATTGCACATTTGGGATAATTTTAATCAAAATATCGTAAGTGAACTCGTGTTTGAACTTTTATTTTTATTGGAGAAAGTCGAATATTTCATTTTATTTATTTATTTTTTTTTTACTGCAGAACAAACAATTTTTATATAATATTTTTCAGTCTGTCGTTTTAATAAAAAAATAAAACTTTTCACTGAGTATTTTCAAATATTTTAAAGTTAGCATTTTTCACGGCAGTTTTTTTTTAATTTAATTTATTTTTTTTTTTTTTTTACGATCGGTGAATTTTCAATATTTTAGCACCGGGCGTAATTTATTTCTTTGAAATATATTTAAAACTTCAAGTTTTTGTTTTTTAAAAACATTTTAACTGTGAATAATTTATATGACGGGTTTGTTTTACTATACACATAGATTCGAAAAAGTTGTCAAAAAACACAAATATATAACAAATAAATGTTATCAAAGGCAAAATAAGTTACTTTTCTACCAAACTGGATATAATTTTCTTTTAAAAATATATTGATAAACATTGTATGATTTTCGAAGCGATTACACGTTTTTAAAGTGAGTAAAACCACTAAAAACCTTTCCAGATAGGTAGAAGAGTAACATTTATTTGGTATATATTTGATTTTTGACCACTTTTTCGAATCTATGTGTATAATAATACAAACCCCTGCAACATATCCAGTTAGGAGTAACTTATCTTGTCTTTGATAACATTTATTTGTTTATATTTGTTTTTTGACAGCTTTTTTGAATCTATGTGTACAAACCCAGAATTTAATTTAACTTGAAAATAATATTTAAAATACATGTGCGTACACTGCAAAAGCACCCTTATTATTATCATGATAATAATAGTAATAATAATAATAAAAAAAAAACTGGTGTAGGTGACATTGACTGACACCACACTAACTAGTTGTGAAGGGTCAGGGAGGATGGAAAGACCGAGGTGGGAGAGTACTAACAAAATCTCCACTGAAAGTGTGCAGTTCAAATCTGGTACCTTGGGGAGGCATTTTGTCACCCAAACCCCAGGAAACACCAATGGCCGATGCCAAAAAACTTGAAATTTATCATTCAGAGAGAGTTGCAACTTTGGTTGAAGTGAGTGTCTCTAATGATGGAGGTCTGAATAGAGCTGAAAGGAAGAAAAAGACAAAATATCAAGGTCTCATGTGTGATATGAAAAGAAACAGGAATCTTAGGGAGATATCAATCATACCAGTTATTATAGGTGCCATAGGGCTTATGAAGAAGAAATTGAAGTCCTACCTAACTAACATTCCTGGTGAACCAAGGAAACAACGAGGATACTAAAAAAGAGCTCTCGGTTGGTTTCAATAAAAAGCAGTGGAATGTTGGCAGCTGGTTTGGCTGCTCCATACCCAGTGTTATAATCTTCAAAGGAAGAAAATTAAAACAAAATGAATTGCCCCCTAGACTCTTAAGTGTCTTTGATCTCTTTCTCAAAAAACACCTGTCTATCTGAAACCACCGTCAATAATTTTCCCCACTTTCTATCTGTGCCTAAATCAAAACGTAGATTCCATGAATAAAGCTTCTTTCTTAGAACTGCGCGCCTGTGGAACTCTGTTCCGCTTGCCTGTTTCCCTCCCGACTTCAACCTGGATGTCTTCAAGTCCAACACAAACAAATTCCTGATGAACCGCCCCCCTTAAGTAATGACACCTTACCAATTCTCCAATACTATTGCTACACTATCCCTTTGATTACTGTACACACAATAACCCTTATCCCTGAGTGGCCATTGGGCCTTGATAAGTGGTGAACTCCATGTAAAAAAAAAAAATCTCTTAGCAAAAAGGTTTATCAGGACAAGCTGACAATTAAATAATTCACCTTATAAATAACCCCAACTAAATATTTAAAATAACATAGTATTCAAAGACCAAATAAGATCCATATATTGTCTCATGTGTTACCAGTTAGCTGGTTACTCCACCTAATCAAATAAATTCTTGTAATGGAATCCGGTAAGACTAAAAAAAGGGTCAACTATAACACAATTAAACTGGTCAATTGAGGTGAGGAGAATTAAGGCTTTTCACTTTTTCACCAACTTAACGTTTGTGAGGGAGATGAGACTCTTTATTTAACATTCGGATATCCATGTATGTTGTATTGCATATATAATGTATACATGTATCTTCTAGAGGTGAGTTTGTATGGGAGTATATATACGTTTGCATATATGTGTCACAGTAATTTATATAATGTGTGTATATATGTGTGTTCGTCTACGACCGTCTAGCTTTCTAGTCATCTCATCTAGATTTCGTTGTGTGTGTTTGTACATTTAAATACAGTTCATGACGAAACAAGAATATACATAAATACCTTTACAACACAAAGGATGAATAACATTTATTTGGGGTTTCAATATTTGACCAACCGGGAACATATCTGGTCAATATTTTGTCTTGTTTGACGGACAGCTGCAACGGAAATTCTTCCAAAGAAAATAACAGAGCCTCGGGTTTTATTTTCGGCAACTTTTTATTCAAGAGTGTTTTTGTCCCTTTTGGAAAGTTGCAACACTGATTCTGACGTTCGCCATTTCAGCCCCCCTCTACTTGGAGCCATCAAGATCTGAAGACCGTCTGTCCTCCTCTTGACTCAGACTGGCTCAACATATTTTACGTATCTCAAAAAGACAACCTTCCCTTCTAAATGACGTCATTAGTACACGTTACTAAGATAATCACCTGATGTTTTTACATGTCATTATTCTAAGTTGTCACTTAAATTGTTATGATAACAATTTTTATGTTAACATTCATAAATTAATGTAACTGAATATTTATTCTAAATATTTTGGTTATTCTGAAACATATTTTAGCTTACAAACGTTTTGGCTTGAATAATCGTAATAATCGTCGACTAGCACACCATTCGGAATTGCCCGGGCAATATTTAACATGTATCTCATATTAAAAGGGCTTCTTGATTTCCAACACAACTGAAGTAAAATGAAAACACACACAATAATTAGTTTTAAAGAAAAAATAACAACAGTTTTTTGGGAAGCAAATCAATATCATACTGCATAACATTCATAACTGAAACTTGGTAGACTGAACTTTATTTGTACCAAATTGTTGTGCATTTGCAAGTGATATGTAAATTTTATTAACGATTCCATGGATGCATGGTATATGTATTTGAATCACCCTTCACCTATACTAATAGTTTATGTTCTGTATTTTTTGTTGTAATTAATTATTATTGTTGTTTTCATTTGTTATCAAATATTCTAGAATTATCCCCCTTGATTTTGTATATATTTGTACGAATAGCGTTTCAAAAGTAATGTGTCCTATTTTTTTTTATTCCGTCCGAATCAATCAGAGGATAATTGCAAATTGTATTATTATAATGTCTGAACTTATATATTCATAACTTGAAATCTTCACCTCTCTGTTGCAGGTATTGACGATGTAAGCCTCTAAGAAAGTAACTTTCATAAACATGTGTCAGAAACATAGATGCACCATTAAATAAAAACAGTGGTGACTATGTAGAAAAATAAATTCTGGAGTACAAAAGGTCGCTCTTTTTAATGATATCACTTCCGTCGCTCTTTTTAATGATATCACTTCCGTCTTTGTAGCTCTTCAATATTTTGAGTTAAAAAAAATAGGAACAACCGTTGTATGGCAAAGCGCGTTCGGAAGGAACTTATCTCAGCTGTTCAAAGTTCGACTGACGATCTATTTGCCTTTGTTTGTTTGTTTTTGTTTTACAGCATATCAACCCTTTTCAGGTTATTTAATGTCGAATCCAGTGATTTTGAAGAACAATTTTTTAATAGAGTATATTTGTGTTTTTTTTTTTAAGTCGGTTTCTATTTAACCCATAGTTGAGACCCTAACAGGTACCACCACTCCGGGTCAGAGTGGACCTGGGAGCAATGGCAATTAAAGGGTGTGTGGGAGTTGAAACTCCTAGTCTAACTCGATTGTCGCCCTTTAACTCAGAAGAGCGACCTAGCTACGTCACTTCCTTTTTCTCATATTTCTTTCTCTTTCGCGCCGGACTTTCAAGCAGTCAAGATGTAACAAATACCGGTCCGGTGGCAATGAGCCACCACAGCCCCAGTCAGCCTTTCGCAGCTACCGATCGCAAGTAACAAACTCTTATTCTAACGAACTCTTATTCTAACGAACTCTTATTCTAACGAACTCTCATTCTTTCTATAACTTCTTCATGTATATTTATGTAAATAAATTGCATTTCTTTCGCTGATATATAACGTTGTTTTCGTCCTCATTATGCGACCTTTTGCCTTTTCAATCCTTTCACCATTACACATGGGGACCGGATCGTCTATCACACAGCAGACCAACAGGTGGCTCCACACTTCCCAAAGCCCGCAAGCTGGGGCCTCACCGTCGGATACAGTTTAAGGTCATATCCAGGACCTATTTGCCTTTAATCTATTTTTTGAAAGACAGTCGGTCTCTACATATATGAATTCTTTGCATAGGTAAATTAGTTTCACCCATAAAAATCTGCAATTATAAACACAAACCCAATACCTCGGAACTGCTTCTCAGTTGACTATTACATGGCATGGCATTTCCAAGTCAAACGTGAACAAGTTCCACCATTATCGACAATCACGGTATTCTCTCATCAGACACCTGACATTCATTAACTCGTATCCTCGAGTGGCTTTCGGGCTTTGATAAGCGGTGATTGCGCCCTAGTAAAGAAAAAAAAAGAAGTTTTTTATCACTATAAAATGACTGGCCGACATGTGAAACATCCCATGCGCTTTGATAATTTTTCGTTTTCGTCTCTATTGTTATAGGCTGACTTGTGACGTCACTGTTTAGAGGAAAAGCAGTGCCATCTGGTGAAAAAGTGAAAAAAAAAAAAAAAAAGAATAGATTTGCGAAGTGGCGACGATCAAAGACATGCACGTTGAGTTTCCTTACATTTAATGTTTCACTGTTGCCAGTCTGGCATTCCGTGCTTAATACGAATTGCACGGAAATAGAACCAAAATAACATCAAAACCGTTTGGGGGTAAACCTCTAAAGCATTCGACAAATAACCACACCCGTCAAATCATGAAGCGCTCAAAGGGGGATAACTCAGCTAGGGGTGACTTTCTAAAATAAAACTGCGCACATAAGCAACTAGCATGTAATAATTGGTAATAAGGCCGACAACAAGTAAGTTACTAACAACCCTCCTTCTCCTCCTGCTCCTCGTCGTCATCCTCCTCCCACTACTATAAAATTACTATAACATTAGGTACATTATTGACTATAACATTAGCTACCTCCAACGCGCGCCACAGTTTTGCCCCCCCCCATATATAACACGATGCAATTGTAATTTAAGATTATCATCCTAATATTTTTACCATTTAATAGAAAAAGTTTCAAATAAACTGCTAATATTTTTGGAAATTTTTTTACAGCATACAAAAATAATGAAAATGCGAGACAAAAATCGTGTTTACATTATCGACGCTTTAAAACAACGTTCCTATGCAGTGACGTTTTTTAAGCCGTTCGCCCACGTTTTAAAAATCTTGTAAAAATCAAATAATAATCATATTTTCCTGAAATTTTCGATATTCAAACATTATTAAACTTACATATTAAAAGTAGGTTTCGATAAATATATTAGCGGAAATATATTTTTTAGGTGTTCTACCCCCCCCCCCATATTTCATGGTCCGAAAACTAAGCGAAACAAATGGTGACTGATAGAAGTTTTAACATTTTTTAAAGCTGAAAAGATCAAATAATTAAAAAATAGTAATTTATATATATATATATATATATATATATATATATATATATATATATATATATATATATAATCCTGTTGTTTATTTCCCTTACCTCAAAGTTGCAAATATAATGGGACATAAATTCAATATTATGTTAAAAAATTTTTTTAAAAAAAACAACAATTTCTGGAAAATTTTTTTCTCTGTAATATAATTATTCGAATTACAACAACAACAACAACAACAACAGCAACAACAAAAATAAACAATTCTAAAAAATAATTATTTTTAAAAAGCTTTAAATGATATTAAATTCAAATATTACGCGATATAAAGTTTAAATAGATTTTTTTTAATAACAGGTTTCCAATAATAAAAAAATATATTCATATAAAAGAAAATAAGACTATTGAGATAATAAAAATTGTAAATCCAAAATCAACCTTAAAAAAATTCGGTTTGATTTTATTATTTAAATTGATAGAGGGTGGTCCTTATGTTTGGCGTTTTTTTTTCAAAAATGTACAGAGGCTTGTAAAGAACATTATTTTTAAATACATGTGTCAACAGAAGACATTAAAGTTAATTTAATTTTATTAACTCTAGTCTGTGTGGTTTGTTAATAAAAAATGTATTTGTTTTACAAAAGGTAAGTTTTATATTACTTTTTATTCATAGCAAAAAAAAAAAAAAACGTAACTCCATTAATAATTATAACGCGAACGCTTATCCATAGAAATTAACACAAACACACGAAATGATGACGTTACTATTAAAATGTGTACTATTGACGTTTTACACATCACCGTGGATGTACCTATATAACACTAATAATAATAATAATAATAATAATAATAATAATAAGAAGAAGAAGAAGAAGAAGAAGAAGAATGACACTTAATATAAAATAACTAATATTAAAACCCATGAAACTTGAAAAGTAATAATAATTACACTGACCAACAAAGTGAATATATATATATATATATATATATATATATATATATATATATATATATATATATATATATATTAAGTAATGTGATTTATAATTTAAAAGTTTTAAAATTTTTAAAATTTAAAAATCAAAATTTAATTAAATTAAAAATCAGTTTCATAAGAAGGAACAACAACAAAGTCAATTATCTGTACGATCGTTTCGGAAATCCGTGCTTTTTATTTGTGGTATACATGAAGTCACGTAGAATAATTATACATAGTTTTTTTGGGTAAGCACGGTCTCCTCATCAGCAAATTTAGGAGGATTTCTATTGAATTGAAAAGACACCAAAAATAAACCTAGCATTAAAAGTAAGGCAGATGAATCTGAAAAATTGAAGTAAAAGGTTTGGATATAAAATTTATAAGAAAATTAATAAGAAAATTGGTATAGGTTAGAGATAGAAATGAGTAGAAAAAATATATATTTTTTTGAATTTACATAATAAATTTGATTTAAAAATATATAGATATATAATTACCTTTTGGTTTTTCTTTTTTTGAAATCAGGAACTGTATTTAAAGTAGTCATTTAGATGTTTGCTATAGCTTTTTATTTTATTGAATGATGAATTTTAAAAGGGCGACGTTCGTGCAGTAAATTGTTTCCGTTAGCGTATTTTGATTTGGAGACGCTACAGTTAATATCTATAGAGAGAGAGTTTTTTTTTTTTTTTTTTTTTTTTTTTTTTGCAAGTTTTTAAGGGGAGATAATTGTCATGGCTTTATTTATTATTTGATTTACGAGTCTAAGGGCGGTAATTGGTTTAACTTAATTTATTAAAAAAAAAATCTATTTTTACTAATGAGTAATTTTTAATGATTTAAGGTGGTTTATATTTATTAAATTTAAACCAACGTTTATGATTACACGATAGAAGCTCGTGTCTTGAATTTACTAGTTTGGTTGTGCTTTTTATATCTTCATATTTTAAAATTTTTAGGGTTTCTTTTGTACATAATGTACAAAATTTATCTCCTGGTTTATATGATTTGCAAGTCTCAATTATTTGCCATTTTAAGTTGAAAGAAATATTGCTATTTTTTAGTTGCCAAATATAGTTGGATAGAGTAGTTTGGTTTGATAGAGAGTTATTTTTAAAAGAATGTTTGTGCGTTGAAATTCTATGTTTTATTGGGCCAGATGTGGAACCAATATATATTACCTCTTGATTATTATGATTATTTTCCGTTAGGTCTATTGTTGGATTATAATGTGGTGGGTTGGTTAATAATTGATCGGTAGATTGATTTAAGTTGGTGTTATTATTTAATCTGGTAGTTTATATATATATATATATAAGTAAATTCTTGGTACAGCAAAATGGAAGGAGAAATTTCAGAGGAAACATAATTTAATTTAAATAAAAAAGATCAAAGAAACAAAAAACGGGCAGGTGGAATTGTTAAAATTTCCTTAAGGCCTTATCGTCTGATCCTCTAAGAGGAAACGTCAGAATGATAAATTAAAAGCTAAGAATCGAATGAGGAAAGAGGGAAATTGGTTTCAGTTGGAAAACCAGTGAGAGAAAAAAAAATATAATTCTCACTGTTCAGGTGGTTTTAAATCAGTAAATATTTCCAACTGATGTTTCAAAATCTTTTGTCTACACAGGCTAGGTTGAGAGTTATTAATGACTAACGCCTCAATGATATTGAGATGATAGTTCGACCTAGCACTGTATAAAATATATATATAATATATAATGTATAATATATATATATATATATATAATATATGTATAATATATATATATATATATATGTATATATATATATATATTCACTTATGTCAGCCTCTTTAAGAACTCCGTTCTTATTGAGTACTTTGAAGTTGAAATGAAAGTCGGTTACTTAAGCTCGTATACGTAGATTATGATGTTATGATCATTAGATCACTCTGGAGGGACATCTCGACATTTTATAATAAATATTTAAATTTCAACGATATTTCTCGCGATTAAAGTTGACTATGTGGTTTGTTACTTGCTAATGGAGTCGGAGATGACTTCGTGGCCGGGTTCGAATCTCCCGACCGGTTGTAATCGTGACATCATGAACTGATGATTCTCGAAAGGATGAAACACTAGTGTCTGTAGGTAGTCAAAATTATCATAGTAATAGTTATATATATATATATATATATATATATATATATATATATATATAATTTTTATTGTCTTGATTTTATGAATGTCATATTTTTATATATCTTTTTATTGTCTTCATTTATATATATATATATATATATATATATATATATATATATAATGAAGACAATATAAATAAAAATATGATATACATAAAATCAAGACAATAAAAATAATTTATATAAATTATATATATATATATATATATATATATATATATATATATATATATATATATATGTGCGTGTGTGCGTGTAGGAGAACAATAGGAATGGGAAATGAAGTCACAAAACTATATATTGATGGATATGGATTGGTTCATTTATTCAATAAGGGAATACAAACAATGATCCTCCAACTAATTGTTTGTATTCCCTTATTAATTAAATGAACCAATCCATATCCATCAATATATAGTTTTGTGACTTTATTTCCCATCCCTATTGTTCTCCTATATAAGCTCCAATGATACTTGTTGAGCTTTATATTGTCCAGATAAGTCTCTTCTTATAGATTTGAGCTCACTCTAACGCACTAATCTATCTATCTATCTATCTATCTATCTATCTATCTATATATATATATATATATATATATATATATATATATATATATAATGGTTGTATAATTTGGTTTCCTAGATGTAGATACATTGAAACACCTGTGTTTATTAAAGAGTTTTCAATGTATGACAGACTAAGTATATAGTCTGTTTATTATGCCAACATTATTGGTTACATATGTGCATACATGTTTCAGTGGAACCTGAATTTAGAGGCCATCTCATCAGACCGGTCTTATGAGGTGGTCTCTCTAAATTAAGGGTCAACTGAAACATGTATGCACATATGTAACCAATAATGTTTGTATAATATATATATATATATATATATATATATATATATATATATATATATAATTTTTCTTTTATTAATAGTATTGGAATATTTTCTTTATTCCTTGTACACATTTTTGTGAATTATTCCATGGATTTCTGCCTTTGGATTATTATGGACCATCTTCTTCCAATTTCGGGATTTCCTGGGATTTTACTTGTACAAATGGAAATTCTTTTAACTTTCTTAAAGTTTTACATTTGGTTTTTACCATCACTGGATTTTTTATTTTCCACCAGACTATCCATTCATGTGTAATCATCTTTTTCTTCACTATATTCCCTCTGCTTCACTTTTTTTTGTTTTCAAGTAAGATCTTTGACTTACTTGTTGTTTCATCAAATACTTCTGCATGCAAAATCCGATCCCGCATTTTGCAAATCCCTACCCTCTGATGAGAAGGAAAGCATTTCTTCGAAACTCCGCGGATTAAGGACTATCCATTTATCTATTGTTTCCTTTTCAGATTAAATATATTTTTAACTCATTTCAAAGTGCTTTTAACATATTTTATTAACTGTTTGCTCATATATATATATATATATATATATATATATATATATATATATATATATATGCATATATATATACGTGTATGTATATAAGTATTGCCTTCTATAAATTTAAATTTCCTTTATATACACACTAAACAATGCTTCAAGCAAACTATTATAACTTTTTAATGATAATAACATAAAATGAACTCTCTCGTGGAATCTCGACGTATGAGGTTCAAACAACTATGTCGTTTTGATTCTAGCGGATGCTATGCAAGACATATTTAAAAAAATAACTTTTGAAATCATTACTATATAATGGATAATAATCAATAGCGAATTAACTATATAACAATAAAGAAACTTGCTTGCATCAGAATAGAATATTTATGCGTATTTTATGACCGGGAAACGCCGGGAGGCCTGCTAGTAGATATATGAAAAGAAATTCAGAATCAGATAACGACAAAGGGCAATTAAATACAAAGAACGGTTGAGCATATGTCTTTCAAACCAGTGGTTCAGAATACTGCGAAGATGACATCAACTTAATAATGGGAGATTTAGTCATCTATAGTCTTAAATGAATCTAATGAATTAATAGAAGTTGAGTTACATGTTCAAGGAACATTGCACAAAAACAAACAAGGAAGGTGTACGAACGTTTCAGAGACGATATCGGGTTTAGATATAATCGCTTCATCTTCACAATGGGATGCAGAATGTGTTGGCACCAAAATAATGAGCAATATGCAACATTGAGCAGGATCAGATTCAGCATAAAATGTATGAGTAATTATTTCTAATCCTAGAGATATAATTAAAATTTGGGAGAATACAGTCCAGATATTTCGATAATATCGCTACTAGACATCAATAATCTCTTAAACGATCGTACATAATCCCTGGTTGTTTATGTATTGATCCTTTGGAACGCGTAAATGAATTTATACTAATTCGTTAAATTCATTTAACGCCCATTATATATGTGTCTTTACTATTACACACACACACACACACACACACACACACACACACACACACACACACACACACACACACACACACACACATATATATATATTTATATATATATTTATATATATATTTATATATATTTTTTATATATATATATATATATATATATATATATATATATAAGTCACTTTCTTGCTTTCTTGTGTGCGTGCATGTGAGTTTCTTCCTTATAGGTTCCGAAACGGCTGAGCCTATCTTTTGCAAATTTCACACAAAGGTAATTTATATGTCTGGCAGTGTTCTTAGATATATTTTGTATAGAAATTCATCCGATAAGTATTGAAAATCGAAAAAATTCGAACTTAAGAATTTTTTTTTCTTATAGATAAAAAAGAATTTTTACATGGGAATATTTTACGTTACATCGGCCAAGGTAAATAATAAAATCTCAGCAAAACATTTTCCCTTAAAAACGGATTTATTGTTATCTGGAGATATAACTCAGTGGTATAACATTCGACTACAGATTAAATGATCCCCTTTTTAAACCTAGGTATATCTCACTATTTTATTTTAATTTTTTATCATTAATAAGTTCAGTTTACGATAAAAAAAAAAGAAGTTTCATTTAAAATCACCGCGAATCATTTCTTCCTTTGCATATTTAAAAACCAAACATTAATCAGAAGTGACTATTTCAGGGCATTCATCGTCAAGCCCAAACATCAGCTGACGTGACACAGACGAAATATGATTATCGACATTATCATTATTATTTATTTATTTATTACAAATTAGCCACCGGGCAAATTATTCCTCGTAATATATAATATTCAATAGAGGATTAATTATGTAATAATACACATATAATCTGCATAAATTAAAATACAGTGTTTGAGCGTATTGTACGACAGAACAACGCCGGGCAGCCAGTTAGTATATATATATATATATATATATATATATATATATATATATATATATATATATATATATATATATATATATATACTAGCTGTAAATACATGGCGTTCCCAGGTTGAAGGCGGGTGGAGAGTTTAGTTACATACTATTTAAGACACACTGAATATATTCTAACTTCTTACGACTTTTCTGAAAGTAGATCGCATGTTGGATTTATGTAAGCACTAGGTGTAGCCGGCGTTGCCCGGTATTAAACGTAATGTTAAATTCCTTAAAATAATCAAAGTAAAAATTGGAAAGAAACTGACACATGTGCATGCGAGTATTATGTTTTTATAAACAGTTCATTTCTTGCAAGTAAAAAAAATTATTCAAGCTGAGATCGATACCAAAACCTAAACAGTGAGTCAAGTACGATAACCATTCGGTCAGCATGACATGCTCTTTATAAAGTGTTTTCAAACCTTATGAAATTGTTGACAAACGGATAAAAATCCGAGGTTTACCAAGTATCAAATTTGCAATTTTGACCACTTAGCAGTCCTTTTCTCCGAATAAAAACCGGTTAAAAACTTTTCTACATCTCTGAATATCATATGTACCAAATTTTAAGTGCGTAGATCAAAAATTCGTTAAGTATACAGGTCACTTTTATAGATATGTTAGAAGACGTACCCGGCGTTGCCCGGTATCAAGCGTAACGATAAATTCCTTTAAACAATGAAGCAAAAAGACGGAAAGAAACTTAGACAAATGCATGCGAGTATTATGTTTCTTTTTCTGAACAGTTCACTTCGTTTCAGTAAAATAAATAAATAAATAAATACTCGAGCTGAGATCGAAACAAAACCCTTAAGACAGTGAGTCAACCACGATAGCAATTAAACCAGCTTGACACGTGGAAGAAATTATTAGAGTATAAGGTTTTCCAGCATTTAGGGACATCTACAGTGAAGGGACGGAATTTTGCTGCTTGTCGGGTTGGCCGGAGTATGTACGTCGAGGAGGGCACAAGTGTTCACCTTAGCACATTTGGTTAAATTATTTGTAAAATAGGCAATAATGTTTTCAAACCTACTTATTCTTTACATAATGCTAATGATTCGCGCATGCGCAGTCGTGAAACAGTTGGCAAACAGATAAAAATCCAATGACACCCGAGTACCAATTTTTAAATTTTAATCCTTTAGTAGCCGTTTTTTTCTGGATGAAAATGTATTACAAAGTTTTCCACGTGTCTGAATACCCTACATACCAAATTTCAAGTCTGTAGATGAAAAATTTGTTGAGGTTGAGAAGTACTCTCATGGATACTCATTCTCTTTTTTATAGACATATAGATAGATAAAATACATCGGTTATCGTCTATGAAAATTAAACGGGAAATAGCTTTAAGGGGAAATAACCCTCAGAGGTTAAATAAATAGACTTACTTGCGTTTTTAAAGGCAACTGGTGTAGGCTAATAAAAATTAAAAAATAAATTAAATTAAACATAAATAAATATAAATTCAATATTATACATTATATTTCTAAATAGAACATTGAATACAATTCTATTACAACAAACAATTGATAGCATAAAGCTAATTATTAAAATAGATTTTCTTTAATGTAATAGGCAAATGAGGTTACTCCTTGAATGTAGATTTCCTTTTAATAAGTTGTATATATATAAATCATGATGGAATGTAAGTGTGTAAGTGTCCGTTTTCAGTATGAAAATTGATTTGTGAAACTGTACAATTTGTATGTATTAATCAAATTGTGGACAAACAAACAAACATACGACTTCATTATATATATATATATATATATATATATATATATATATATATATATATATATATATATATATATATATATTCAGGTTTGAGGTGTTCAAAAGTCGGGACTAATGAAGACAACGAGGTTGTTAGATAGTGCTCAATAAAAAGAGCAAAATATTTTATTTTTTTTTATTATTTGAGGGTAAACAGTTACATATGGTCGCTACAAATAGCCATCTGTTTCAGTCAATGAGACTTCCTCAGGCGACTCGGAACCTCTCGACGCCACAAAAAAAAAAAAAAAATGGAAAAAATTAGAAAGAAATTGAAATTCTTTTTTTTTCCATTTTTCTTGGTGACATCGAGAGGTCCCAGGTCGCCTGAGGAAGTCGCATTGACTGAAACAGATGGCTATTTGTAGCGACCGTATATAACTGTTTAACCTCAAATAATATATATATATATATATATATATATATATATATATATATATATATATATATATATATAAATTATTTATGGACATGTGTTTCGCCATATCTAGGATAATTATATTTTACAAATAAAGAATATACATGGATCCCATATAAGGAGTAAATCACAGTTTAAGAGAAATAACTCTCCTTACCATATTTACTAAATGCATCAGTATAACATGAAATAAAAATGGATACTACACATTTTATACAATTCACCACGTTTCATTTCAAACTTTCTGTCTGTGACGTCATTTCCTGATAGCTACCCCTAACCTCTTACTTTATTACTGGAACGCAATGCTTAATTTTCTTTTCTTTAACTCACCTGAAGATTACTGTTTTAAACATTATTTTCAGCCACCCACATATAAACTTGCTGGAAATCATGAGTGTGGCTTTCCAAAAAGAGTTTTTTAAAACTCTGTTTTCGTCCCAAACAAGGTATATTACCACTTAGACGGAAGGGACTACTATTTGGGATTGAGTCTAACAGGGACCTGTAGGGAGTTAAACAGAGAGATGTTTGTTCGCATTACATTTAAACTTCTGCAGTTAGGAAAGCAAGAAAGAAGGGCGGAATTCTAATGTCTAGAAATCCGACGGAAGAAACTATTAGATTAGAAGGTTTTCCGGCATCTAGGGATATCTACAGTGAAGGGGTGGAATTTTGATGCTTGTCGAAGTGGGCACAAATTGTATGAGTTCATCAGAGCGCATTTCATCAATGTATTTGTAAGACAAGCACAAGGATGCAACATTGTAGCGATAGGACAGAGGTTGGAGCTTGGCTGACAATATGGAATCTATTAAATTTGACTTTGTCTAAGAAAAGAGAGATTAGTGGTAGATGCACTAGCCCAGATGTGGCAACCGAAAACATTATTCTGGTTTAATGTAGATTAAATTTTTACACGTAGACAGCTTAACCTTGGCGCATCAATTAATTATTATCAATAACCTTGGTAGTTTATTTTTGTTGTTATGAAGCGTTAATCGAAATGTTTTTACTCCTGGTAAATAATAAATAAAAATGGAATGTCACATTTAATGCTACTAAGATAAAGCTTCTTTCCCTTAACAAGTAACGGTCCTGGATATGACCTTAAACTATATCCGATGGTGAGGCTCCAGCTTGCAGGCCTTAGAGAGTGTGGAGCCACCCTTTAATTGCCATTGCTCCCAGGTCCAATCTGACCCGGAGTGGTAGTACCTGTTAGGGTCCCAACTATGGGTTAAATAGAATACGACTTAAAAAACAAATATACTATATTAAAAAATCGTTCTTCAAAATCACCAGATTCGGCATTAAATAACCTGAAAAGGGTTGATATGCCGTAAAACAAAACAACCAACCAACCAACCTTAACAAATATAAGGAACCTTTCCAACGACTGATTATCATGGTCGATAGCATCCTTTCAGAGGGTCAAACATTCACACTCCCCAACTCGACATTCAATAAGTACATGCTACAAAGACTGATACCAAGAAGTTAGGCTCCCTTTGCCAGGCTAGAAAACTTCTCATACTTGCCAAACCATTCACTCATGCATGGTGTATTATTCCGCATCTGGATTGATACACCGATTACTTCTCTCTCTCTCTCTCTCTCTCTCTCTCTCTCTCTCTCTCTCTCTCTCTCTCTCTCTCTCTCTCTCTCTAACTCCTCCTTTCTCTTGGAAAGAGTACAGAAAGAGTTTTTAACGTAATAGACCCTGAACTGTCTACCAAACTCCAGCCCCTGTCTTATCGCCACAAGGTTACATCTCTGTGCTTATTTTAAAAGTTGTTCCACGGAATGTACTCCAACAAGCTTACTGTATTTGTACCATCTTAATATGAAAGTTCTGCATACGTCCGGTTCTCCTTTTCAATTTTCTTATCTTTCTATTTTTGTTGAGGGCGAAACTAATCATTCACCTGAAATTTCAGAGACTCGAAGCAAGAGATGATTTTTAGAATTCTAACTGTCTCTTTAAGTATGATTGTTTAGGATCTGACTTGCACTTGGTTCACCTAGAATATTCACCAGGTATTTTTTTTTTTAATTTTTACCCATACTCCTTCGCTCATGCATTAAGCATTGTTGCTGCATCAGGACTACTGAACTAACCATTAGCTTTTCTTTGTTAGATAAGGTTTAAAAAAAAAGATCGTTTATAATAGGTTTCGCACTGTTTGACAAGTTCAAGTCGTTGTCACATTACCGAAGTTTTGTCTGTCAAACTTGTCACATTTTTATTGCTAAGCACTCTGGGTGCATCTAAGGATGAATGGACGCATCTTAGGAATTTCATTTCTCCTTGCTTTTCTAATACGATTCCCATATATTTCTTGGGTATAAGGGGTCAATCTGATACAAACGAAAACGGAAGTTATCAATTAGAACCATACCACCATTTTTCTCGACTTCTCGGCTGTCCTAGATTTCACTGTGATGTCTACCCATTTCTTACACAGTCTGTCCACTACCCCACCCGTTTAAGTTGCATCATCAACAAATCATTCAATTTTGATGAACGAACGCGAGAAAAAAACAAAAAAAAAAAAAAAAAAAAAAAAACAGAGGAAACGTGACATTTCCCAGATTTGGTTAATTGGTGGAAAATCAACCTGATTGGCTGCGTCGTTGGCCCGGGAAAGATGGCGGTGGTTGTGTGTGTATGTGTGTGTGGGGGGCATGCTTAAATAACGAAGGAATAGAATTTTTTTTTTTTTTTTTTTTTTTAAAGAGACTGAGATAGAAAAGAAAGAAAGAAAAAAGAAAAGACGGAAGGAAGAAATGGACAAAGGAGAAATTAGAGAAGAAAAGAAAGAGAGAGAAAATAGAAAAATAATGGATATTATTAGAAAAGAATGGAAAAAATAAAAAAGGAAAAATAATAAAGGGAAACAAAAGGAGAACGACGAGAAAGAAAAAAAAATGAAAAATGAAGGAAAGAAATAAAAAAAGGAAGAAAAAGATTTGAATAAATCTCATCTTTTATATAACAGGCAAATGTTTTCCTTTTCTTTATTTTTTAATTTTCTTATTTTGTTCAAGCTCGGGATGAATCATCCTGCCGGATTCCATAAATTTACTCGCTATCATACATCTCAACTGAGAGATCTTTTTAATATTCTAATTGTCCCTTTAAGTTCAATTGTTTGAATCGCTCTTGCACTTGGTTCACTGAGTATATTTACTAGGCAGTTTTTGAAATTCTTTTTCATGAATCCAGTGGGTTTTTATAATTACTGGAATGAGAGCGATCGTCCCTAATACTCCAGTTTCTTTACATGTCGTACATAAAATTTTCGTATTACGTTATCTCTGTTTATACGTCGAAATGTATTGAAAAAAAAATACACAACGAACATGCCACAAAATTGGTATTGTTTTAATCGTCGTAACCGCGGGTGTATAACATATGATTTTAAAAAAATATTCAAAATACTGTTAGAAAACCACCCAATCTATGTTACCGTGATATATACTGGGTGATCTTCTAACAGTATTTTGTATAATTTTTAGTTTTAAATTATTTTCAAAATTTTGAATTTTTACGAACCAAGCGCGCGGCTATTTTTCTTGCTCTCTTTTCTTGCTATGCACTTTGTTCTTCGAACTAATTAAACATTTTAAAGTGAGCAAAATCACTAAAAAAATTGTCTAGGTAGGTACAAGTGTAACTTATATCCCCTTTGATAATATTTATTTGTTATGTATTTGCATTTTTTACCACTTTCTCAAGGGACTGTGGACAGTAAAACATGCCCTTATAGTGAGTTAAAAAGTTCGGTTTTAAAGGAAATATGCAAATTAGTTATCCTTTTTGAAGTTGTTGGTATATTCACGATTAAGTATTATTAAATTGTAGTCAGCTTTAAGGTAAAAAAGTGCGAGTGCGACAAATAACTCAACTCCCAATAACCTTTGCAAATTAATTTGCGTTATCGCAACAGCTATTTACCATTTATTTCACCCTGGCAGCGATCATTGGTCCTCATTAGAATTTGGCTCGAAATAAGTCTCCTCAAGGTATTAGTTCTCTTCGCACTCATCCAGTGGAGGCCTGGTTAGTGCTTCCTTTCCTCTGTTTCCCCCCCCCCCTCTTCGATCGTCCTCGACTATTTAGTGTGGTTCCAGTTGATGCCGACACTACAATTCTTTTTTAGGGGGGGGGGGCGGAGATGTTGTTTCACAATTTTACAGTTTCAGTTTTCTTGATTCCATGTGATGTTTCTTCGCGTTTTACTTCTATTGCAGTTTCTAGTTTCTATATGTCCAGCTAGCGCTCGTATCTTGGCTCGTTCAAGGGATTTCCTTAATATTTCATTATTGCTATCAGTTGTATCTTCTCAGCCATCCCTCTGATTCCAAGCTCTCCCATTCTTCTTTTCAGAGTTTTCCTGCTTGTTTCTAGTGCTCCAACTATTAAAGGTGTTATCTTGACTTGCTTCATATTCCATATGCCGTTGAGTTCTTTCACCAGTTCTGCGTATTTGTTCTGCTTCTCCGCCTCCTTGATACTCACTCCATTGTCTACTGGAATGACGAAATTTACAATCTAGCAGAACTTTTTCATTCTAGTTAACTATTATGACATCCGGTCTTCTTGCTTGAATGGGTTTATCCCCGTGGGGAGGCATTATAAATAGGTACACTCTTCTAGACGTTGAAGGTTCAATCTTCAGTGCGAGCGACACTTAAAATACAAGTGCGAATTACTTGGGATTTTTTTTTATGTTCCATAGAATTTTGTGACTTAAAATTAATTTGTAAGTTACACTAGCTTGGCCTTTTGGCCAAGATCAAAGTGCAGTATCTGCCGGAACAGATACTGCAAGCAAAGACCATATGTGGGGTAAACCCCACATATAAGACCTTGGTCAATGTAGGGGCAACCCTTCATACCAATTGTCACTATCCAGCTCCCCTACTCCCCGGGGAGTTGGTCCCCATGTCCCCTTCACTCTTCACTTTAAAAATCGACCTTGTGCCTAATTTGTTCAGTGCGGGAGTAAATAAATACCTCAAAGTGTAGTATCTTTTCTTCAGATGCTGCACTTCCATTTCTTGTTCTCTTCCGGTGGAGGAGCAGTCCTTCACGACTGAGACAATTTTTATTTTTGTACCTTTTCTCCACGTTAAAAACCGACCCTGGTGTCTAACTCTGTCCCGTGGGGAGGCATTGTAAATAGGTAAACTCTTCTAGACGTTGAAGGTTCAATCTTCAGTGCGAGTGACACTTAAAATACAAGTGCGAATTACTTGGGACTTTTATTCAGTCATGGCTGACGGAACAAGTGCATGCTACCCTCGTTGATTAAATAACTGATCCCGTTCAAAATTCAGTGCAGATTTCGGAGTTCAACAGAAAGATTCCAGAGTTCAACAGACTACACCCAAAGAAGATAGGATGTTACATTGGTCGAAACGTTGTGCGAATAAAATTCAAGATGAAAACAGTAGTCCTGATAATACAAATAAGAATTTCAAATTTTCTCAAATTGGAAACTGCCCCCCCCCCAAACAAACAATTCCAACCGTGATATCTACATACACATCGTTCTTGAGCTACATCTCATTATCATCTAGATCACAAGTCCTATTTATTAGTCTTATTTCTCCAATAACCATAGGTGATCTCATTTTATCTTTCTTTATGGAAGGAAGGTGTAATGCCAAGGAGTATTTGTCTATCTTGTAACAGGGCCGCTAGCGTTGGTAGCAGTGGCAGCCGCATAACACATATGCAAATGACCGAGCCAGTGCGCAATGTGACGTCACAGCAAAGAAAAAAAAGAGAAAAAAGGAAAGGAGAGAGAAAATGCATCATGTAGCGAGGACTGAAGGGAAGATGAACGAGGTTTTTAACTACATGGCAGACGACATAAAATAAGAGACTTTTAAGATGAGAGACAATGTTCTATTTTGGAAAAACCATGAATAGATGCATTTTATTTTAATTGAAAAAGCTGAGTAGAATTTCTTTCCTTGTTTTTTTTTGTTTTTGTTTTTGTTTTTGTTTTCCTTTGCGACTGGGTCAAATACAACGTATTGGTCCGAATGTTAAAAATGTAGCGACACCGTTGAAGAAGACTAACGACTATGTTACTATCTTATCGTAGCAAATATGTCATTTGTTAACTAACAGTGATAACGAAATTTAAGACGAACCAAGATGATAAAATGCTGATAAGCTTTTAAAAATTGCAAATTAATTCGAAAAAAAAACAAAAACTTTACAGCGGAATTGCTTTGTTTTAATTTATTTTAGTTTTTGATTGAAACGATTTTTTCTCCTTGCAAATAATAACACAATGGCACTGGAAAGAATTAATTGGTCAACCAATTTGAGAAAAGAAAAAATAATGATGTAACAATAATCATTCGGGCTTGTTCCCCAGGTTTCCATGAAATTATTATTAGAACATTGTGGTGATTATCTAATCTATCTTTGAGCGAGGCAGAATAGGTGTGCATAGCTTCAGTTACACTTATAAGCTCCATAACTACTACACAGAATTGTAACAAATTTCGCATGAATCATCAGAGATGCCGGATGTGACGGCGGTAAACATATTGCTACTACTACTACTACTACTACTACTACTACTACTACTACTACTACTACTATATAACCTACATAAAAAGTAGACTCCTACTCCCGGACAACATGCTTTTAAAAAATAACAATGACCAGGATTACAGTGTGGCATCTGTTCTGATGCTGCCTTTTCTGCGCTAGGTCAGTGAAAGAGAAATTCTTCATGACAGTGGGGTAGGTTATCTCAATATACCATGAGAATCTTTCCCTTAGTGATACATGCACCAAAATTGACACAAATGATGTTCCGAACATACATTTTAAGAAAAGAACGTTAGCCATCAGAAAATCAAAGATCGCTGTGAGTTTTCTAGGTGGCAGCAGAAGCAAACCTGACAAATTTCAATTTTTGAAGAGGAACCCCGATTAACAAAAGTTCTTTATTGTCAAAAAATAAAATGAATGTATTTTCATATAGTTAAGCCAATTATGCCTTAAAAAGTTCAATATAGCCACCATTTTTCAAAATGGCGGCTAATAGATTATTGTATGTAGTGATGTTTTCAACTATAACTTTGCCTGTTTCTATGCCCTGTACCGAGTCCGTGGTAAAAAAACGTTCACTGACAATTATTTGTTGCATTAATGTAGTTTAATATTAAAGCTTTTGGCTTGTTATACCTTAAGAGTGATGTTAAAACACAACCAAGGCACACTGATGACGTCACTGCTGTTAAACTCAACATGGGTTTGACGTCGGCTTGTAGTGTACTAACTGTAGTTGTTGTTACTAACTGTTGTGGTGGTAAACTAACTTTAGACAGTAGTGTCTATAAGTGTCCCAAATTTGATAAACGATCAGATTAGGTGTAGATCAACAGATGCCTGAACCTAGTTGTATCCTATACTTCAATGAGCTTTGATGTTTTGTACAGTTAGGTGGTAAAAGGATAGCTCCTTGGCCTTCAACTGTATACGCAAAATGTCTGCGAACAACCCATTGAGTAGCGGAGCGAAAACTGATAGGGGGAAATGTTGTCTGTCAGACAGAGACGAGAGAGGAGTTGAAGTCTCCTCCTACACGATATGAGTGTAGTTTTGATGGCTATTCAATGCTAGCCACACACATACCACAATTTCAGGCAATCAACCTGTTACCAATAAAAGTAGACCCATCTCGACTAGATGATGGAGGTGGCGTTGAGGACACATTGAGACGAAACAGTGTAAAATACCATCAAACATGTCGTCTAATGTTCAACAACAGCAAGCTTGAACGTGCAACTAAAAGAGCAGCTGAAATTCAGAACAGTCCTGATGAAACTCGCACAAAAATGCGAAGAACTAGTATGGAGATGGAACAGTGTTTCCTTCGCGAAAAGAAGGAACCAACATCAGAGCTGCGGCAAGCCATGACCATGCAACTAAATTAAAGGTTCAACGAATGTGACCGTAACCTCAATGATGGTAGACTACTGGCTCTGTTGAGTGGTGGAGACATGGTGGCCCAGGAAATGAAATACCGTTGCTCTTGCTTGACTGCTCTATATAACAGAGAGCGAGCACACATTGCACAAAAGAACAAAGAAACATTCAAGTCATCCCAAGGAAATGATTTTATTCCTTTGGTATTCTTGGAACTCTTGACCTATGTCATTGAGAAAGGATACAGCACTGATGAGCCAATCACATTCCGACATTGACCCAGTGTTGTCAGAAGCAATTTCCTACATTGATGCAATCATCCTTACCAAAGCTGCTAAGATACTGCGCAGGCACATAGTGGAACAAGTGTAAGTTTGAAGGCTGTCTGTATGAGAATTCAATGTATGATTCCTTGCCCTCAGCTTAGCTTCAATTCATCTGTATGTTTGAGCATGGGACGGATATCAAGTCACAGCTCAGGTTTGGAGTGACTACAACTGACCTGGAAATAGCTCAACTCCTTCAATACAACTGCTTTGCCAAATACAAAGAAGGTGCTACCACACAAAGGCATTCTAGAGACAGAGAGACTCCACATCAAGTCTACATTGGGGTGTCTGTTCATGCTAAGACCAAAAAAAAAAAAAAAAGACATCTCGTGAAATGCTGTGAACAGACATCGTGTTTAATGTCTACAAGACTTCAAGCCTCAAGACTGAAACGAGATCAAAGCGAGGCAAAGGAAATCTGCGTAGAGTGACAGACAAAACTAAGCTGCCATCCATCTGGTCCAGTTTTCTGAGAGACAGTGACAATATGACAGAACTGTTTGAGTATCTAGCAGACAAGATTGTATCTATATGTCCCGACAATGTCGTAGTTGTAACCAAAGGTGAGAAGGTCTTGTCAAACAAATCCATCAGCTTTGAAGGTCTACAACCTTGCAGTCATGAAGAAGCTGACTCCAGTTAATGTAGCCAAACAGAACACCGTGTCTGTGTTGGACAAGGCATGTGACACAGACATCCTTGTCATAGCAGTTGGTGTCTTCAGAATGTTGGCTTAGAAATGCGTTGGCTAGAATTCGTCCAGGGATAGTCCATTAGATAGTTCCCAATTCATGACTTGGCGATGAACCTCAGCCAAGAGAAATGTAGTAGCATGCTCTTCTTTCATGCCCTCACTGTTTGTGACGTGATCTTTACCTTTCGAGGTAGAGGGAAGACAACTGCATGGCAAATATGGGCAGGTTGTCTTGAAGTGGGCCCAGTGTTCAGCAAACCGAGTCAGTACCCAGCTACCATAGAAGATGCTGATCTCAACATTCTCGAGAAATTTGTTGTCTCTATGTATGACAAGCACAGCAACACTACCAAAGTTGATGAGGCAAGACTGCACTTGCTTGCTCAGAAGCAATTGACTCCATTCCACCAACTAGTGCATCTCTCGTTCAGCATGTTAGACGATCTGCATGCCAAGCTGCTTGTATATGAGGCCAGTCAACAGAATTTACAACGCAACCTGAAAGTCCTGGTAATTGGAGCTGTCAAAAAAAAAGGTGAAGCCTGGGAAGTTCTCTGGTCAACCCTCCCACCCATTGATCAGTCTTGCCACCAGCTGACAAAATGTCGTTGCACGGGTGAATGTCGGGGACCATGAAAATGTTATCGCTACACCCTGAAATGCACACTAATGAGTAACTGTAAATGCAAAGAGTAAAACAATAATCCAGGTAAAATTCAAGCAAGTCTGTTGTAATATATTGTGCTTCTGTCATAACAATTTGAGATACCACATCGGTAACTTCACTGAGATAGTACTAGTTCATATAATTGTCATCATATCACTATAACGCTTAATGATATTGAAATTTTGATTGCAAAATTCGATTCCGCGTGTCAAAAACATATTTTGATGTACAGATCATCAAAATATGATTACTTTGACAATATTTAGTGCAAATACTGTTTCGTACTGGTACGAATGGTGGCCATCTTAAAAATGGCGGCCATTTGTTTTTGAAGTTGGCTGACGTGCTTTTCTGATTGTTTCAGAATTCTGATGCTATGACTAAGACAATTTATATTTTTGTTCCTATTCAGGGTGCGCCTTTTTGGGGAGTAGGATTTCCCACATTAAAAACCGACCTTGTGTCTAACTTTGCCCTCGTGGGAAGGTAGGTAAATAGGAACATCGAGTAGCCTTGCTAGCAACATATAAAATAAAATAGTTTAACCGACCTCCACCTCGTTCCACTTTTCAACGTGGGAGTAATTCTATTATTTTAAATGTGACTTCTTTGTCAGTTCTTCAGGTTCCACAACGAGCTAAAACTGGGTCGCTTACCAGACAACCAATCCTTATTTTTTGTATTGTAGTTTGGATTTTTATTTATTTTTTTATTTTTTAGCGAGTTTTCTGCAAGTAGGTTTCGGCTTCATTTTTTTTAAAGCTTCGCCCTCCTCCTCCTCCTCCTCTCGTTATTTTATCGTAATTTGTATCTCTCATTTCCTCTATCTTATGTTAATCTCTCATATTTTTAGGCTTCTCTTAGTTTATTTTGTTTTAGCTGTCTGGTTAACGAACCAGTTGGAAAACCCCATTGTTCGTGAGTTGAGTACGCATTTGCGTGTACACGATCACACTAAACGAAAAAGGGAGCCCCCCCCTCTCTCTCTCTCTCTCTCTCTCTCTCTCTCCCTCTTTCTCTCTCTCTCTCTCTCTCTCTCTCTCTATATATATATATATATATATATATATATATATATATATAATATAAAGCTGGACGTTTGTGTGTGTGTGTGTGTGTGTGTGTGTGTGTGTGTGTGTGTGTGTGTGTGTGTGTGTGTGGGGTCACGAATAGGCTCCTATATGGTTGACTATTATTTTCATATCTATCTGCGTAAGTATACTTTGATAATTATGTTCCAGTTTGAAGAAATATGGTATAATAAAATTATGGGGTGTTCGTTCGCACCTGACCTCCATAGAATGGAAATATGTCACAAAGTTTAACAAGGTTTTTTAATATAGATCCATAGAATATTGTGATAAGTGTTTCAGTTTGAATAGGTATGGTATAATAAATTATGGGGTTTATCTATTTTATTTTTACTTTCATCATATTTTGCTTTGGTTTTGATATCCCAAATTCGAAGCTATCTCTTTACAACCCTTCCTTTTCATAACCTATCATACTTTCATAAATCAGAGTCCATTTTCTGTACGCTGTTTTTGAACCTAGTCAACAATGGGTACTTTTGCTAGTATATATATATATATATATATGTATATATATGTATGTATATATATATGTATATATATATATATACTAGCAGGCGGATTGGCGTTGCCCGATCGTAAAATACGCTTAAATATTATATTTTAATTCGTACAGATTTCATATTTATTATTATAGAGCCAATTGTATATTGATTATTATATAAAACGTAATATATAATAATGCCTTCAAAACTAGAAAATATGCCTTGTGTACCATCAGTAAGAATCGAAACCAAAACATACAGTTCTCCAGCTTTATCCGTCAGCATATGACCTAAATCCATACGTAAAAAAGAAAAAAAGTTGCTCAACCTTTAACTTTTAATTAGCGCATGCGCAGAAAAAAAAACGACTCACAACAGGCCAATCTCAATGTTTTTCTTTCAATTCTGACTTATTAGCCGTTATTTTGCCGATTAAAAACACAATCGAAAGTGTGCTACACGTTCAAATACCCTATATATCAAATTTCAAAGCTATAGAACAAATATTTAGAGAGGAGTTTGGTAGAGACATTTCGTACATACACAACGACAAGGTCATCTTATATATATACTAGCATTCAGCCCGGCGTTGCCCGGGTGTTTGGAGGTGTATGTTGAGCAAAAAAAAAAAAAAAAAGTGGTAGTAGGAAGGCAGGCTCGAATCTATACCGCGAAAGAGGAAAAGAATAGGAAAAATGTGACGTCTTTGCTGTTACGACCACTGCCAAACAAGAACTGGCTTAGGTTAGAAAATCGAAAAGAGGTATTTGACAATATTGGCGAAAAAAGTGACCCCTCCCTTTTTTTTTTTTTACAAGGTGGTCACCACTTATCAAGGCCCGGAAGCCACTCAGAGATAAGGGTTATTGTAAGTACAGTACGTTAGTGTGGATATTTAAAGTGTCTACTTAAGGGGGTGGTTCATCAGGAATTTGTTTACGTTGGACTTGAAGACATCCAAGTTGTAGTCAGGAGGGAAGCAAGCAGACGGAACAGAGTTCCACAGGCGTACAGTTCTAAGAAAGAAGCTATGTTCATGGAATCTACGTTTTGATTTAGGCATAGATAAAGAGCGGGGTAAGTTTTTGACAGTGAATTCAGCTAGAGGGGTGTTTTTCGTAAAAGGTTGGCGAGGGGGGGACCAAAGATTGGAGTTCAGACGAGCACTTGCCATGGAAATAACGATAAAACAAAGATAGGCTTGCAACGTCTCTTCTGTGGGAGAGAGGTTGCAGGGAAGAGAAAAGGGCATCCCCCACTAAGCTACGAAGTCTATTTTTTACTCTTTCAAGGCAGGATAGGCTGTTTTTAGCAGCTCTTTCCCAGAATATGGCAGCAGTATTCCATCCTTGGACGTACTTGGCTTTTATATAAATAGAGAATTGCATCAGTAGTGAGATATCTTCTGGAGCGGTAGAAGGATCCCACCATCTTTCCAGCGACCTTGGCAACAGACTTGATGTACGTGTTCCATTTCAGATCAGGAGTGAAGATCAAGCCCAGAAGCTTGTCAAAACATGGGACTTCTCCTAGACGAGAGCCATCCATTTCAATTGATGCCAGATGAGGATCAGAGCGTTGATGATTTAAAGATAGAAGTTTGGTTTTAGATGCATTAAAGGTAACCATCCACGTCTTCCCCCAACTGAACCACTCGTTCGAGATGAGAGGAGAGAGAACCAGAGAGAGCTTTGTCATTTACAGCATTTGATGTGTTGCCGTAGATGGTCGTGTCACCAGCATAGATGTCAACGAATGATTTAAGTATGTGTTTAAGGAGATCATTGATGTAGATCAAGAAGAGAGTTGGGTCCAGGATGGACCCTTGAGGGACTCCAGCACTAATACTGCAGGCCTCTGATTTTTGTCCATCAACCACTATTCATATGAGCCTATCGGAGAGAAATGATTTAATGATAGAGAGAATATTTCCAGTTATACCGTAGCTGGAGATCTTGTGAAGTAGGCCTTTATGCCATACCTTGTCGAAGGCCTTTGATATGTCAAGAGCAATTGCCCTGGAAAGGAAGCCTTTGTCAAGAGATTCACTAATCCTATGAGATATAACCATTAGCACATCTGTTGTAGATCTTGCAGAACGGAAACCATATTGCGTGTCACTAAGAAGGTTATTTCTGCTGAGATGGTTGACTATTTCTCTATTTAATATGGATTCCAGCAACTTACTCATGCCACACAGGAGACTTATTGGTCTGTACTGAGAGGGAGATGACTTATCACCTGAGTTCTTAAATACAGGGCACACTGATGAGGTTTTCCAGAGTGTTGGAAAGCACTTCTCCTTAAGGCAACGTTTAAACAGTTTCGTAAGTATGGGAGCAAGTTCTGGTTGAAGCTTTTTTAACATTATAATTGGGATGCCGTCAGGGCCAGTAGCTTTACTGGAATCAAGATTCTTGATTAGTTTGGTGACCTTATGCACAGATATTTGTATGTTACTTAGCGTGTTCTGTGTTATAGGAGGAAATATGGGGAGTTGATGGCCTTCGTCGCATAGAGTAGAATTAGCTGCAAAGTTATTGGCAAATAGTTTGGCCTTGTCTGAAGCTAACGAGATAACCTCTGGTCCGTTGATAATAGTTAGGATAGAACGCACACTTCTGTTCACGATCCTATTTGTTATTTGGCAAAACTGGTGGGAACCAAGCCGCTGATCAGCTACCTTGGATTTAACAGACTGGGCATATAGCTCTCTTGCATTTTTTACTCTTTTACAGTGGTTACTGGCGTTCCTGAAAGCAGCTTTAGTCTCAGTGCATCTATTACGTTAGTAGCTATGGAAAAAGTGATTTCTGTGCGCGATAGCAGCAGCACATTCTGGGGAGAACCATGGCTGGCTGTTAGGTTTTTGTTGGAATTTTTTAGATGGTATGAATCGGTTTATGTCTACAATTAACCATTCGGTCAAGTCTGATACTATAGAGGACACATCCTTTTAAAACATGGAATGCAGACGTAGATCAGTTATGAATGTACGGAAGCTATCCCAGTCAGCCATGGAGTATCGGTATACAGTACGGTGGAGGGGTACCTCTGGGGACTTATTGCATTTCATTTTTATCTTAACTGATACGACGGAGTGGTCGGAGGATCCTAGAGGAGAAAGAACGGAACATGAACATAGCTCAGAGAAAGTTGAGAGAAAAAGATCTAGGAGGCTTGTAGAAAAGTGCTCAGTTGCAGGTGAAGAAATTAATGGTTTTAGCCAATTTTTCGATATTCATCGTCTGAAAGGTCGAGCTTAAAAACGATACTGATCTTGTGAAAATCCGTCGCCTCCGTCGAAAGTTTTAGGCAGGCATGCAAACATACATACATACATAAATTTATATATTGGTAGCTCAAATTTTCGACTCAAACCGATTAAAAAGCTTGCCCTATCTCTTTATACCCTTTATATAAAATTTCAAATGTTTATGCAAGAAATTTCTGAGTAATTTGGTAGAGACCGCTGCGGTCAATTTTTTTTAACCTTGACCCCTATTATGACCCCTTAACATTTCTTGTTTTGGGCTCAAATCGAGTTATTAATTTAGATCCATGTCCAAGGAACCTATATCTAAAATTTCAAGTGTTTAGACACAAAATTGGCGGAGGAGTTTGGTAGAGTTCTGAATACTGAGCAAAAAAACAAAACAAAAAACAAACAAAAACGGTCAATTTTTTAAAACTTTGACCTCTATTATGACCCCTTAACATTTATTGTTTTGGGTTTAAATCAAGTTATTAAGTTAGATCCATGTCCAAGGAATCTATATCTAAAATTTCAAGTGTTTAGACCCAAAACTGGCGGAGGAGTTCGTAGATATATAAATAGCCGTACACATACACCTTTTTACGATAAAGCTAGAACCCAGAATTAGATAGAATCGAGCAATTGCATCGACAACGGACAACGCCAGACCCAAAGTGGGTTTCGATGTACTGCATCTCATCAGTGACGTGCTCCAACATAGGCGCGAACCCAGATCGTCGCACTTATGAAGTGTGCAATACTGACGACCTAACCATATGGGCCACGGCGCAATCTATTGGCTATCCCTCGATTTTTAAATTCTTATATTTTTATCAAGTTCTACATTCTACGATGTGACAAGCAACGCGTCCTATACAACTAAGATAGTTACTGCTGGTATGCAGGCGGTAGATATCACATCTACAAACATTAACTGAAATTAGCTGACTCCCCAGACACGATTTCGGAACAACCTTATTTGTTGAGGGACATCACGTCCCTACGAAGGATGAACCGCTTTTTCTACAAATATTAGACATTAAGAGGAGATTATAGATAGATATACGATATGCGTTGTCCGTTGTCGATGCAATTGCTCAATTCTATCTAATTCTGGGTTCTAGCTTTATCGTGAAAGGTGTATGTGAACGGGTATTTATATATCTATCTATAATCTCCTCTTAATGTCTAATAGTCTAATATATATATATATATATATATATATATATATATATATATATATATAAGGTCTGTTGTTATTTTTTAGCGATATTAACAGTTTTGAAACGCTGTTCCTTTTTATTTAATTTCGCTACCTTAGCGATGAAGGAGTTACCTGCCCTTTGTTTTGCATGTATACATATGCCCCCTACCTTTCTTGACGAAATGTAGTTTTTATATTTTAGTACGTGAGTAAGTATGTAAGAGCACCCGACTAATCCGACGAGTAGCAAAATGCCACCCCTACACTTTAGCGATCCCTAAATGTCGGAAAGTCTTCTACTGCAGTACCTTTTCCTCTTGAACTGCTGGACTTCGAAATTCCTCTCTGGTTTCCTGCTTCCCTGACTGTACTGACATGCAGAAGTTTAATTGTGATGTGAACTGACATATCGCTGATTCCAACATAGTGATCCGGTAGATATGGTCCCAAATAGTAGTCCCTTTTTATAAAGGAGTCAGCACGTTATCAAGGCCCGGGGGCCACTTAAGGATCAGGGTTAATGAGTGTACAACAGTCAATGAAAACATGTATTAATCCTTAGTAGTGGAAATTCGGTAAGTTGGATTACTTAACAAGAACTTGTTTTCATTAGACTTGAAGACGACGATATTGTAGTCAGTTGAAAAGCAGGGAAACAGAACAGAGTTCCACAGGCGTGAAGTTCTCAAAAGGAAGCTTCGTTCATGGAATTTATGTTTAGGTTTAGGCACAGATAAAGCGTGGAGGAAATTATTTATAGTGGTTCCAGATGTTTTTTTTGGTGAAAATCAGACCGGGGGGGGGGACCATTGTTTGGGCTGGATAAGAGTAAAAAAAAAAAACAGTGACACTATAGACTCTGTGTTTACTTGGTCAACAAAACCTGCACATCAGCGAATGTGCATACGTGTGTACTCAGGCATCCGTACGCCGGTTTGTGTACCTGTTAAACGTTGCCCGTCTGACGGGGGCGTCTTGTTGTCTTCCGTACACATCTACAGGATCTGTTCATTATTTGCTTCCTTCATTAACAGGCGTTTAAAATCTCATATGGCATTTATTACCCCGTTATAAAATGTTGACAGCTCGTGTGTAAACTTCCTAAAGCACCTGTAAACGAACGCAAGCTAAGAGACACACGTCTGTCTGTCTGTCTATCTATCTATCTATCTATCTATCTATCTATGTTTATATGCCCATATATTTTTATGCAGAGGATTCACCTCTAAACTAATTAACCAATCATAATGATTTTTTTAAACACAAATGCTAGGCGTAAAGAGGTGAGAATGTGAGCTATATTTAGTTTTATATCTATCTATTTATCTATCTATCTATCTATCTATCTATCTATCTATCTATATATCTATCTATCTATCTATCTATGTGTATATGCTCATATATTTATGTAGGAGGATCCACTACTAAACTAATTAACCGATCAATATGAATTTTTGAATACAAATACTTGGCATAAAGATGTCAAAATGTGGGCTGTATTTAATTTTATACAAAAAGATTCAGAAGGATGTGAAAACTCTTCGTAGAAATTTAAGTATCTGTGATTTTTGTGAAATTTTAACAAAAGATATTAGTCATCGATTAATAAATATTTTCTAAATTTTAGCTTATTTTGGGTATTTCAAATGCGTTTTAGTGAACAAAATATGAGTACAGCCCCTCGTTTAAAATATATCAATTTGGATTGAATTTGATCAATTGTCAGTAAATACTAATTAAGCAAAATTCCCTGGATTTATATGCTTATAAAAATTCGTAAGTAAAACCCTTAATGGACTTGGATCGTAATTAGAACAAGGATCCTAATCAAGACGCTTAGAATCCTTATATCTTGACTTTAATCTTCGAATAAAATGATTCTGGTGCATATGTGACGCCACTACGTGTCCTCCGCCCGACAACTCGCCGCCCCAACATTGTGTGCCGTGGAGTTGACTTTCGTTTTCTCTCGTTCTAACTCTGGCCGTGTCGTCGTCTTTTATACGGTGCCGATTTTCGAATGGGGCACGCACGAGTTCACAAATATAAAAATAAAATAAGACTCCAAAGGAAAACACAGACTCCGACGCTTTCTGTGCATATTTGTTGGATTCTGGGTGCGTGTGTGATACCATCGGCTCTATAAATGGTAAAGTTCAAATCTACATCTACCGTCGAGGCTGTGTCCGCCCGTCAGATGATCAATTCATTCCCCCATCTTCTGTATTCTGCTCCAACTGTCGCTCCCTGGACTCTATCGCCCCCATAGACCGTTCCTACAATCGTTAACTCAAAGCCACCCCTTAAAGTGCCCACAAACCAAATCTAAATATATCTACATCCATTGTTCCGTCGTTTTGTTACCGTCATTGCTACACCCTGACCAATAATCCTATGTTAATCTTCTTTTGTCTACCCGATGAACGACTTCTTATCTATTGTCATTTCACCAACCCTATTTCATATTTTTTCATATTTCCTCTTTCTTTTCTACCCTACTTCCTAACACTTGTGGGAGGATATCGATAGTATCATATATATATATACGGGATCATCAGTGCAGGGTGTCACGATTAACACCAGTATATATATATATATATGAACAAATGATTAATAAAACATGTTAAAAGACATCTTGAAAAAGAGTTAAAAACATATTTAATTTTAAAAAAGGAAGCACAAGATAAGTGGATAGTCCTTAATCCGCGGAGTTTCGAAGTTTACTTGTAAATATTAACTCTTTAATATTTATAATATATTTTAAGTTTACCATTTTGATTACCTTGGTAAACTTATTGTAATTTTTATTTTTTTTATTATATATTCGTGATATTCGTGACACCCTGCACTGATGATCCCGAAAGGATGAAACACTAGTCTCTGTAGCTATTAAATAATTATTAAAGTAAATAATTATGTCAGCCTCTTTAAGAAACGCGTTTATTATCGTTGAGAACATTCAATTGAATTAAAGTCGGTCAATTTAGCCCTGATGCGCAGATCAACATGTAATGATTACATCACTCTGACAGACGTTAAAAAAAACATTTAAAAAATAACTGTTTAAATTTCAACAATATTTCTTGTGTTTAACGGTAGCCGAATGGATTAGGTCCTTGCTACTAAAGCCAAAGATAGCTTCTGTTACCGGGTTCGAATCTATCGACTGGTGTTAATCGTGACACCCTGCACTGATGATTCTTGAAAGGATAAAACACTAGTTTCTGTAGGCATTTAATAATTATCATAGTAAATAATCATATATAATATATATATTCACGTTAAGATTTTTGTTCCTTGGAGGCGCTGGTTGAGTTTGAATGAAATAAAATACATATTATATACATTTGAAGCCAAAACAATGCATTATTACAAAATAAACAAACATTTATTTTGTGCAGTGCGGGGTGTCACGATTAACACCAGTCGATAGATTCGAACCCAGCAACCTTCAGTAAGTTATAATTTTCTGTAAATTATAATCTTCAGTAAGTTATAATCTTCAGTAAGTTATAATCTTCAGTAAGTTATAATCTTCTGTAAGTTATAATCTTCAGTAAGCGATAATCTTCTGTAAGTTATAATCCTCAGTAAGTTATAATCTTCAGTGATAACCTTCTATAAGTTATAATCTTCTATAAGTTATTATCTTCTGTAAGTTATAATCTTCTGTAAGTTATAATCTTCAGTAAGTTATAATCTTTTTTAAGTTATAATCTTCAGTAAGTTATAATATTCTATAAGTTATAATCTTCTATAAGTTATAATCTTCAGTAAGTTATAATATTCTATAAGTTATAATCCTCAGTAAGTTATAGTCTTCAGTAAGTGATAATCTTCTGTAAGTTATAATCCTCAGTAAGTTATAATCTTCAGTGATAACCCTTCTATAAGTTATAATCTTCTATAAGTTATAATCCTCAGTAAGTTATAGTCTTCAGTAAGTGATAATCTATTAGTTTTAATCCTCAGTAAGTTATAATCTTCAGAAAGTGATAATCTTCAGTAAGTTATAATCTTCAGTTAGTGATAATCTTCATAGATTTATAATCTTCAGTAAGTGATAATCTTCAGTAAGTTATAATCTTCAGTAAATTATTATCTTCAGTGAGTTATAATTACTGGGCAACACTAAAAATGCAATTGTAAGTTACTTAGAACTTCTACCTAGTCAAGGCTGATGGAACGGGGCCATGGTACCTCCGTTAATTTAATTAATGGTTCCATTCAAAATTTTGTGGCGATTCCTGAGTTTGAGAGAGAGATTCACGAATTCGAAAAAGTACATCTGAAGAAACCCTATGAAAATAACACTCAAGATGAGAACAGTTGTCCAAAGAATCCAAATAATACAGAATAATCAAGCGTCATCTCAAAAATTCAGAAACATAAAATTATAAACTCGTTACACTAATAGCATAACAAATTCAGTAATATTAAGATATTAACGTTTATGTCAATAATATTAAGATATTAACGTTAATGTCATTTCTTGAATAAATTGTCACGACTTATCAAGAAAAGGTGCCACTCGAGGATAAGGGTTAATGAGACGGAATGATCGTAAGAGCCAAGTTGACTTGTTGGAACAATTGACATCGACTTTTAAGTTGTAGTCTATAGAGAAGCAGCTGGATAGCAATGTCTCCCGCAGACGAAAAACCCTTACTAATTTCGATTCAAGATGAGAATAGTAGTCCGAAGAATCCAGATAATACGAGTTTACAACCATCAAGTATTGATGTAGGTATAGGTGTATGAAAATGAAAAAGAAATGTTTGTGTGGTTATTGAGTCATCTGGACGCTCATTCTGTGCGGCTTTGTCTCCCGGTGTCGCAACTTCCCCATCTTTCGCGGTCACCATCTGGATCTGCCCACCCGCGAGCCACAGACTGCAAAAAAAACAAACAAAACAAAACAAAACAAAAAAAAAACCGTTACATTTCTGAGTAAAAAAAGTAGGAAGGGTGGGGACGAATAAGAGAAAGTCTAAGGAAAACAAAATGTCGGAAATACCCTTCCCCTAAAAAGAAAGAAAGAAAAAAAAATCAACAACAGAAAGGAAAGGTTATCCAATCTGTCCTAGTTATTTTATTTTATTCCTTATTTATTTCTTTTCATCGTGACGGCCTGAGAAACGGAGACGTATGAGATGCTCACCCCCCAACCTTTTGATGCTTAGAAAACCGGCGCTATCGACCTTTTAAACCACCACAAAAGAGAATGATATTTGTAGGGGGTATGGAAGGGATGGGTTCAGTCGTTCTTTGGAGGCCCCTTTAATTTTATTTCCTGTCCGATTACTAAAAACATTGTCCGAAAAAAAAAAATGATATAGAGTCGCTTTTAAAAGTTACGATATATATTATATTGTGTGTGTGTGTGGGGCGGGGGGTTCAAAACGGGGATATGTACTATAAAAGAGGGAATATGGAAGAAGTTTCATACCTTTCTATCCGGAGGTCATCTGTAAGCAACTGCAGAGCTGCTGTGCAATGTACATCACCCGAAGACAATAGATCAATGAGACATACCTGAAACTTTGCTTTACATGCTGATGCTGAACCACAGAAAAACAATTTATATTTTATACATATAAATTTATTTCAGATTTGACTCAACGTTTCCACAGGAGTCTGCTTACATGTCTACATACTTATCTTCGTCTATCCTCGCTTCCAGGCTTTCGGAACTCGTACCAATGCACGTCTACTCGGTTTGCCGACAACTACTTGATTCCCAACTCTAATCTTTTGATTTATCAGTTCCGGTACGTCATCCTCAAAAGTAAGTTCCGGTGACGTAAGTGATCCAACGACGTGTCTCATTAACGCGCGACTTATTGGTTACGTATGCCAACTGCTTAAGGTCAATCTACGATATTTTGTTTATATTTAGCTAAGCTAATTTTTGTAAACATTTTAGCTAAAACCTATTTTTACATTTCAGTAATCGATTTTATTTCTCTAAACAATAATTCTTAATATAAACTATTTTAGTAAGATCACTAGCTGTTGTCCGTCTAACATCCAACGCATATTTCAAAGAAAAGAGCAGTAACATACTTACTCATGGACAAAATTTCAATTATTAAAAATTCCATTTTTTTCTGAAAATCACCTTCATGGTAAAAGTTAAGTCTTGCACTATTATAAAACTAATTCGGTATCGCTTAGCAAAGTTTGTTATTTGAAATGCTTGAAAGAAATACCTTAATTCATAAACATCTCATTCAAAAATTTCTTGTGAACATGAGACTAAAATTTTCGGTACTTATGCACTTATGTTACCGTGCCTGAAATAATAATGTTATTATTTAGAAAACCATTCTTAACATCTGGAGGTGAAGGTGTTTTGTAACTATTCCGTACTTTCACCTAACAATTTAATTTAAAAAAAAGATACCGTAAAATTTTAATTTAACTCGAAAATACACTAAAAATGGTAGCACGGTGCATACGTGCATTAGCACCAAATTTTCGCATTTATTTAGATAGATAAAGATATCGCCCCTCCTGACATTTTCTGATCTGTAATTTAGAAAGCTAGCATAATGCAATTACAGATTTATTCAAATTTAAGGAGATTTTAAATTGGACCTTGAGTTTATTTTCGGCAGCCGCGTGACTTTCGCTTCTCTTATTTTGTCCTTTAGTCCTCACATTCCAAGAGCGATATTTCTGACAAAGAGGGGGAAAAATGCAGTTTTCTGGATCAGAATCTATTCTATTTTACACTTATTGTTGGCAAGCTTTTGCCTTTAAGTACTATTTTTTAGCACCTTGGAGCAATTTCCACAGAAAACAAAGCAAAATAAAAAACATCTTTTTAACCAATTCACACTATCACGTGACCTCGAGATTTGGACAATTAAAATATCGCCGTTTGCAGCAACACGCGGACTTCTCTCTTCTGCTTGATTGCTAGCAACATAGAAGGACGAAGACAAATAAAAACAAAAAGAAAAAAAGGGGTTATATCACCGAAATTTTAAATGTCTGTATAAAAAAAAATGTCTGTATAAAAAAAAATGTCTGTATAAAAAAAGCTTGAAACTTATTGAAGGCACATCATATTTGAGTAAAAAAATTTAAAAACATTTTTCAGTAAAAATGTGTCCCTAAAATCGGTTCTTCCCCAAAATACTTCCCCGCTAAATTTGAACCTTAAAAAGGGACAATTAAAAAGATTAAAAATTACGGTTAATTAAAACAATTAAAATGGAAACCATTTTTTTTTTCAAATATAACTCAATCCTAATACCGAGAAATATTTTAGCATCCAATTCAAGGACTCAAAGCAGAGACAAACATTCTATGTTTTTTTTGTCTATGTAAACATCTATTTTTTAAACATGTATCAAATATCTCCGCGAATTTATGCTTTTGAAGTCATTATTTTTATATTCTTATCATCTAACATCCTATCGCCCTCTTACATTTATTGTCCTTAAAACGCTTCCCCAAAACATCTCCCAAAAAATCTCCTCCTAAACAGACACCTTAAAAAAGGGGCACCCGATTTTGAATTGAAAACTATGTTTAATTTCAGAAAAGTTTCTGATAGGTAGCTAGACCGTATTAGTTCTGGAAATTAAACAGATTTTTCGGTGGGTAGCTGATCTGTATAAACCCTGGACTTTAAAAGTTTGCAGACAAAGAGCAAAGATCTTTCTCGTGTGGATACGAAAATTATGCGCGGGAATGCTAAAATATCCAATATTTTCATGGAGCAATTCAGGTTTCTGATTGGTTGCTAGTAGAACGCAGTTCCATTTGATTGGCCGGTTCCTATCGCCAGTGTCTATAAGTAGAACCTTCCAATTTTCTTCAATCATACCTCAGTATTACATAAAAATAGTGCAACACCCGAAATCCTGTGTAAGTAGGTACTTCAGCTAGTTCATCGTAAGCAGATCAAGTGATAAAACAATCGTTAAATAAGTTAATTAGACGGACGACTTTGCCGAGAAGCACGGAAATTACACATTCATCAACAATCAACAGCAGACCACGTTTATATTCTCTCCTGTTTTTATTAATTTTCTTTTAAGACGTGATACTCAATTAACTCGACTTTGAAGTCCTTTTTTATTCTTTCTATATTCATGGGCAATTGATGTGAGAAAAGGGCGTCAAATGTTACCAAAAGGTTACCATTAGAACAAAAACAAATTTAATTGAAAGCTATTCGTTATAGGACGTCGTTTTTTTACTATTAGTTTTCGAAAAGCAATTAGGGAGACTAGATGGTTTTGTAAAAGCGAAACGAGGGATTGGTATTAAATGTGTTGTCTTATGTAATTGCACGTGAACATTGGGATAAAAAGAGGATAAAGGAAAAGAAAAAAATACCGTTAAAAGTGCCAGTATGAAAGGGCAAGAGGTCAGGGGAAGAGGTCAAACCACTCCTGTCCTATAATGCGTATGCTTTGAAAATGGCGTCATTTCCACTGTTAACTCTTTACTTCGCTGTTATGTTAAAGGCCAGGTATCATTCTTGGCCTTCGGGTCAAGATCAAAGTGTAGTATCTGTTCCGGCAGATGCTGCAAGCTATGACTAGCTATGACTAGCAAAGACCAGATGTGGGGGCAACCCCACATGCCTGACCTTTAACCAGCTCCCATTTCCCACCTCTCGGGAGCTGGTCCCCTTTTTCCCTTCCCCTCCCTTCACTCCTCACATTAAAAATTGGCCTTGTGCCTAATTTGCTCGGTGGGAGAGCAAATAAATACCATCTGTTCCGGCAGATACTGCAAGCTATGACTAGCTATGACTAGCAAAGACCAGATGTGGGGGCAACCCCACATGCCTGACCTTTAACCGGCTCCCATTTCCCACCTCTCGGGAGCTGGTCCCCTTTTTCCCTTCCCCCTCCCTTCACTCCTCACATTAAAAATTGGCCTTGTGCCTAATTTGCTCGGTGGGGGAGCAAATAAATACCATCTGTTCTTCAGATGCTACACTTTAATTTCTTGTTTTCTGTCAGTGGAGGAGAAATCCTTCACGACTGAGATAATTTTTATTTTTGTTCCTTTTCTCCACATTAAAAAACGACCCTGATGTCTAACTCTGTCCCGTGGGGAGGCATTGTAAATAGGAACCTTGAATGCCTACTAGACACTATCCTCAAGTGTCTAAGGTTTCTCTGTACAGGAGTTTGTCAGAACAACCTGGCATGAAGATACTTTTCCCTAGAAGTAAACCCTGACCAAATATTCAAAATCACTTAGTATTCACTGCCCAAATAAGATCTCCTCTCTATGTCTAACCTACATTAGCTTTTACAAGGAATGGTGCACCTTCTCCAAGTGATGTTACTTCAAGTAAAAACACGAAGCTGGATACTCCACCAGACTAGATTAATTCTTGTCCTGGAATCCAGTAAGACCAAGAGACCAAAACGAAAGACATACTACAACATATGAAAATTGTTAAGTGGGGAGAGGGAAATTATGTTCTAAATTTAGTGTTTGAGAGATAAATAACTTAAATGGAACATTCGAATATCTATGTATCTCATATAGAGTTCAAATGTTAGTCCCAGGTAGTGGGCCCCTTGATTTCTGAGAACTTCGACTGAAGTAAAATAATAAAAAAAAAGGAAATTGCAAGGTTCGGTTGAGAGATGGCTATCATACAATACGGAACAAATAAAGTGTGTAAATATCTCCATTGGACATACTGTAAATAGTTGAATATCGAATGTAGGAAAAGTTTCTGGCATATTGGGACCCGTTTTTTTTTGGGGGGGGGGGTCACCCTGTATATCACAAGGAACTCCTCGTAATAAATCATATACTGTCGACTATGATTATGCAATCCTTATAGCTACGTACCTAGAAAACGGAGCTATTAAACCTGATGTCGTATTATAGGACATGAAAGAGAAAGAAGCAACCTTAGTCGAAGTTAGTGTCGCCAATGATGCTGGATTAAACAGAGCTAAAATGGAAATATATCCGATGAACCAAGTGCAAAAAGGACAGTTAGAATCTTACAAAGAAAATCCCGGTTAGAATGTATGATGTAGCTGGGGAATACCTGGCATCCTACCGGATGCCCCATACACAGTTAGAAAAAAATGATAAGAAATTAAAAAATAAATAAATAAATGAAATAAAATAGGAGATAATTCAATACGGTTGTCTATTAGACAATATCTTCAAGTGTCTGAGGTTTCTCTGTACAGGGGTTCGTCAGGATAAACTGGCATAAAGATAGTTTTCCTTACAAGTAAATCCTGGCCAAACATTCCAAACAACATATTATTCAAAGCGCAAACAAGATCCCTTGGTATGGAAAACCTACTTTGTCTTATATGCGGAATTGTGCATCTTTTCCAAGTAATATCGAATAGCTGCAAGCTGTATATTCCACCAGACTAGATGAATTTTTGGAGGGAATCTGGTAAGATTAAGAAACCATAAAAAATGATATACTCATCGATGCCTCTGTTCAGTCTCGAAAGAAGAAAGCTACCCCCTGTAAGTATAGCCGCGCGTGTAATTGTGAGACAAGGGTTGCGCAATCTCCAACCAAACCTCTCCTGAATCGGTACTATTTGAGTCCAGTGGTAAGGAGAAGTCCAAAACAACTGCAAACAATGCCGAGATAAACGGAGGTCGCATACGGAACCTGGAAGTCGCAAACGGTCACCCATTTAGTAATGAATATGTTCAACGTTGCTTACCTTCGGCGATCAAGTGGGAACCAGTGTGCCAACGTGATATACTATAATATAATTAACTGATCAATTAGGGAGAGGAAAGTTAATGTTATTAACTTATTTATTAATGTTACGTTTGTGAGGTAAAGGAGTGTTGGATATTAGACGGACAACAGCTAGTTATCTTGCTGAAATAGTTTATATTAAGAATTATTGTTTAGAGAAATAAAATTGGTCACTGGAAAGTAAAAATAAATTTTAGCTAATATGTTTAGAAAATTTGCTTAACTAAATAAAAACAAAATGTATGGTAGATTGACCTTTAGCAGTTGGCCTACGTGACCATAGGTCACACGTTAATAGGACATGTGGTTGGATCACTTATGTCACCAGAATACATGAATAAAACGTGTCCTTTTGCGGATGACGTACGGGAACAGACAAGTCAAAGATTAGAATTGAGGGTCTAGGAGTTGTCGACAAACCGCGCATTGGTACGAGCTCCGAAAGTCTGAAAGCGAATCTAGACGAAGACAAGTATGTAGACACGTATGGCAGGCTCCTGGGGAACCCTGAGACAAATCTGAAATAAATTTATATGCATAAAATATAAATTGTTGTCCTGTTCTTCCTCAGAATCGCGCATGTAAGGAAAAATTTCAGGTATATTTCATTAATTTATTGTATTCGTATCATGTACATTGTCACACAACCCAACGGTTGAAGACAGGGTACCTCCGAACGAAAGGTATGAAACTTCTTCCATATTGTTCCCCAGCTACGTAATATAAAAACTTTAATATCCTAATATCCAACATATACACTTTTTGGTACTGTGACTATATAACAAGAGAAGTTTGATAGGATTATAGGTATCACATACAGAAATAAAGTGTTAGACCCAAGAAGGTGTCTCTTGATTTCTGAGAACTTTGACTGAACGAAAATGAAACAACGAACATACATACACACACACACACACACACACACACACGCGCGCGCGCGCGCGCACACACGTGTACCCCCAGCACATGCACATACACACATATTTATATAGCGGAGCCGATTGGGACGTTAGACTTTTGCAGTCAGTGGTGATTGAAGGCCCAGGTCGATAAATTAGCTGGATAAATCCACACTAATGAGATTTATTTAGAATCGAAAATTATAGGAAAAGGAAAATCATATATTCGTCAAGTTTTACGCTTGTGTGATAATGACAATACAGATTTTCTGAAACACGTGTAACTGCAAAAACATCATTGAGCGTTGACTCTTTTCGCATAATTACAAAATATTAATTATAAAGTTTATTTATACTGAATTATCATCGCGCAGGACTTTGTTGTACACTCGGGTACCCGCTTTTTTTTTGCGGGTACCCTTGCATTAAGTGGATGCTGTAAGAGCAACTATTGCTTGAGGTGTTTGAAATTTTTTTACTGCGTAAGAATCATAATTTCTTCATATTTTGGAAACTACTAATTTCCTGGAATTTTAAACATTATTTTCGTTTTCAGTACATTCGAAAATCCATAATAGTGGAAATTTTAAAGATTTTAGCGAGGGTGGAAAGATACTGTACCTTTACCGAAACATTTTATGGCTGTAAAAAAGTGCCAAAAATAAGCTCTGGATGATGGATCATCAACTTAATTTGTGACCTTAAGGACAAGTGTCACATATCCCAGTACACAATGCAAGTCATTAGCTTTTCAACGGGTCTTCATTTGTTAAATTCTGATCATTAGTCACGGAGATGTACAACTTAAAAATGTACAACTTAAAAATTACCAAAAAGCTGGTATCTCTCTCTCTCTCTCTCTCTCTCTCTCTCTATATATATATATATATATATATATATATATATATATATATATAGTAATTTATAAAATATATATGGCGATTAAGCTACACTGAATATTCTGCGTTTCATCCAATTATAGGATTCGTCAGGCTTATGCGCGAATTCTGTCGTTGCTTCTTGTTTTTATATATGTTGAGGATTTCTGGTTGGCCAATCAGCTTTCTAGTATCCATCGCGCCCCTTCTTATCAGCCAATGGGCATGCATTTTATCAAACAAAGGATCTGTTTTAGAACTAGGTTAGTGGTTTTAGGTAGACGTTCTCCTTTTTTTATATACATATAAATATACCTATGTGTACACACATACATGCACACATATATATATATATATACATATATATACATATATGTGTGTGATCGTTTATGTATATTCATGTTTATTTAATTTATTTATTTGTTTGTTTTCTATTGTTATTGTTAGTTTTAAAGCTATTTTGTATCGCTATCCTAGAGTAAGTTTTATTTTGTGAACACAGTTGTTTGCTATTTCCCGCCTACAGTTTAATAGATTTTGAGGTTCTTTAAAGTACAGGATAGAAAATTTTTCATGGAGGCATAATTTACATGGGTCGTCTAAATGTCTGCATGTGGTAGCTTGTCTCATTATTTTCCATTCGACTACCGGCGAATGTCCGCTTTCTTTGAGTTCCCAGTATTTATTCGCTAGTGTTGTTTTTATACGGTGTTTTTTATTTTTGAATAATAAAAAACTCCAACAAAGTCAAGGGAGAAAACTTTAAGAAAATCATACACAAAGAAATGAAAAAATTAGGCCTAAAAGCGGACATATCAGCTAACATAAAAATAACAAACTTCCTGGACGTCACGTTAAACTTAGATAAAAACACATATGAACCATACTTAAAAGATAACGCTACTCCAATTTACGTAAACCCTAAGTCCAACCACCCACCATCAATTATAAAACATATTCCATAGACATTTATTTTGGACTGAGCAAAGTGTGCGGTGTCTACAATTGCATTTATCTTGTTCGTTATTAGTATTTTTATTTATGGTATGGTTGTTCTTGTCCGGGGTTGGTTTGTTATCATTATTATTATTATTATTATTATTATTATTATTATTATTATTATTATTATTATTATTATTATTATTATTATTATTATTTCTGCTAGTGTTGGTTTTATTTCTGTCATGGTGTCTACTTTTTTTATTGTTTATTTTGTTGTTGTTTACATTGTTTTCATTTAGTATTTTGTTATTATGTGCCTTAATTATCATCTCTAAATTTTCGCAACAACTGTAAGATAACTTCAAGGTATTTTTTGTGTAAGTGGTTGGTTGCGGGAAAGTGTTTTTCAATAAGATCTAGAAATTTCTTGCCAAGTTTTGTTTTTAACATTATAGTTATTTTTCTTCTATTTTTAATTTTATTATAGTTGTTGGTGTTTTGTTGCTTATATTTGATATCGATATTTTTGTATCCACTATTTTTTAGGGCTGTTTCGTAAATATTGGATGACCTGTTAAATGCATTTTCATCGCTTGAGTTATTACTGAGTCTACTTACGATCGAGTTAGGAATATGTTTTATAATTAATGGTAGGTGGTTGGACTTAGGGTTTACGTAAATTGAAATGAAGTAGTTATATCTATCTATCTATCTATCTATCTATCTATCTATCTATCTATCTATCTATCTATCTATCTCTCTCTCTCTCTCTCTATATATATATATATATAATGGTAGAAATCACCCTAAATTCTCGCCCTAAAACTGAAGACCCACTACTCAAAACAACGAGGTATTACAAAAAGGCCGACTGGGAAGCCATCAGGGAACTCATCAGAGATGCCCCATGCCAAAATATCTTTTCTCTCCTAGCTGAACAGTGTGCAAATAAGACTATTGAATGCAATTAAGGCACATATTCCTACACGGAAATTCTATACCAAACCCCACTTTCCTCAATGGTTTACCTCTGCTTGTGCAGCTGCTATTGCTCAAAGGCAACATGCGTTCCGCAGACTCAACCAACATAAGTTCAAGCAGACAGAAGTATATAAAAGCCAGAAATAATTATAAGAGAGTAATAGCGACAGCTAAGACGGATTACACTGAAACCACCAGGAAACGCATTGAAGCACAGAAATTAGGAATCCGTGAATTTTGGAAAATCTACAACAGTGTAGTAAATAATGGGCAGTCAACGATTCCCCCCACTATCAAACAACCATGAGGTTGCTTGCACGGCAACCAACAAGGCAAATCTGCTTGCTAGTCGGCTTGCCTCAAACTCCACACTGGACCCGTCATACCACTCCCTCTCCGACTTTCCTTTGCGGACAGACGCCACACTAGACGATTTGAAAATCGCCCTTTCTCAGGTGCATGGTATCATAAAAAACTTAGACACCTAAAAAGCATATTGACCAGATCTCATCCCGGCTGTGCTAATAAAAAAATGCTCTCCTGAGATTTTTCCAGTTCTCTCCAAACTATACAATAAATGCCTTAGCGAATCTATGTTTCCCGACTGCTGGAAAACTGCTTCTGTGGTACCAGTCTTCAAGAACTCTGGTGAAAGAACTGACCCACTAAATTATCGCCCCATTAGCCTCCTCCCACTTTTCGCCAAAATATTTGAGTCCTTAGTTTATCAAGCCCTAGTCCAACACCTAACAGCTGATAAATTCCTGACCGACAAACAATATGGATTCAGGCAAGCCCATTCAACAGCAGATATCTTAACTGTAGTCTCTGAACGTATATACCGTTCACTGGACAAAACAGGGGAGGGTAGTGCGGTAGCCCTTGATATATCTAAGGCTTTTGACAGGGTATGGCATGATGGTCTTCTAAGGAAAATTAGATCATATGGTATCATTGGAAGAATACACAATGTAATTAAATCCTTCTTAAGTAAGAGAAAAATCCAAGTTGTCCTTGACGGTCGTGCATCTAAACAATATGATATAAATGTGAGAGTACGCCAGGGGTCTATCATTGGACCTTTATTGTTCCTTATATTCATAAATGACCTCACTGATAAAATTGTTTCGGAGATGGGTATATTTGCCGATGACACCACCCTCTATAACAGGCATGAGGGGAAAACAAATGAACACATGTCTAAGGAAATGGCAGAATCACTAGAGACGAAAATGGATGGTCACATTCAATGTTGCCAAGACTAAGTTTGTTTCCTTCAAAAACTACAAGAAACCTTTTCTACCACCAATAGCAATGGCTAAGAATACACTGCCTGAAAGTACTTCCCTTAAACTCCTCGGCCTAACGTTTACAGGGAACATGAACTGGAATATATACATTGAGCGCATTGCTAAGGCTGCTGCAAAGAAGGTTGGCTCTCTCTGCTGTGCCAGAAAATGACTTACGCCTGAAAGTATCCTGTACCTCTATAAGGCCACCATTCGCCCATGTATGGAGTATTGCTGTCACATTTGGGCTGGTGCATCTGTTGCTTGTCTCTCACTCTTGGACAGGGTTCAAAAGAAAGTAGCCAACCTGATAGGTCCTGAACTGTCATCTAAGCTTCAGCCTCTGTCCCATCGACGAAATGTTGCATCTCTCTGCCTGTTCTACAAATACTTTAATGGTGGCTGCTCTGACGAACTGCAAGCACTTGTACCTCCTCGACGTGACTACCCCCGACAAACCCGACAAGCAACTAAGTCCCACCCCTTTACAGTAGAGATCCCTAGGTGTAAGAAAGCCTTTTACTCCAATAGTTTCTTCCCTAGAACTGCAAGTCTTTGGAACTCCCTTCCGGGATACTGCTTTCCCAACTGTACTGATATGCAGAAGTTCAAGTATAATGTGAACAAACATCTTTCTACTCATCTCCCTTCATACTGCCCCCGCAAATTGTCCTCGATAGTAGCTCCCTATTTCAAAGTGGCACTTGCCTTGTTTGGGATGAAGATTGAATATATATATATATATATATATATATATATATATATATATATATATATATATATTCAATCTTCATCCCAAACAAGGCAAGTGCCACTTTGAAATAGGGAGCTACTATCGAGGACAATTTGCGGGGGCAGTATGAATATATATATATATACTGGTAGCCAAATTGAATATTGAAATGCTCATATTTTTTGTTCTATGGGACAAAACTTACATGAAAATTTGCAGGCTTTTTGAAGATTAAAATACTATTTTATGATTAAATGTTTTTGACAATTGGTAAAAATAAACCTATATTTCAAATCAATAAATTATGCCCAAATTTGCCTACATTTGTATATATAGTGTCCTGGAAAGCCAGCTTTAGTTTTACTGCTTTGAGATGAATTTTACTTGTTTTTTTTTTTTTTTTTTTTTTTTTTTGCTTGACAGACCAACGAAAATAGATGTTCAAACTTGAGTCCACCAGTTAAAAGGATGTTTCAATCTTAAACGTGACAGATCAACGAAAATACTTTTTCAAATTTTTATACCAACAAAAATTCAATAAAAAAAATTAAGCATGACAGACCAACGGAAAAATTATGTAAACTGTGTCCTTCAGATAAACGAACACACTGTTTCGATCTTAAATGTGGCAGACCCACGAAAATACCTTTCAACCTTAAAATCTTCAGATCAGGGAAACGATATTTAAAAACTTAAGCTTGACTGATCAACGACAATACTTTGCAAACTTAAAATCCTTTAAACAAGCGAAATACTATTGCATACTTGAGCGTGATAAAGCAATGAAAACATTATTTCAATTGTAAACTCTTTTAAACTAACAAAAAGGGTTATTTTAAGTTTAAACCTCACAAACATATATTATTTCAACCTTAAATCCGCCAGACCAATTCAAAAGCTACTCCAAACTTTCCACCAACAGAGCCCAAGCTAACTTCGTGGAAACCGCGCGTCGACAAATGCAGAAGCATCGCAAAAACATCACTATCAAGTAATCTAACTTTAACCCTATCAAATGAAATAACATTGAAAACATCTAAAAAAAAAAAAAATAAATAAATATAAGGGTCTATACTTTTGCTAGATAGTGTAATCCTGACTAGATCCTAACTGGAAACTGGCCAACCTTAACTAATCGAGATCGTCAGAAAACGCTGCCTTATTTAACTTATCTTCGAAGAAATCTCTCAACCCAAAGACAACGTGAATGTTTATACGATTATTTAAACGTGGAAATATCAACAGATCGGAATGCGAGTACGAATCAAGCCAAACGAAATATTATTACATTCCTTAGTCTCTAGATTATAATGTTCTTAATGTCCGACATATTATGTAATCTATGATATAAATCTCACCTGTCTGTTTGAATGTATGTATGTATGTATGTATGTATGAACCCTTTTTCGGGGTCGAAGGCCAACTAGCACCATGTTTGTTTGTGTGTTGGGGTGGAGAGGGCTCCCCGTAAGCCGTGGTGAAGGCAACCTTCCTAGGAGAAGCAAATCTCTGATTTAAAAAACCATAAAGCGGGAGACCAGTACCCGCATTAAGCTGGTCTGCAGTTTAACTTGTTGCTGGCTATCTTGCTCTTACTTGTTGCTGGATCTCAACATTTTGAACCGAGAGAGAGACTTAGCTGTCGTACAAAGCTAAGACTCTGTAACATAACCTGTGTATAGATATTCCATCAGGCATTTGTCTATAAAAATGGTCCTGTGGTAATGGAAAAGTTATGATGCATGGAGGCTTGAAATGCTGGAAACATGTAATAATTGATCTCAACGACCGTCTTCAGTATCATGCCTGCGTGAGCGTGTGAATTCACCAGTAGGACTAAGAAAAAAAAAGTCATTTTTGGGCTCATGGACATTGTCTGAGGGAGTGGCACTCGTCTGACAAGACGTTGCAATCATCATCATGTATGTATGTATGTATGTATGTATGCCTAAAACTTTCGACAAAGGCGACGGATTTTCACGAGATCCATATCGTTTTGAAGATCGACCCTTCGGACGACAAATATCGAAAAATTGGCTAAAAACATTAATTCCTTCACCATCAACTAGACACTTTTCTACAAGGAGGGGTCGCTTTTTTCGCCGATATTTTCGAAAGTCCTTTCCTCTTTTCGATTGACTAGCCTTAATTTAAACCTTCGCCACTTCCGGTTTGGCGATGGACGCAATGGCAAAGACGTCACGTTTTTTATTTCACATTCTTTCCCTCTTTCGCGGTACGGGTTTGAGCCTGGCTGCTTCCTACCACTTTTTTCTTGCTCAACACACATCTCTAAACACCCGGGCAACGCCAGGCAGCGAGGCTAGTATATATATATATATATATATATATATATATATATATATATATATATATATATATATATATATATATATAAAGTTTTGATATAGTATTTCTGTTGGTATGTCAGGCTTAATGTTTAAGTTGCATGTTCGTCGGTCTGTCATATTTCATTTTGAAATAGAATTCATCGCTAACAACGCCACGATTTTCTGTGGACGCATCTTATGAACGGCCCGGTTCCTCTGTGGCCTTCGGCAAACAGTGCCGACGAGTCGGTCCGACGTTCGGCTGTAGATTCTTATCACCAGTGTTGTTAGCAGAACGAATTTTTTCTGGGAACGCCCAAGACGATTCGAATTTGCAGGTAAATAAACACGAGGGTGGATATCCTACTGAGTGCAGACCCTGTTGTTACGGTAAACCGAATTAAACACAGGAAAGAAAGAGGACAGTAAGAACAAAATGCCGCGTGAACGAAGAGAGTATGGCAAGTACGTTGGCTCATCCGTTAAAGACGTTCGCCCAATTTATTTGATATCTACGAGAACACACGTCTCTTTATATTATGAGAAGAAAGTTATTGCGGAATTTTTGATTTTGATTTCAAATGATGTATTTTCAAATAAGTTTTCGTTATATTTACCTTTACTTTATATATCATTTTAAAGGGCGTTTTTCGCTCTAATTGTTTAAATTATAATCGTTTTCAAACAATTATGGCTTCTTTTCAGAACGTTGAATACAATATGGAAAAAAGCAAATTCGTACAATTTTCCTATTTAAATTCAAGCTAGGCCGAAAAGATGCTGACACAGCTCGAGATATCTACGAAGCGTTTGGCCCAGGAACTATTACTCAACACACAGCACAATAGAGTTGTAAGCCATGTTTAGAGTTAAAACAGTTTTCGATGGTTAAATGTTTTATACCAGTCCTGGGGGTGACTGGGTCTCAGTAGACAGAACAATTTCCGATAGTTAGTTCTGGTTCTCAGTAGACAGTTCTTGAGTTGGAAGTCACAGAGCAAAAGATACTTCCCGTGTTGACATGAAGCAAACATATGCGAAGTTGCTACAGAAAAGGTTTAATTTTTATGGAGCAATTCTTGTTTCTGATTGGTTGGTAGCAGAACGTGAATTCATTTGATTCGTCAGTTCCTAGCAGCATCGTTTATAAATAGAATCTCCCAACTGTGCGGGATACCTCCCATCACAAGTTCATTGTGATGGGATGTGGCTCCTCGCGGCTTCGGCTGCAGGGAGACAGGGTAGTACACGTCAAGGATTCGTCACTTGACACTCAGCCAAACAGGTGAGGGACCGGGAACCGGCTCAGCACCTGTTGGACTGAGGTACGCCGCCTGGGTAATACCTAGGAGGTCCACCCTCCCAGGCCTTGCCACCGGGCTTTCCGGTGGAGCAAGTTTATTGCTTGCTGCCTGAGGCGCCCCGACCGGGGAATGTCGACGGGGTTACTCAGGCAATTTTTAAAATTGCAGGAGTGCCCCTTCTTTAGGGGAGCCTGTGGGGTTCCCACTTTCCGACCTCGTGCCACATAATGCTGATGTGGGCAGCATTTAAATATATACTCCATTATACTTCTTGTATCATGGGATGTGTCTCCTAGCGGCTTCGGCTGCAGGGAAACAGGGTAGTAGTACTCGTCAAGGATTCGTCACTTGACACTCAGCCCAATAGCTGAGGGGCCGGGAACCGGCCCAGCACCTGTTGGACTGAGATACGCCGCCTGGGTACTACCTAGGAGGTCCACCCTCCCAGGCCTTGCCACCGGGCTTTCCGGTGGGGCAAGTTAATTGCTTGTCGCATGATGCGCCCCTACTGGGGAATGCCGACGGGGATGCCCAGGCAATTTTTGATGAGGCAAGAGTGCCCTCATTCAGAGGAGCTTGCCTATTTCCACCTTCCGGCCTTGTGCAACATTTTGGTGAGGTGGACACCAAATAAATAGCTACCCCATTATACTTCAAAACTATTGCAACAGTGGTGTAAGAAATTTTGTGGCAGCAATAAGAGTCTTGAAGATAATGAGCATATTGGTCGGCCATCGGATGTTGACAACGATTAATTAAGAGCCTTAATCGAAGTCAATCCATGCACAACTGTTCGAGAACTTGTTACGACAATTTCCAATCACTTTCAGAGAGATTGGAATAACAAAAAAACTTGATAAATGGGCGCCTCACGAATTGAACGACAAATAAAAGAAACGCCGTTATGAAGTGTCATCTTCCCTTCTTGTACGCAACAAGAACGAATTGTTTTTCGACTGGGTTTTGACTTGCAAAGTGCGTTCTTTACGACAACCTGTGACGCTCAGCTCAGTGGTTAGACGCCGACGAAGCTGCACGACATATCCTGAAGCCAGAGTTGCACCAAAAGAAGATCATGTCGCTTGTTTGGTGGTCTGCGACCGGTCTCATCCATTACAGTTTCTTTGAATACAGGAGTAACCATTACGGCGGTGAAGTAATGCCAACAAACGGGTGAAATGCATCAGAAACTTCGACAACATCACCCAGTATTAGTCAACAAAAAGGCTCAATTCCCCACCCACGACAATGCTCGACCGGACGTTGCTAAACTGACCCTTCAGATGTTGAACGAATTGGGCTCCTCATTCGCCATACTCTCTAGACCTCTCACTTACCGTCTGCAAGCATCTCGACAACTTTCTGCGTGAGAAATGCGTTAAAAACCTAAACAATATAAAAAACGCCTTTGACGAAAAACGCTCTTTAAAATGATATACAAAGTAAAGATATTATAACGAAAACTTATTTGAAAATACATCATTTGAAATCAAAATTAAAAATTCCGCAAAAACTTTCCACTCAACACACACACACACACACACACACACACACACACACACACACACACACACATATATATATATATATATATATATAATTAAAACATGGCATATTGGTTAAATGGCAGTTTTAGTAATTTAGAACTGCTTTAAAGCTTCACAGCTCACTCATTTTTCGACCAAATATCAAACAATTATTATTAATTTATAGATCACCTTCTCAGCTATATTGCGAAAAGCAAATGTCAATTTTCGTTCAGTAAAACAAAAGTTATTATGAATTTACTAGTGTTCAAAATCGTAAAAATATGGAAGGAGACGAGCGACGCTTTTTATGACTGGTTTCCATAGCAACCACGTCGCTTCACCGGCTACTTTTGCTACTAATTCGAAAAGAGAAGTAACAAGTGAAGCAGAGAGAAGGAAAGCATGAAAGGGAGATAATTGGGAACATTTTATTGAAAGCAGACGAGTGCCGTACACTGTTATTACATATGTGTTTATGGAGGCAAAAAAAAAAAATAAGACAGAAATCAAACAAAAAACAAGTGAATTTATTGGAAGCCTGGAAAAATCATGGATTATGCTAGAAAAATGCTAGCGTGAAAATAATATCGTTAAGCTTAAACATTAAAAAGTAAAGGACTAGGTGTTAAAACTGGAAAAGAAAAGGACAAGGTATTTTAGTAAAAATATAATAAATTTATAACTTTAAATGTTGCAGCATTAAAATTTTTTATTTTAAATTCAATTTATAACATTATGTAATCGATTTTTAATATTGAAATATTTTAAGTTATAAATTTATTATATTTTTTACTAGAATATCTTGACCCTTTCTTTTCCAGTTTTAACCACTATGCCTTTTTCCATGTTTAAGCTTAACCATATTAATTTTCATGCTCGCATTTTTCTATTATAATATAATATATATGTACTCGTAACCTACCCAGTGCAGTTCGGACGTAAAAAAATGCTTAAATGCAGTATATTAATTAATGCAGATTTTGTATTTATTATTATAAAACCCATTCGCTATTGCTTATTCTATTCTGCCCAATAGACAGTAATGATTTCAAAAGTAAAAAAGAAAATAAAACTTGGGTGACAAAACATTTAGTTCACTAACCTTATTCGCTACCGTCTGAACTATAGACAGATGCTTGACAAAGCTTTGCAAATTAACCGACTTAAACGTATAAATGTATATTTGCACATGCGTAAAGGGTACGCATTAGTTCGACTCGCGCTTGTAAGGTTTCTATTTTTTTCCATTTTAACTCATTCTCAGCTTTTTTTCTCCGCTAAAAATAAAATAAAATGGGTTCCACAGTTCCGAATAGCCGATATATCAAGTATGTAGGAAAAAAAAACATTGACAGAGTATTTGGAATATACCGTTTTGCACACACACACACACACACACACACACACACACACATACACACACACACACATATATATATATATATATATATATATATATATATATATATATACATATAAAATGAAATAGGAATTACAATTAAGTTTACAAAGATAATCCAAAATAGCAAACTTAAAATATATTATAAATATAAAAGACATAATATTCATAAAATAATCCACCAGATGTAAAAGCTCAATAAAACCAAATAGGAAATAGAGCTTGAGAAGGAAAGCATTTCTTCCGAAACTCTGCGGATTAAGGACAAGCCATTTAATTTGTGTTCCCTTTTTAAAAATTAAATATGTTTTTAACTCTTCTTAAAGTGTTTTAATATGTTTTATTTAATATGTTTTTAATGTTTTATTGTTATATATATATATATATATATATATATATATATATATATATATATATATATATATATATATATATAAACGCGGATTCCATGAACAAAGCTTCTTTCTTGGAACTGCACGCCTGTGGAACTCTGTTCCGTCTGCCTGTTTCCCACCGGACTACAACTTGGATGTCTTCAAGTCCAACGTTAACAAATTCCTAATGAACCGCCCCCTTAAGTAAACACTTCATCAAATCTCCACACTAACGTAATGTACTTGCAATAACCCTTATCCCTGAGTGGCTTCCGGGCCTAGATAAGTGGTGATCAGGTGATCACTGTGTAAAATATATATATATATATATATATATATATATATATATAATGAGAGAGAGAGAGAGAGAGAGAGAGAGAGAGAGAGAGAGAGAGATGTTTTTGAAGCACCACAAACTAAATTTTATTAAGAACTTCACCAGTAGGTCAACTCTATCACACCAGAAATTGGGAGAATTAGCAAAATAATCCTTAAAAACACTCATAATGTTATCAAAGAAAAATTCCATTTCAACCAGGTGATTATTCACTATATTACCGTAAATCTTGACAGTTTCTCTATGAATTAAAATATAATATTTATTCGTATTTTACGAACGGGGAACGCCGGACAGCATACTAGTACACACATACATACATATATATATATATATATATATATACTAGCAGGGCGACCCGGCGTTGCCCGGGATTGAATGATGATCAACGAATATTTCACACTTCTATATTTTACTTTCATCGAAATGCGTGAAATCGTCCGGGATGAAGCTTCACATGCAACCATGCAGTAACTTAGTCCAAAATAATATTATTCTACATTGCAACCTAGAGAACCTACTGTTTCTTTTATAATTTTTTTTTATATAAACTTCTTTCCAGTTAAAAAAAAACATACAGAAATTGACGTGGAGAGTTTGAACCTACAAACCTCGTCGAGAAAAAAATAAAATAAATTAAAAAAAATACAAAAAAACGTAAATTTTTAAGTCTTATAAAATTCTTTGCAGTTAATAAAAAAATTAAGAAATTTAAGAGCGGGGTTTGAACTTACAGACCACGTCAAGCTAAAAAAAAAAACAAACAAACAAAATATACGCTATCAACTTAGTTACAGTAGAATTTTCACAGCCCGTTGTTCTATCATTGTTGCTAAGCGACGACATAGAAAAATGGCTTTCCGATGATAGATAAATAACGGTTTCGATTATCGATTATCAGTAATCATCGGGAGTATTCTGAGGCAAAACTTAACCAAGATCACTCTCAGACTTATAGACTAAAGTTCTGTAAACTTTAAAGAAAATGTCCAGCCGTTTCGGAGTCTATAGGGAACGACCCCCCCGACAAAGTTGCATTCATATATATATATATATATATATATATATATATATATATATATATATATATATATATATATATATATGTACACACACCGGTTCTCGCCAGATCACCGACAGAGCAACGTTGATGCTGGCCAGTACCAGATAGGTGACCATTTGGGAAGTCTAGGCGCTGTATGTACCGCACCGTGTCGTAGAAATTTCCAGTTTGGTATCTGAGGGCACATTAATTCACTGGTAGAGATGCACCCGCAGTCTTCGTTAAGACATATATCTAGGAGAAGGAAACTCTGATGTAAAAACCTGCAGTTTACTGTATACTCTGTCCTGTGACAGTCGTTTGCACCGACAAAGGTTAGCAGTAATACAAAAAAAAACATGGATGGTTCCACACAAAGCATTCACCACTATAAACAATGCGTGGATTTCCGAGCGACGGAAGAGTGCATAATATATATATATATATATATATATATATATATATATATATATATATATATATATATATATATAATACATGGGGGTCACCACTTATCAAGGCCCGGAAGCCACAGCCACTTGGGAATAAGGGTTATTGCGTGTACAGTAATCAATGGGATAGTATCGTAGTACTCGTTAGTATTGGAGATTTGATAAAATGTCTTACTTAAGGGGGCGATTCGTCAGGAGTTTGTTTATGTTGGACTTGAAGACATCAAAGTTCTAGTCAGATGGGAAACAGGCAAATGGAAGAGAGTTCCACAGTCGTGCACTTCTAAGAAAGAAGCTTTGTTCATGGAATCTACATTTTGATTTAGGCACAGATAAAGAGTGGGGAAAATTACTGACATATATATATATATATATATATATATATATATATATATATATATATATATATATTATTCTTTATGTAAATACAGTCATACCTTGCTACGATGTGCAGACCGTTTCAATCATATGTGATCTCATCAGGCAAGAAAAAATTGAAAATTGTCTTGAACCTTTTTAATTTTTGTATTTTAATTTTTCTTGCCTGATGAAATCAAATATGATTGAAACGGTCTGCACATCGTAGCAAGATTTGACTGTATTTACATAAAGAATAATAAATAAAATATATAATTTGCTCTTTTTGATTGTGCACTATCAACGACCCTTGTTTAAATTAAATCATTCTTGATTTTTGGATATCTTTATACCTGGAATATATATATATATATATATATATATATATATATATATATATATATATATATATATATATATATATGCACGTTTCATTAAACATTTCATTAAACTGTTACTTGTTTTTCTTGTAATACTCCTTTTCTTTTTGTCGGACCATTTTCCGAACGTTTTTTTCGAGCGAAAAAAAGAAATTTCCCATAATCGCGAACGTTTTCGACCTTCATTGGTCATCCTCAGACGAGTAGTAAAAAATAAAAAAAAATAAAAAATGAAATTGAAAAATCAAAATAGCGAGATGAAATTAAAAGACGATTAAAAGACAATTAAAATCGATTAAAATCACTAAAATATTCAAAAGCACTTGAGCGTGTCCTCCGTTTCATTTTGAGTCTGGTTAATCGTTGGTTTATTGATGTGGATTAACAATGCCTCAAAGATTGGGAGGGGCACCTCGCAATATGAGACAGTTAAAATGGCCGTGTTTTTTTTATTAATATGTCTCTAATATAATTAATATATATATATATATATATATATATATATATATGTATATATATATATATATATATGTATATGAATGTATGTATGTATGTATGTATGTATGTATAAAGATAGATTTACAAATGTCGCAATTCAATGACTTTTGTGAAACAAGTAAATTTAAACCAAGACCACCATTTTATTTGGCATTTGGAGTGAAGCAAATTGCAGAGGAAACAAAATTTTTTGGCTCCAATCAGACTCGAAAATAAGGAGTAAAAATGCCTTGACTTTAAATGCGCAGCGGAGCTGAATGGAACTATTTAGTTTTGAACGACGTGTTAGCATTTCAAGTTCGGACCTTTGTAGTAAATTAATACGTCGGAGTAATGTGAAAAGAGGAAAACAATAACAAAATATAAATAACTAGTTGTAGCTATCCAGCGTTGCCCGGGATGCAATGAAGCCATTTGAGCGTATATATCTTTTTATTGGTTTGCACATTTTAAAACTTATGTAGAAAAAGAAATTAAAATTTAGTTACAAGGGAGGCAAAGATAAATATATTCTTAAATATATATCTTATGTGTTCCTATTTTAATTTTATTTGTAATAATTGGAAAATGTTTCCCGTTTAACAATTTTTCGAGCGGGATTACATAATCTGTTAAACAAGTTATAGCGAAATACGTTATTATAGTATCAATAACATGGTACAAGAATAAAAAAAATGAAAATTTGATATGCCGATCAGGCTCAACTTTTAAACTTTTAAAAAAATTTTTAATCGCTGAAAGTACAACAGAGTAAAGATGAAAGTAGCCGGTCACTGCATGAGACACAGAGGAGAGGAAGCCAGCAAGCTACTCCTCTTGATACCAACAGATTGACACCCAAACCACGGTAGAAGAAGAATGATCTACATTAACAACCTGCTATAAAATACAGGATCGGAAAGTGCTCGGGACCTGCAAACTGTCATGCGAGATCGAGAAAACTGGAGAAATCATGTAGATTCGGTGGTGAAGCATCCTAAAAGACGAAGGAGATGAGATGAAATGATGAATTTTTGAGATGAGGATTGATAATTTGTAGGACCCGTGACGTAAAGAATAAAGTATTTGGTAAGATTCAGTTGTAAGTGGCACTCTTCTAGAGGTTAAAGGTTCAAATTCAGCGCGGGTGATAGTAAGAATACAATTATAAATTACTAAAGACTTCGACTCAGTCATGGCTGATGGAACGTAAGCTTGCTATCCCCGTAGTACAAAAATTCACACAATAAAATCTTCCAAATTGCGTTCATATTCCAAAGATCGATGAAAAGATACCTGATTTCCACAGAAAGATTCCCAAGTTCAGCCATATACATCTAAATACAGAAATTTTTTTTTACGGAAACAACCGTTCTTTAAATATTAGAATAGATAATTTGCTTTTTTTTTTTAATAGATAGTTTTTTAATGCATTTTACCCCCCCCACAACAAGCACGGTGTCACTTTGATATACGGGGTTACTATCTGGTACATAATTGCAGGGATATTATGTAGGGAGTTGAGCAGCAAGATGTCTGTTTACATTACAATTGAACTTCTGCATGTCAGTACAGTTGGGGAAACAGGAACCCGGAAGGGAATTCCAATATCTAGCAGTTCTGGGGAAGAAGCTGTTAGACTTTCTGGCATCTGGGGATCTCTACTGTGTAGGGGTGGGATTTTGCTGCTTGTCGGGTTTGTCGGGGGTATTTACGTCGAAGAGGGACAAGGGCATGTAGTTCGTCGGAGCACATGCCATTAAAACACTTGTAAAACAGGCACAGAGATGCAACATTTCGTCGATGGGACAGTGGCTGAAGTCTAACTGACAGTTCAGGGCCTATTAGGTTGGCGACTCTTTTTGACCTTGTCGCGAGAGACTAGTAGCACCAGTCCAAATGTAACAACGATAATCAATGCATGGGCAAATGGTGGCTTTGTAGAGGTACAGTATACTTTCAGTAACCTTCTAGCGCGGTAGAAAGGGCTTACTCTCCTCGAAGCAGCCGCCGCAATGCACTCGATGTATCTGTCCCAGCTCATGTTCTCTGTGAACGTTATGCCGAGGAGTTTGAACGAAGTACTTTTAGACTGTATGGATCCAATTTTTTCTTTGATTGGAAGAATTGTAAAACAATTGAACGATGGAATATCTGAGCGTGGTTTTACCGAACCTTTTTGGCCATCCAGATAGGTTTGGTAAAAGCAGAAATAAAAATGGCGCCGAGTAAAGGAGGCGAACTGTAATGCTAAACGGAACCAAACGCGTTGCACACAATCTTTAGGTTTTATTATACGATGACGTTGCCAACAGACAGGCAAACAAACAGATGTTAAACCATAACCTCGAATGTGGAAGTAATAAAACCGCATTCATTTTGTATGACGTCTGAACCGTTTTTTTATTTGTTTGTTTGTTTGTCACTTCTAAGACGCCGTTACTATGCCAACCATAGGCAACACACAAAAACAATGGGAAACTACCAAGAACTCTTTCTGCTGTTCTTTTTTTCTTTCTGTGTTTTTAGATGTTTGTTGTTGTTTTCATTTTGGATTTCCTATATTTCCTGACTCTTCTCACGTTCAGTATGGCCGCAAGATGTGAACCAGATGTGAACAGTTTTAAAAGCCGTCATTTTGGCTGTCAGCAAAGCGTCACATTAGACGCACGTTCTTTGATAATTTCGTTCAAAAAATTAATTCCATTCATTTAAAAACCAAGGTTGGTAAATTTATTTGCACAAAAAAAAAAAAAAAACTGCCGTGGAAAAATATAATATAATATCATGCAATTTTTCTTTTCTTTTTTTTACGTGGGAGTCACCACTTATCAAGACCCGAAGACCACTCAAGGATAAAGATTAATGAAGGTAGTGTAGTAATCGTTAATGGTGTAAATTCCGTAGAATTTGATTATTTATGGCGACGGCTCAACAAGAACTTGGACGTGAAGGCTACCATGTTGTATTCAACCGGGAAGCAAACCAGCGCAACAGTGTTCCACAAGTGAATATTTCTGGAATAGAAGCTTTGTTCATTAAATCTGCGTTTAGATTTAGGCACAGTTAGAGAGTGGACGGAATCGTATATAGTGGTTGTAGCTAGTCGAGTAAAATTTGCGAAAGTTTGGCAAGGGGGGACCACAGATTGGAGTTCAGTCGAGTACTTACCATGAAAATAACAATAAAGCAGAGACAGGCTTGCAACGTCTCTTCTGTGAGAAAGAGTTTGCAGGGAAGAGAAAAGGGCACCACCTACTAGGTTTCGAAGCCGGTTTACAAAAGGCTGAATAGAGTACGCCGAGCAGCTTCTGCCCAGATGTGGATACAATACTCCATTTTAGGAGTATGTGCCGTTCGTACCAGTGATTTATGAAGAAACTTCTCCCATTCCCCCAATATTGCATCATTGTGCCTGTTTTACAAGTACATTAATGGAATGTGCTCTGATGAACTCATTGCACTTGTGCCCCTCGACGTACATACAAGCAGAAAAAAATCCTTCCCCTTCATTGTAGAGCTTACTAGATACTAGAAAGCTTTCTACTCTAATAGTTTCTTCCATCGAGGGGCTAGACTTTGGAATCCCCTTTCTGTGCGCTGTTTTAATTCAAAATGAGCACAAATTTAACCATATTTAACCATCAATGTGGCATAAAGCACTTATTCCAAATCAACAGTCTATAACTTTTGTCCGTTTTCACAGGCAAAAGTTTAGTATAATATATCATACAGTTACGTATTGATTAATTATCCCTACCAGCGGTTTCTGGTGCAATCCATACTATCGCCGCAATGTTGTAATCTCTGCATGTTTTACAACTACTTCCATGAAATATGCTCTGATGAACTTGAATGTGTGCCCCCCTTCTACGTACATACTGAAGACTACCTCGACAAGGAGCAAAATCCCACGCCTTCATTCTCTATATACCGGAAAGCTTTCTTTTTTAATAGTTTGTTCCCTTGGACTGTAATAATTTGGAATTCCCTTCTTGTTTCTTGTTTCCCTTACAGCACTAACCTGCAGAAGTTTAAATGCCATGGAAACAGACATCTCGCTGGTCGACTCCCAACAGTTCTCTGTTAGACACGATCCCAAATAGTGTTGAATAGTTGGTCCGGGCAACGTCCAGTTAGCTGGACGGTTATTATTATGATCGTTATTAATATATGTGAAATAAAAAAAAAACTATAAACGCAGAAGGTATGTCCGAAAATACATGACATGTCACACACACACACACACACACACACACACACAAAAGCATATGAACATATCATGTAATAGAAAGACATTTAGACGATCACACACAGTCCCCTTTATGATATAACAACATAAGCGTATAATATAAAAATGATATTTTAATTTTTGCAGAATGCGTATGTATTATTATAGAATCAATCCTCTATTGATTATTATATATTGCAAGGTATAATTTGCCCAATGGATTAATTCGCAAAATAAATAAATAATAATAATGTAATTCATCAAATATTATAGTTTTTTTTGTTTCACTTTCCAGATGTCTTGCAGAAGGATGGAAAGCGAAACTCTGGCTTGTGTGGTTCTGTTCTAAACACGTCGGTGCCCCCCCAAGTGAAGGGGAGGAGACAACGGTGAAGCCGTCCGTCTTCTTCTAAGTCTAAACCAAATCTCTACGATTCAGCTAACCTGATCACGTAACTGATACGCACTCCGATCAGCTGATCCTGACTTCCGCTCAACGTGTCTCAATATAATTTACACATCTCCCACTCCCTCCCTCTCTCTCTCTCTCTCTCTCTCTCTCTCTCGTTATTCTATAACAGTACGACCGGGCAACGCCGAGCTTCCAACTAGTTTTAGATAAACACAATGCACTAAATAGCATTGTTATTTTCGGCAAATACTAAGCTCAATAACACAACTATTGTAGATAAGCAGTAAGCTCAATAGCATTGTACATTGTTTATATGAGGAGCGTGCAATAAGTAATGCCCTTGACCCACTTCCCATAGAAGTAGAGCAACGAAACTTAACACAGTTATTAGTCTTTCTCTACACAGGAACCACACAGAATTATGCATTTCTCCCATCGTTTGATGCAGCCCTGGAGACTGTTTTTGTAGAACACCCCAGGCTGGTCCTCCAACCACGACGTGACTTTAGAAATCAAGGCTGCATCATCTGGGAAATGCTTTCTTTCAAAAACAAATTCATGGCTGGGAAGAGGTGAAAGTCAGAGGGCGCAAGGTCAGGAGTGTAGGGTGTTGGGGAAGGATTTCATAACCACACGCCCGTGCTTCTGATCTGGCGACATGCGAGTTGTGGACCGGAGCGTTGTCCTGCAGGAGGAGGGTACCTTTGCTGATCTTGCCCCGTCTCTTGATTTTGATAGCTTCCCTTAATTTCCTCAAAAGTGAAGCATAATAGGCGCCTGTAATTGTGGTACCCTTTGCTAGGAAATCTGTCATCACTACTCCTCCCTGGTCCCAGAAGACTGTGAGCATGACTTTGCCAGCGGATTGCTGCACCCGTGCCTTCTTTTGAGGTGGTGGTTCCAACTGCTTCAACTGCATTGACTGGGCTTTGGTCTCTGGATCACAGTGATGGACCCAGGTTTCATCCTGTGTTATCAGTCTTTTGAAAAACTTTGACTCATCTTCTTGGAACATCTCTAAATTCATCCTCGAGCACTCGACGCGTTCTCGCTTCTGGAATGGTGTGAGCAACCTTGGAATCCATTAGGCAGACACCTTATGCGTATGCAAATGGTCATGAATGATAGTTTCCATAGACCCTATACTAATTTGAAATCTTGGGCTATTTGGCGAATAGTAATGCGCCGATGTTCCAAAATGGCAGCCTCAACTTGACGGACAGAAGCCTCATCAATGGCAGAAGGGGGGCGACCAGGTCTGGGAGCTGTTTCCACAGACTTCCGGCCATGTTTGAATTCACGATGCCAACGTTTTACAATGTCATATGATGGGGCATTATCACCATAAGTGTCTTTCATTTCATCAAAACTCTTCTGTGGTGTGCGTCCTTTCAAATACAAAAAACAGATCACTGCTCGACATTCAACAGGCTCTATTCACACCTGACTCAGTTGAAACACCTGTAAAACAGAAACCACAATTAGTTCAGAGCTGTAATTTGCCACATAACTCGTAGAGATATAAATAGTTGAACATACAAAATTTCAGCTAGATCAGACAACTGGAAGTGGGTCAGGGACATTACTTATTGCACGCCCCTCGTAAAGACTACGCCCGATTCCATACTCAATTTAAATAGATAAGTTGTTTTGTCATTTTATACTGCACTGATTTCAATAGCACTATCAATTTATATAGTCACTAAATTTGATATAATTTTTATTTTATTTCATTTTAGATAAACACTAATCTCAATAGCATACTCATTTTAGATAAACACTGTTGCAATAGCTTTGTCATTTTAGATAAACCATAATCTTGATAGCATAGTCATTTTAAGTTAAACACTAATTAAAGTTTTTTTAAAGTTACACACCGATTTAAGTTAAACAGTAATTGCAATAGCTTTGTCATTTTAGATAAATTCTAATCCTGATAGCTTTGCCATTTTAGATAAACTCTAATCCTGATAGATTTGCCATTTTAGATAAACTCTCATCCTGATATCTTTGTAATTTTAGATAAACTCTCATCCTGATATCTTTGTCATTTTAGATAAACTCTAATCCTGATAGCTTTGTCATTTAAGATAAACTCTAATCCTGATATCTTTGTCATTTTAGATAAACTCTAATCCTGATATCTTTGTAATTTTAGATAAACTCTCATCCTGATATCTTTGTAATTTTAGATAAACTTTAATCTCAATAACTTTGTCATTTTAGATAAACTCTAATCTCGATAGCATAGTCATTGTAGGCAAACACTGCTTGTAATATCTTTGTTATTTTAGATAAACTCTAATCGCAATAGCATAGTCATTTTAGATAAATACTAAATTCAATATCATAGTATTTTAGATAAACAGTAATTGCAATAGCTTTGTCATTTTAGATAAACTCTAATCCTGATAGCTTTGTCATTTTAAATAAATTCTAACTCTGATAGCGTTGTCATTGTAGATAAACTCTAATCCTGATAGCTTTGTAATTTTAGATAAACTCTAATCTCAATAGCATAGTCATTTTAGAAAAACACTAAGCTGAATAGGATTGTTATTTTAGAAAATACTCAGCTCGATCGCATGCCATTCTAAAATATTGACCTCAGTAATTTTATTTATTTTATAAACACTAAACTCTATAGCATTATCATTGTAGACCAATAGTATTAACATTTTATATACACATTAACTAAGTAGTATTATAATTTAGATGAACCCATAAAGGTCAATAATATTGTAGTTTAAATAAACACTAAGTTAAATGGCATTAACAAGCTCGTTTGCACTGTCAAGGAGTGTGCTGTCTTTTATTCACTGAGAGGTCAGCGTGAGTGTATTTCTGTTCCACTCCTAGTCAGGGTGATGTGCAAATGATGTTTCTCGTGGGACACCCTTCAAGAAAATGGACGTCTTTATTGCAATGGTGCCGACAGAGCCTACCGCACCCTTTCGAATTGCGTTGAGTCGCTTCGACAAGAGAAGAAAGGTCAATTGTGCGACAGTGTTGATGAGTCATTTTTTTTTCATTTATTTACATGACCGATTGGAAGCGACAGAATTAAAAACAAAACAAAGCAGAATGAAAATGGCCGACCAAAATGTGCGATTATGGCGGCAACACAAAAAGCGAAACAAAAATTTTGATGATTCAAAAAGGAGGAGTCCATGTTTTCACAGCGTCCGCTCAGCGGCTTACCGGAACACAATAATTACCACTCACTGGCATTGCTAATGCAAACATTAAGCAGATTTAACACGCAAACTCACACATACACATACACATACACACACACACACACTATATATATATATATATATATATATATATATATATATATATATATATATAAAACAAAGAGTAACGTTACATGAGAAATTAATTATGTTATCGGGTTAATAAAGATTAAAGAAATCTCAGAATAGGGAAGAAACCTCTTCATGACATGGCGTTTCGAAGCTAAATGGTTCTCATCAGAAGAACCGGCCGGCATTATACGATCAAAAATCAAATAATTAATTATGGTAATCAACAATATTCAAAATAAAGTAACAGGCATTCCAGGTGCAAATGGATTAACGTAAAATCCAAAATGTCAACTCGTCCATACATATATATATATATATATATATATATATATATATATTAGTGTTGGAATCGGAATTGGAATCTAGAATCGAGAAAATCGGAAGCATTTAAGGTATCAGAATCGGTATCGGAATCGGTTGTTTCTTTTTAAAACTTTATTTTCGATTATTGCTACTGAAGAAAAAAATGGTTTATATGCATTGATTTTAAGCTACAGACAAATTTAAAATCTAAAAACAATCTTCACAAGTGTATTTTCTTACGTCCGCGGAAATATATACCATATATTACGATAATAGAAAATCTGTATTACTAAATATTTAGTGAAACGTGAAAGATTTGTGAATTGTTTCATCACTAACATATATAGTTATGTTTACATGTATGTATGTATGTATGTATATATATATTTATGTATGAGATCGGTAAGGGCGAATGAACTCTTTTTCTGGGTCAACGGCCAACTAGCACCGCGTATATTTGTGTGTGTGTGTGTATATGTGTATTGGGGTGGAGACGGCTCCCGTAAACCGTGGTGAAGGCAACTTTTCTAGGAGAAGCAAATCTCTGATTTAAAAAACCATAAAGCGGACGACCAGTACCCGCATTAAGCTGGTCTGCAGTTTAATTTGTTGCTGGCTATCTTGCTCTTGCTTGCTGCTGGATCTAAACATTTTGAACCGAGAGAGAGACTTAGCTGTCGTACAAAGCTAAGACTCTGTAACATCATATTTGTATAGATACTCCCTCAGGCATTTGGGCTCATGGATTTTAAATGTCTGAGGGAGTGACATTCGTCTGATCTGACAAGACGTTGCAATCATCATATGAGATCGGTATCATTTTGAATGCTCGACCCTTCGAACGACAAATATCGAAAAATTGGCCAAAAATATTAATTCCTCCACCCTCAACAGGCTACTTTTTTACAGGGAGTGGTTGATTTTTTCGCCGAGATTTTTGAAAGCCATCTCCTTTCAATTGACCAGCCTTTATTTAAATTTATGTCACTTCCGGTTTGGCGATGGTCCAAACAGCAATGATTCCACGTGTTTTGTTTGTTGTTTTTTTCACGTTCCTTGCCTCCTTCGCGGTACGGGTTCAAGTCTGCTTGCCTACTACCACTTTTTTCTTTTGCTCACCCCCCCCCCTAAACACCCGGGCAACGCCGGGCACCCAGATTAGTACTGTATAAATAATTACAGCTATATAATTTATACAAATCATTGATTCGTTCTAAATGCGTATTATTGCACGTAGGTGTGTGCATTAAAATAACTATATAATTAGATATTCAAACAAATAATTCTGATACTCACACACACACACAAACGCACACACACACACACACACAAACGCACACACACATACACAAACGCACACACACACACACACACACACACACACACAAAGTGACTTTTATATAATAGTAGAGATAGCGATAGGGATAGAGACGATGATACTAATAACCTCTTTAGTTCCTGGGGAGAACTTTGAAGATATCCTGGGCAGAAAATAAAATAAATAAGAAATAATTAGAAATGGCAAACATGGAAAGGTCTTCTTGAGTTGCAGTAAAGATAGAATTAAATTTTTAAGTGGGCATTTTTAAATTTCATTATATTTGTAGATTCGTTTTTTTTTGTTTTTTTTTTCTGTGATCATTTTCTCAGTTTCCTCCTGTAACTCCTGAGTGCCACATGAGTTGACCAAAATTAATGGGGTTTCTTTCTGGGTTATGACGGTGGTAAATGGCTTGAAATCACTCGGTAACCCTTTAAGAACCATGGAGATTAACAGACTGTCCCTGATAACTTCGCCAGACATTTTTAATGAATTTGCTGTCGTCCCGGCTTCCATAAGTTTTAGAGATGTCAGTTCAGTATGTAAAGAGATAATTTTGGGTTTTCCTTTCGATAAATAATGCTCTCTTAATATGTTCAATGCTTTGCAGCCATCCTTCAGGGCTTCTCTCATTACCAGTGATAGACTTCGGTCATCTAAGCACTGTATTAATTCCACAAAAGACAGTTGCATTCTTTTCAATAAAATCGGGGTCGTTTCTGTTTTCAAGTTGTGACTGAATTACTTTGTGTAACTTTTGGATTCGTAAATATCTTAAAAATATCATTTGCCACAATTTGAATTTTGCTTCTGATTCAAGAAAGTAAAGTAAAGCTGGGCCCATAACCTCTTGAGTTGTAAGCCATGTTTAGTTTCAGAAGAGTTTCCGATGGGTAGTTATTCTATGCAAGCCCTGAAGATGACGAATTCTTAGTAGACAGCTGTTTTGTCCAGATTCTGGACTTCATAATTTTGCGGCCAAAGAGCAAAAGATCCTTCTCGCGTTGCCACGAAGAAAACATATGCAACGTTGCTAAAAAGGTTTAATTCTTATGGAGCAATTCTAGTTTCTGATTGGTTGATAGCAGAACGTGAATTAATTTGATTCGTCAGTTCCTAGCAACAGCGTTTATAAATAGAATCTAACAATTGTGAGGGACCATACCCCTTGTGAGTCAAAAATATTACAACAGGTCACTAATAAGAACAGTACGAAAAAGAGAAATTGGGTTCATTGGTCATATCTACAGAAAAAGCGAAATAAAAGATTAGTTTGACAGGAAAGATCATGGGTAGAAGAAGCAAAGGACGACAGCGAGAAACATGCGTTAGCAGTCTGAATACATGAGCAACATCAAAAATGATGAGCAACAATGAATTCATGAATGCCTCGAGGGAGATAGATAGATGGAGAACCATAGCCGTCAATGCCTGTACTAGACAGGGCACTACATGATGATGATAATGAATAATTTCAGTGTATGTTTAAAGTGGCGACCCTATAGAACTTAGTCTTTATCGCAAATACCAATTCTATTTTACCTATTGACTTTATCTAAAGTACCTATACTAGGAAGTTTAATGCGTATCTACAACGATACTATCATTGAGCTACAGTTGTCGTTTTGACCCAGCCAATAATATATTTTGAGATTACTTTAAAATGACAATACTCTTGAACTTATTAAGTTTATTTAAAACGACAATGCTATCGACATATATCTATAAGAACAATGTTGTAGTGCTTAGTGTCTATCTAAAATAACAATGCTATCTAAAATAACAATGCTATCTAAAATAACAATGCTATCTAAACTATTGAGTTAAGTTGTGGCATTTCTTTTTAATCGTCATTGCCATTAATTTCAAACGATAATTCCCATGTGTATTATATGTTTCTTCTTTCTTTTTTTTACGGAACTTTAACCAAAGTCTCCTTTTTTTAAACTAAAAAAATTTGAAGAGCTACGAATACGTGAATAGTACCATAAAAACGAACGTCCTTTTATACTCTATAATTTATTTTTCTACACAGTCCTAACCATTCTCATAAATAATTTATTTTTCTACACAGCCCTAACCATTCTAACCAGCGATGAACGATGGCTGTGCATGGGCGTCCAGAGCGTGCTTTTTGATATGAGATTCGTTTTAAAAATAAAGACTCCGATTTTCTTATCTAAAAAAATTTGAAAACTAGGAAGACGGAAGTTGTGCCATTAAAACGGGCGACCTTTTATGCTCTAGAATTTTTTTTTATTCACGTTCACCCCTAATAAAGCATATCGCCACTTGGACGTAAGGAGCTACTATTTGGGATCATGCCTAGGAAAGACTAACAAGATGTTGGTTTATGTTACATTTAAAGTTCTGCATATCAGTACAGTCAGGGAAGCAGGTATCAAGAAGAGAATTCCAAGGTATATCTGTTCGAGGAAATAAACTATTATAACAGAAAGCTTTTTGGCATTTAGGAACCTCAACAGTGAAGGGGTGAGATTTTATTGCTAAGCGGGTTTATCGGGGATATGTACGTTGAGGGGACACAAATGCAAAGAGTTCATCAGAGCACATTCTATTAAAATATTTGTAAAACAGGCACAGAGATGCAACATTGCGGCGATGGGACAGGGGTTGGAATGTAGCGAATAAAGTGGGACCTATTAGACTGAAAACTCTTTTTTTGGACACTATCAAAGAGGGAGAGACTATTGGTAGATGAATCGACCCAGATCTGGCAACAATACTCCATACATGGGCAAATAGTGCCCTTGTAGAGGTACAGAATACTCTCAGGTGTGTATAGCCTTCTAGCTCGATTGAGGAAACCCACCTCCTTTGCAGCATTGTCCTCAATGGATTTGTTTCAGTTCATATTGGCCGTGAATGTTAGGCCAAGGAGTTTGAAGGAATAATTCTCAGGTAGGGTGTTATTTGTCATGGATACAGGCTTGGTTATGATCGATCCAGTGGTGTTATTTTCGACATATTCACCACCATTCTCAATGCACTTTTATCAGGAATTCAATAGCACATCTCTGCTTCTAACACACGGCAATGGCAGGGCTGCTTTCTCACACCCTCAATATCTGCAACAGAGAGATAAAATGTTCAGGACAGGAATGAATAAGTTCAGTCATCGTAACAATTTGCAATTTCGTCTGATTCATTTGAGGCAAAATAAAAAAAAAGGAACCATTACTTTTGGAATGTTCCTCGTAAAATACTTTTTTTTTTAACTGACTTTAAAATGACAGTACTCTTGAACTTATTGAGTTTAGGAAAAACGACATAATTATGGACGTTAATGAACGTTTCTATATGAACTTATGAACTATCATCCTTGACGTTATTCTCGCGTTGCCTACGCACAGTTCAAACATTTCAGAATACAACCGCTAGATACAACGCACGGCTCATTACAAACAGAGTTCTTTCTCCAACATTACAACATTGCAAGGAAGAAGAAAAGGAAAAAAAAGAAACAAAACAACATACTGAAGATGGAGTCTACCTCTGAAATATTTGTGTTATAAATTTCAAACAAGTAAAATATTTGTTTATTTCCTAATATTACGTTGTGATTTGGCTTTCAAGCGCACTTGATGCGTATTTTATTTCATTCAAATTAAAACAACGTTTCTATATGAACTCTCATCCTTACAAACGGTCGGGTTTCAATCCTGGCTTGAGGTAGTTGCCTGTCTAGCCGCACTGATGAGCTGTGAAACAGCGAAACAGTACTGTATGTGGATGACTATAATGCTCCTTATCTTGAGTTGAGCATATTGAGAAGTGATACACGAATTACCATTAGCGTATAAGCGATGCTCTTTGTGTAAACAAATCGAGCAGAGGTAATTCGGACAATGTCAAAACATTGTTAAACTCATGACTCACGCAGCAGCCGCCAATAGTGTAGGGGTTAGGAGCCTTGAAGTCCTGGCTTGAGGTAGTTGCCTGTCTAGCCGCACTGATGAGCTGTGAAACAGCGAAACAGTATTGTATGTGGCTGACTATATATATATATATATATATATATATATATATATATATATATATATATATATAAAGTAGTAGCATTCGTGTGTGTGTGTCTGTGTGTACAACTTTCCTACATGCCAGATCACTGGACCGATCATGACCAAACCTGGTATGATGATGGTCCTTCACCAAAGGATGATGTACACCATTTTTCAAGGTTAAGGTCAAATGTCAAGGTCATAACGTATGTATATATACTCTCCAATCATGACCAAACCTGGCATGATGATGCTCCCCATCTATGGATGGTGCACACCATTTTCCAAGGTAAAGATCACAGGTCAAGGTCATAGACTATGTATGTATACTCTCTTACAGCCCACATAATTGACGCAATCATGATCAAACCTGACATGATGATGGTCCCCGACCTAGAGATGGTGCACACCATTTTCAAGGTCACGACTAACGTTAAGGCCAGGACTTTACTGTACATGCGAAACGCGAGTATCTTTGCTAGTATATAATAACACTGCTGCTTGGTATTTATCTACAATGACAACGCTATTGGGCGTAGTAGTAGCATGTTTTTGATAATCGTTGTTATGAATTTCGAAATTATAAATTCCATGTATTTTTCTGTCTTTGTGTTCTTTTGTTGCTTGTTCGAATATAAAGTTGACTGGGACAGGAGAGAAGACGTATTTTTCCGTAAGTGCCTGCAAGATCTCCGTGATTGCTAATTTCGCTAACGGCCTGGTAATAGTTCTTTAAGAATCTGAAAGTAGTCTTTCCAGCGTTTGGAAGTAATCCATTCAAAGGTAGAGAAAATCCTTCAAAGTTTTGGAAGTATTCGTTCAAAGGTCTGGATATAGTTCTTCAAAAGTCAGGAAGCAATCTTTCTACGTATTGGAAACAGACTTTCCAAAATCTAGAAATAATCTTTCACACGCCTGGAAGCAGTCCTTCAAAGGTCTACAAATAGTTCTCCAAAGGTCAGAAAATAGTTCTTCAAAGGTCTGGAAGTAGCCTTTCAAAGATCGGACGCAGTCCTTCAAAAGTCCGGAAATAGACCTTCAAAGCTCTGGAAACAGTCGTTCAGAGGTCTGGACGCTGTCCTTCAAATGCTTGGAAGTCGTCTTCCAAAATACTCGTAATGCGCAGAGGATTCTGATTGGTCGGTATATGACCAAATCATCGCGTAAGGAAAAGATATTAACTCTTATAATTGCAACAAGTCCCACCAGTAAGCACCTGCTTCTAGAAAGTACCGAGGAAACTAATACAAGAATTCAGCCGGCTAAAAGTTGTATGGTACTGATTTGTATCCATTTACATTTCTATAATAATAGGAATTTGAGTTTCGATAGGTCTCAATCAGTATTTTATCTTCAAATATTTTGTCCTTTAGCCCTCATATTCCATAAGCGATGTTTCTGACAAAGAGGGGATTAATTGCTATTTTCTGGATTGATATTTATTCATCTAACACTTATCGTTTGCTAGTTTTTGATCTGAAAATGGTATTTTTTTGTTCTTTATATTAACTGGCGTCACGCTTTGTCTGGGGCGTTTTCCACAAAAAACACAGTAGTCTGGGGGTTTGATTTCCCGTGACAGAATTGCGGTACATCTAGAAATTTTCGATAGGTTTAGCAATCAGTTTTTTTTATCTTCAAATATTTTGTTGTTATAGCTCTCACATTCCATCAGCGCTGTTTCTGACAAAGGAGAAAGAATTGTTGTTTACTGGGTCAGAATCTATCCATTTATTATTGCCTAGTTTGTTTGTTTTTTGTTTTTGTATTTTTTTTTTTTTTACCTTAAAGTAGTATTTTTAGCTTCTTACATTAAATGGTTTTATGCCTTGTCTGGAGCGATTTCCATAAAAGAAAAAAGTAGCATCTATTGTAATCGGCTGATTTTGATCTGTTTGGGTTAGAAAATGTGCTGGATTTGTCCACGGTTAAAAATCGCCCACGATCATAAAGAAGATGCCTTATTTGGACTAATCTAGCAATTTGGAACGACGCGAACTCGTGTTACTTCTGACGTCATCCTTACGCTCTTGACAGACGTAAGCGCCGTTATCTTGCATCCCCTCTTTTTCTGCCCCACTCTTTCTCGTGAATCACACGCTTGTTTCCAAAGCATCCCTACATCGTTCACTCAACCCACAAGTTGTATAATACGGAGGACAGACCACACCTTTCTTCGCCGTTTGCTGAAACACTTTGAAATGACTGATAGAATCAATGGCAGAAAGATCCGCCTTCGGACTGCGGCAGCGAACAACCAGATGCCAAAAGAAAAACTAACCAAATAATATATTCATTATAAATAATTATATATTCATTCATTATACCTTTTGAGGCATCTAATATTTTAATTGTGACCAACATTTTATAACTTCAGGTTGGTGCAAAAGTTTTTGCCGACTTGTAGAAAATACATTTTAAACGATTGTTCTTTATTTCATGCATATTATTCCCATTTACTTACCTCCCCTCGAGGGCAAAGTTAGACACAAGATCGGTCCTTAATGTGGAGAAAATCCAGTTCCCCAAGGAGCGGCACTCTGGATAGGAACAAAAATAGAAATTGCCTTAGTCTACTAAGATTTCTCCTCCACCGACCGAGGACAGAAACAATAAAGTGTAGTATCAGAAAAGATACTACACTTTGTTTCTATTTAATTGCCTCCCTACGAGGGAAGAGTTAGATACAAGGTCTGTTTTAAATGTGGGGAAAATCCATCTCCCCCAAAAGGGACACCCTGGATAGAAACAAAAAATTAAAATTGCCTCAGTCATGAAGGATTTCTCCTTCACTGACCGAGGACTGAAAATGGGAAGTGTAGCATCAGAACAGATACTACACTTTTTTCCTAGCCAAAAAGCCAAGAACCACATTTGATTTTGTTTTTGCTTCTTATCACCCCAAGCAAAGCATATTGCCACTTGGACGTGAGGGGCTACTATTTAAGATCGTGTCTAACAGGAAAATGGGGAGTTGGGCAGCAAGACGTCTCTTCACATTGCATTGAAACTTCTGCATGTTAATACAGCCAGAAAACAGGAAACAGGAAACAGTCAACAGGGAGAGAATTCCAAAGTCTAGCGTTCCCAGTGAAAATCTATTAGAGTAGAAGGCTTCCCGGCATCTATGGACCTCAACAGTGAAGGGGTGGGATTCTGCTGCTTGCCAACAAAGTAGGAAGTATGTACGATGAGGGAGCACAAGTGCTATGAGTTTATCAAATTTATTTCATTAAAGTACCGGTAAAACAAGAATAATATTGCGGTTATGAGACTGAGACTGGAGCTTGGCCTATAGTGCGAGGGCTATTAAATTTGAGACTGTTTTTTGGGGCCATGTCTAAAAGGGAGAAACTAGTGGTATACGCACTGGCCAAGACATCGCAACAACGCTCCATTCATGGATGAGCTGCAGCCTTGTAAAGATATAGGATACTCTCTAGTGTGATTAATGTTCTAGCAATGTAGAGGGAGCCCACCTTCCTTGCAGGGGCCTTGGCAATGTCCTCAATGTATTTGGCCCAATTCATGTTTGCCTAAAAAATAGTAATACAGAATTCTATTGAGTAGAAAACGTTACGAAAACAAAGTGTAGGAACGAATAATAAAATACACGTATTTCCCTGCAATATGATATAGTGTAGTATCGGCTTCCATTCACAAAAGTATCCACTCCATTTCTACCCAATTCATTCACAACAACATTTATTTGTTTGTTATCTCTAGATAGCTTTCATGCTGTATTATAGTATTGTTTATTATTGGTACGATAGCGTCTGTTATTTTCTGTGTCACGCTTACATCTGGGTTGTTTAATTGTTATGTACTTCTATTTCTTGTCATAAATAATTTTACCAATAATTCTTCATAAGTTTTAATTTTAGTTTCGATTATTGCTAACTAGCCTGGATGCCCGGCGTTGCCCAGGTATTTGGAGGTGTGTGTTGAGCATTAAAAAAAGTAATAGTAGGCAGGCAGGGTTGAACCCGTACCGCGAAGGAGGAAAAGAACGTGAAAAACAAAACAAACACAAACAAAAAAAAAGTGACGTCTTTGCCGTTGCGTCCACCGTCAAACCGGAAGTGACGAAGGTTCAAATTAAGGCTAGTCAATTGAAAAGAGGGGATGACTTTCGAAAATCTTGGCGAAAAAAAGCGGCCTCTCCCTATAGAAAAATGCCCAGTTGAGGGCGATGGAATTAATGTTTTTAGCCAATTTTTCGATATTTGTCGTCCGAAGGGTCGAATGTCAAAACGATATTGATCTTGCGAAAATCCGTCGCATCTGTCGAAAGTTTTAGGCAGACATACAAACATGCATACATTTAAACAGACAGGTGATATTTATATTATAGACTAGCCTGGGTGCCCGGCGTTGCCCGGGTGTTTGGAGGTGTGTGTTAAGCAAAAAAAAAAAGTGGTAGTAGGAAGGCAGTCTCGAACCCGTGAATGTGTTGAGAGGTGTTAAAAAATGGTAGTAGCATAGAGAGGGAATCAAAACAACAGTAGGCAGCCAGGGTGAAGAGAGGTGTGAAAAAAAAGTTGTAGTAGGTAGGAAGGCTCGAACCCGTGACGCGAAGGCGGAAAAGAAAGTGTAAGAAAATCTGATGTCTTAGCCGACACAACACGACCGGAAGTCAAAAGCGTTCAAATAAACCGAAGTCAAATCAACGGTGACAATGCCTTGCTAAAATGTTGGCGAAAAAAAAATCGACCCCTCATTGTACAAAACAGCCGAGTTTAGTGCGAAGGAATTAATGTTTTTGGCCAATTTTTCGATATTTGTCGCCCGAAGGGCCTAGCTTCAAAACAATACCGACCTTGTGAAAACTCTTTGCGTCTGTCGAAAGTTTTAGGCAGACATTCATGCATGCATGCATACATACATACATACATACATACATACATACATACATGTGTGTTTATGCATTTTAACATTTCTATATGCATATATGTGTATGCGTACAATTATGATATAATTTTTTCATTAATTGTATTGTATTCCCATCTCCCACTTCCTTCCAAATTTATAATTAATCAAGCTGAATTATATTTCTGTCTGGATCAAGTTCACCCTTACTGACCTATATTTATTTGTTCTAAAATAGACTTCGAAAAATAACTTTTCCATACTTCTCCCCCCTCTCTTTCTCGTCCCCCGTCTCAACAATGTCTATCTCTCTTTCTCCCCTTTTCTTTTCGATTTTTAATATTCTTTTTTCCTCTCTTCTATTCTTATCTCTCTTTTCCATTTTTCTCTTTCTCTTGCCACCTCATTGCCTAATCTCATTTAAAATTTCCATTTTAACACTCTCCATTTCCTTGATACGTTATTAAAAAAAAAAAAAAGAACGTTGCATATCTTCACTTCTTCATGACCGGTTGCTTTTTCTTGAATATCTATTTTATCCTGGACATTTATATTGACATTTTTGTTTCCTTATGGAGTACCATGACTTTTTTATGCAAATATGATAAGTTTCATATTGTTTGTTTTCTGTGATGCATTAACTTGCAAAATTTATTGTATATTCTGCAAATCTCTACCCTCTCATTAGAAACACTGCACTCTTCGAAACTCCATGGAATAAGGTGTTTCTTGTTTGATTTGTACTCCTTGTTAAATGATTAAAATTTTGCATACCTTCTTACAGGTTTATAAAATTTGAATAAATTTTCAATATTAAGGTTTCTATTATACATACATACATACATATATATATATATATATATATATATATATATATATATATATATATATATATATATATATATATATATATATATATATTGGCAGTAAGTCATTATTCAAGCACGTCTGATTGAACACGACAGAGTTCCTCTTTTTCCGATTTTGTTGAGTATCTTTTCAATTTGCCGAGCGGTCTTTTAAATTTCGGCTAGCATGTGGTATATTGCACCCACCATTATAAACCACATGCATATATATATATATATATATATATATATATATATATATATATATATATATATATATATATATATATATATATATATAAGAACTACTGTAAATACACCAAGTCGTAATAAATAAAATAAAATGACAACAGCAACAACAACAACAATCGCTACTGACAACGATAGAATGCACTGATTGAAAGCGCTTGAGAAGAATATGGCCGAATAACTACTGGGCGCCATAATATACAACATGCCAGCCGAAATAAAAAAGACCACTCGGCGAATTGAAAAGTTCTCCAACAAAATCGAAAAATAAAACCTCTGTTGTTTTCAATCAGACGTGCTTGAATATATATATATATATATATATATATATATATATATATATATATATATATATATATATATATATATATATATATATATATATATATATATATATGAAGTTTAATTTCAAGCCAAATATTATGTTTGGTATATAGAATATTGGATAAGCATTGTCTGTAACGTTGTCATAAATCTTTTTAAACAGTGTTGTTATACGTTAACACTTGGACCCACACGTTACATGCAGAGACAGTCGCAAAGGAACAAAAAGAAAAAAGAAAGGAATTTTTCAGTTGAATTGAAAGGCATTTTCTCAGGGTACATCTCAAACTAACGCATTACGTCTTGCTTTAAAGGTATTCTTTGTCCATCTCATCTACCATGTACTTAGCAAAACACTGCCTTCTGAATGTCTCACACACCACCACGGGTCCACACGTCTATCCGTCCTCGCCACATGGCGCATTTTTCTATCTTTTTTCTTTTCCTCCACTGTGATGTCATTTCGCTCACTGGCTCGGTCACTTGCATGTGTCATTCGACTGTTGCTGCTACAAGCGCTATCGGCTTTGTTGCATGTCAACAAAGTAGTAAAAATAAAGCTGAAACGCATCTATAAAATCGAACCAACATTTTGGTCGATTTAGACGACATTAAGATTTGGTGTAGGAAAACTCTATTAAAAAGGAAACGTAGAAGGTTATCCTGTGAACAGGGGATAGAGAAGATTATACGACATAATCACTTTGACACACTGGTTTCTTTCAGATCACCAAAGTTAAGCAATGTTTAGCCTTGTCATTACTAAAATGGGTGACTAATTTGGGAATTCTAGGCGCTGTATGTAAGAAGACGGAACACTTTCTTGTAAGACTTGCACAAACCTAACCTCGTCATCTCCCCTAACGAGGATATTTATATGCGACTGGGGATCGCTTGTGAATTTCATACTCCCATGGAACGTTCTCCTTCGGAGGAAGCCGATTAAACCCAAATAGGGTTTGTGCCGTTTCACACACACACATGGGGAAGTGGTTGATGCAAAGGGTGAAAGGAGACAATGTACAGCAAAGAAAGCAAAGAAGATAAGTGGGTGTTGGGTTAATTATGTTCTCGTTTTTGTTAGCAGTTTTGATAGACTTGGTATTTTGCGGTGAATTATTTTACTTTTAATTTCCTTTTAAACGGTTGCGATTTAGCAACTTGTGAATGATAGCCGGTTTTCTTTCTTTTCTTCTGTAATGTATATGTATACGTAGCAGGCTGTATAATGCAAATAAAACAAACATTACTAATCGTACCACCGTCTTGCACTACAGATAACAAAAACGAACATGTAGGATTCCATTAAAACTGTCTCTACAAGAACAATTATTTCACTCTTTTTTTTATCATTTTTCTTCCTTTGAAGATTGTAATGCTGGGTATTGGGCAACCAATCCAGCTGCCAACATTGCCCCGCTTTTTATTGAAACCAACCGAGAGCTCTTTTTAGTATTCTCGCTGTTCCCTTAAGTGCAATTGTCTGGATCTCTTTTCCACTTGGTTCACCAGGAATATTAGATAGGTAGGACTTCAGGTTCTTCTTCATAAGCCCTGTGGCACCTATAATAACTGGTATGATTGATATCTCCCTAAGATTCCAATTTCTTTTCATATCGTACATGAGACCTTGGTATTTGATCTGTTTCTCTCTTTCAGCTCTGTTCAGACCGCCATCATTAGAAACATTCACTTCAATCAAGGTTGCAACTCTCTCTGACTTATTCCATATAACTATGTCAGGTTTCACAGCAGCATTTTCAAGGTAGGTGGCTGTAGGGATTACATGATCATAATGTATGGTATATAAGTCATTTCCAACTGTTCTTTCAGGTTGATGTTCTCAGGACTTGCTGCTACACTGGATGTTTAATTTTTTTACAGATGGTCCAGTGGAGGTACTTGCATACTCCGTCATGTCTCGCTGTATAGTAGCCGTCCCCTAGAAGAACTTTGCAACTTGATATCAGATGACCAACACTTTCCAATTCTGTATGGCAGAACCTGCATTTATTGTCATTACTGATCCCTGCCATCTTCTTGAATGCATTGGTCATCAATCCCTGGTCTTGAGCAGCCATTATGACCCTTTCCTAATCGTGATGGAGGGCTCCCCTTTTGAGCCAGTCCAAGGAACCTTCTTTATCTATGTATTCATGAGAGAGTTCCCTCAAAAAATACTTTGCACGCTGATGTTGGTCTCATTCTTTAAGGTTCATCTGTTGAAAGGTCTCGGTATATTTCTGCCGGCTCTTTCTTACTATTTCTGTAGTACACTTGTTTGGTGTTTCGTCCTCATCTGAAAGACAGCCCTGGCTAAAATGCTTGACCAGCTGGGTGACTGATGTTGTTCTGCTGGCTCTTGTCTCTTGATGTTCGTATACTATTGAGAGGGTGTCATTCTGGGAGCTTCTCAGATACTGACCGGTGCTCACAATAGTTGCCCTATGTTCATGATTGATCTCTGAGAATCCCAGACCTCCTTCTCCCCTGGGCAAATACAGCCTTGGTAGACACTGATTTCTATATATTATTTTATGAAGCGTTAGTAGCTTCCGTGTCTTTACATCTAGCCGGTTGATCTATTTTTGTGACCAGTCAATGATACCAAAGCTGTATGTTATTACTGGCATAGCAAGCTGGTTGATGGCAGTAATTTTATTTTTATTTGTAAGCTGGGGTTTGCATATTTTCCTCACACGGCGTACATATTCTTTACTAATCTTCTCCCTCATCGTGGCATGCTGTATGTTCTCGTTTTCCTCAATGCCAAGGTACTTCTTCTAGATCCCTGATGTTCATGTTTTCATTAAGCTGCTATTTTCTGTGTGGGTCTTCTTCCCAGCTCTGAGTGTACACTTGGCACATTTATCCAGCCCAACCTTCATTCCGATGTTACTGGAGAATGTGTGTACTACCTGCAGAAGGTGGTGCAGATCGGTGTCAAAGCTAGCATACAGCTTAAGATCATCCATGAAGAGCAGATGATTTATTCTCTTGCTTGGATCTCGATGGCGTCCCTGACTGAAATTGTAGGTGCTCGGATTCTTATTCAGGAGCTTGCTTAGTGGATCTATTGCCATACAGAAGAGTAAGGAAGATAAGCTGTCATCTTGGAATATTCCCCTCTTTATTTTTACTTCAGGGATAGTGGTCTTTCCTCCGTTGTGATTTAATGATATTGTGGTTTTCCACATCTGAAGGTGAGCAGCCAGTGTTTGTCTAATTATCGGGTGGATCTTGTATAACTCAAGGCACCAAAGTAGCCATTAGTGTGGCATGCTGTCAAATGCCTTCTGGTAATCAATCCATGCCATGCTCATGGATTGATTACCAGAAGGCATTATTATGAGTTACATCATGTGGAGTTACACCAAAGTTCCGGTCCCCGACATTCACGCGAATAACGTCAGTCCAGGTAAAACGTTTACTTTCAGCACCTTTATAAGTGACATTTTTTTTACTTACGTTCACGTGATAATGATTTATATATAGTGTGAACAGACCTCATTCATTTCCTCACATAGTCTCCAGTAGATATGGTCTCTTTATGGCCAAGTGATAATATGCTTTGTTTAAACACGTACTTAAAAATGATTAAAAAATGACACTTCGTTGTTTTACTCTTGTTCGAATGTAAATAGTTTACTGTGATAAACTAAAAAGTAGTGAATCACCTCAGCAGAAGCAGTATATTTAGTTACAAACAATATGGATTTCGTCCAGCAAGATCAACAGTTAATATACAACTTCTAGCATCACATAGAATCAGTGACTCTATGGACAGAACTTCGTCTCTAGCGATAGTTCTTTATATATCAATAACCTTTGATAGAGTAATATTTAGGGAAATTGTTCCAGACAAGACATGAAGCCATTTAATGTAAGGAGCTGAAACGCTAAAGAAAAATACTACTTCAAGGCCCAAACCTAACCAACACTAAGTACTAGATGGATAGCCTCTGATCCAGAAAACAGCAATTCTTCCCTCTTTGTCATACATATGTACGGAATAATCACGTTGACACACGGGTTTCTCGTTAGATCACCGAAGTTAAGCAACGTTGAGCCTGATCAGTACTAGATTTGAGAATACTAGGCGCTGTATGCAGGAGGACGTCGACACTTCCCTGCAAGATTCACTGGACAAAGCGGGAGAGGGAAGAGCGGTAGCTCTAGATATATCTAAGGCTTTTGACAGGGTATGGCATGAGGGTCTCCTCAGGAAGATTAGATCTTACGGTATCACTGGTAGAATACTTAACGTAATTAAATCCTTCTTAGATAAGAGAAAAATCCAGATTGTCCTCGACGGTCGTACATCTAAACAATATGATATAAATGCGGGAGTGCCCCAAGGATCTATCCTGGGACCTCTGCTGTTCCTGATATTCATAAATGACCTCCCCGACAAGATTGCCTCTGAGATGGGGATATATGCTGATGACACCACACTCTATAGCAGGCACGACAGGAAAACAAACGAACATATATCTAAAGTAATGGCAGAAACACTAGAGGATGACCTCCAATCAGTAGTGGAATGGGGACAAAAATGGATGGTAACGTTCAATGCCACCAAGACAAAACTGGTTTCATTCAATAATTACAAGAAACCTTCTCTACCACCTATAGCAATGGCCAACAACTCTTTATCTGAGAGTACGTCTCTCAAGCTCCTTGGCCTAACGTTCACTGGAAACATGAGTTGGAACAGTTACATCGAGGGCATTGCCAGGGCCGCTGCAAGGAAGGTGGGCTCTCTCTACCGTGCTAGAAAACTTTTAACACCCGAAAGTATCCTGTACCTCTATAAGGCCACTATTCGCCCATGTATGGAGTATTGCTGTCATATTTGGGCCGGTGCATCGGCTACTAGTCTCTCGCTCCTTGACAGGGTTCAAAAGAGAGTCGCAAATCTGATAGGCCCTAAACTGGCATCAAAACTTCAGCCTCTGTCCCATCGTCGAAACGTTGCATCCCTCTGCCTGTTCTACAAGTACTATAATGGTGAATGCTCTGAAGAACTGCAAGCACTTGTGCCCCCACGACGTGAACACCCTCGACAGACCCGACAAGCTGCAAAATCCCACCCCCACACTGTAGAGATCCCTAGATGTAAAAGATCCTTCTACTCCAGTAGTTTCTTCCCCAGAACTGCTAGACTTTGGAATTCCATTCCGGGTCACTGCTTCCCCAACTGTACTGACATGCATAAGTTCAAGTGCAACGTGAACCAACATCTCGCTGCCCTAATCCCTACATAGTACCCCAGTAGATGTTTCCCCTGATAGTAGCCCCCTACACCAAAGTGGCAATGTGCCTTGTTTGGGGTGAAAATGTAATTAAAAAAAAAAAAAAAAAAAAAAACTAACGGCGTCATCTCGCCTAACGGGGATATACATGCGACTAGAGATTGTTTGTCAATTTTGCATTCCTATGAAACTTATCCTTTTGGAGGAAGCCGGTTAAACCCGCCTAGGGATAGTGCCGTAATTTACTTCCCTTTTTTTTTTTGTCAGAAACATTGCTCAAGAAATATAAGAACCAAAGGACAAAATAAGGAAAGCAGGAGTTACGAAAGTAAACCCGAGATCCGTTTTTTAATCTTTCTTTCTACTCTCTTTCTTTGCATAAAAGTTCATTTCACAAGATTTCTTGCTATGGAATATCCGGAAATGTCTTTTCAACTACTTTTTCTTTATCAGATCTATGGCATTACTTCGAAGAGCATTGGTGATCAGAATCTTTTCTCTTAGTGATCAAAATCTATTTTAATCTGGAGCACATGGTGCATTGGAAAAAAAGATGGTTTGTTACGTCCAACACCTACAATATCAAGCTTCCCTCCTATCATTACCAACGTCTCAGGGACGCGACGGTGGCCTAGTGGTTAATGAAACGGACTGATGACCTAGGTGCTTCAAGTTCGAATCCAATTCGTTCCACAAAAATCACTTTAACTTCTGATGCTGCCAACCTTCACGTAATCTCTCCAGTAAGTACCTAGTGTCTTTATAGAAAGAATTCTGAGTAGAAAAATATCGGGGAAACCAATGTCGGCAATAGAATCTTTTCGATATGATGATGATGATGATGATGATGATGATAACCAACGTCTCAGCCAAAATGAATAGCTCTCTATTTGAGGAATTCCTTCATTTTGACAAGTTCCCGGGAATGACAGTCATCATAGAACTGAAACGAGAGGCTTACATGAAATCCTTTTTCGCTGGGGGAAAAATGATTGCATCATTCTAGTGCTCCAGAAAGTGCCTGATTTCTGATGCAATCCTCTATCTATATATGTAAGAGTCAGAAACGTCCTAAAATCGAGTCTTACTGCCACATCTGGAAAGATACCTCTCATAGCATCTTTCCAGCTTTGACAAACTCCAATATCGACTTGGTAATCTAGTGCAAGACAATCTTTGTTCTTCTCATAAAAGAAACCTGGTTAGTCTTTCTCTACTCTCTCCGTATTTTCATGGTAGTTGCCCGGCTGAACTTCAAGCTCCAACCACTGCAAAGAACTAAAAACTATCCTTTTATTCCTCTGTTTATTTAAAACCAACCAGAATTTCCATGAACAAAGTTTGTTTCCAGTAATATACCACACGGTGACACGTTAACGCAGGGATGTTTCTCTATAGATTACAATATGGTCGTTTACGTGTACCATATCAACAAATATTTGCCATGTTCTCCTGTGAATTAAGCATAGTACTCAATCCTTTCCTAGTATTGTTCTATTATTACAATTAAAGATATCACTAATTAATATGGTTATTTTTGCCCTTGGTAAATAGCGAACCATTGTCACTGTTGTATTTAGTTTAATTTTTATTTGTTTTTTTCTGCGTCTTTTAAGCTTTTCAATTAAACGTTTTATTTGTTTAAAGTCATATTTCAAGTATAACAGCATAATACCACAAGAGAAGGGAAAATTGTCGTATTTGTCATCTTCTATAGTAGAAATCTCACCTGTCTGTTTAAATGTATGTATGTATGTATGTATGTATGTATTATGTATGTGTCGCAAAAACTTTCAACAGAGGCGACGGATTTTCACGTGATCGGTATCATTTTAAAGATCGAAAAATTGTCCGAAAACATTAATTCTTTCACCCTCAACTGGGCACTTTTGTACAGGAAGGGGTCGCTTTTTTTCGCCGATATTTTCGAAAGCCATCACCTCATTTCGATTGTCTAGCCTTAATTTAAACCTACGTCATTTCCGGTTTGGCGATGGGTGCAACAGCTAACGCGTCACGTTTTTTTTTCACTTCCCTTTCCTCCTTTGCGGTACGAGTTAGAGCCTGCCTTCCTACTACCACTTATTTTTTTGCGCTTGCAATTTTCCTTTTTTTTTTTTCCTCAAACAACACCCCCACATTCACCTCCACTTTCTTTTCCATCTTAGCGGTACGGATTCGCGCCTGCCTGCCTGCCTACTACCACTTTTTTATTTTGCTCAACACACACCTCCAAACACCCGGACAAAGCCATTCTGGAATTGATTGATGTTTTAAAAAAGAAAAAAACTAATTATTTTAATTAGTCGTAAATTGTAACTAACCGAATAATCCACTCATCTTTCTTACTTATATATGTATCTCTTTCGACTTTTTTTTTTTACTTTGGTCTTATTATCTCTGTTAGCAACGATAACTGTGAAATAAACACACACACATTACAATATAACTTAAAATATTGCAGCATTAAGAATTTTTTTAAAAAACTCAATTTATAACATTACATAATCAATTCTTAATGCTGCAATATTTTAAGTTATAAATTTATCATATTTTTTTACTAGAATATCTTGTCCTTTTCTTATCCAATTTTAACAACTAGCCCTTTACTTTTCCATGTTTAAGCTTAACCATATTACTTTTTGTGCTCACATTTTTCTATTGTAATATTTATAATGGAAGGAATATAGATGCGAAGAGAGACGTGTAATAACAGAAAACAAACACTATGAAGGCATTTATTTCCAGCAAGAGATGGTAATGATGGCAGTTTGATGCTGAATTATATTCCTATATTTTGTCTTCTCTGCCTCGCTTCCGAAAGGGGCTTAGGCTAACTGAACTATCCTCTCTCAACTTTAACTCTCTCGACTCTTACTCAAACTTTCTCTTCAAACCCTAACTTAATTTTATATATTGAATCTATATTTCTATGTGACGTCAGAACGTGACCAAGCAGTGAATGTTTTTGCACGTGGATTATTTCATATGCTTCCAACACGTGTTCTAGCACACAAAGAACATTCCTTAATTTCTATTATCCTATTCTATCTGCTCTGACCTAACTTTGTTGCATATTTATTTCTACTATAATGGACAATTCTCTACATTCTTGGAATCTCATCTTAATAGCGATATGTATTCATTTCAACTTTTGGTCACTGAGTTCGATTTTTAGGTTCTCCTTTAATAAATATTATTTTCAATCCTAATTACTTCGTTTCTGTAAATACTAGGAGCTGTCCTCTTCAATATACAATAATAAGTTTTAGTAGTAGAAGCAGTAATAATAGTAATAGCAGCAGTAGCAGTGGTAGTAGTAGTAGTGTGTATGTGTGTGTAATTGTTTGTGCTGTTCCATGTAAGTTTGTTCTGCTTTCTGACTACGAGTGCACATATGAGAACGATTGACATTGCTCCTAAGCAAGAAACTCGATCCGAAACAGACTGAAAAAGAAAGAGAAAGAGAACAAATATAGAAGAGAGAAAGAGAACTAGATAAATAGATATGGTAATGAGAGAGGGAGAGAGAGAAAGAGAGAGGGGGAGAAAGAGGACCATGGAGAATATAGTGTCTGTGTGTGATTCTGTGTGTGTGTGTGTGTGTGTGTGTGTGTGTGTGTGTGTGTGTCAGTGTGTGTGAATCAGCAAATAAACAAAACAAAATAAAAGACGCAATACGCCTCCCCCCCACACCTAAAAAAATGATGGATGAGGAAAAATAGGAAAAAAAAATGATGGAGATGTGGGTTTTTTTTCTTAAGCCCTTGTTCCAGTTTTTCCCTACTTTTTTTTCAAGGTCGCTGCGAATTTTGTCATTTTAGTCATCGTCTGCTTCCTTCCAATTACACCGATATTTGAAACGTACAGTAAAATGGAGACTCTTTCAAACGATAACGATATTTCTTTTTTTTTTTTTTGTGGGGGTCAGAATTTATCGACAATATCCAGATTTTCCCACTTTTTGTGTGTATTCAAAATGCCAGTATCTTCTCTCAAAATACCAGCTTTATAATCGCCATTTTCGCATTCTGTGTAAAGTATTCTTTGTCCAGGAATGGAATGCTATTGCCACATCTGGGTAGGAGCTGCTAGAAAGATTTTATCCTGCCATGACAGCGTTCAAAATAGACTAATAGCCTAGTAGGGGATGCTCTTTTCTCTTCCATGCAACCTCTTTCCTACAAAAAACACTCGTCTATCTGAAACCACTATAAATAATTTCCTCCACTCTTTATCTGTGTCTAAACCTAAACGTAGATTCCATGAACAAAGCTTCTTTCTTAAAACTGCACGCCTGTGAAACTTTCTTCCGTTTCCCTGCTTTCCAGCTGACTACAATATGGTTGTCTTCAAGTTCAATGTAAACAAGTTCTTGATGAGCCTTCCCCTTAAGTAATCCAATTTACAAAATTTCCACTACTAACGATTACTACGATATTATCCCATTGACTACCGTACACTCATTAACCTTTATCATCAAGTAGCCTTCAGGCCTTGATAAGTGGTAACTCCTTTGTAAAAAAAAGTGTCAGTTGCGTTGATTTTAGACTTCGATATATGGATGTATTATTATTATTATTATTATTATTATTATTATTATTATTATTATTATTATTATTCACTCACGAGGTGTTCTCGCACAGGCTATGATCAGAGATTAGGCAAATATTTTGGCGAAAAGCGTTAGAAGACTAATGGGGCGATAATTTAATGGGTCAATTCTTTCGCTAGAATTCTTCTAAACTGATACTACAGAAGCAGTTTTCCAGCAGTCAGGAAATCAGGATCCCTTAAGGCATTTGTTGTAAAGTTTGGAGTGTACTAGAGCAACTTCTGGATGAGATCGGGTCCACATGCTTTTGAGGTATCATGCACTTGAGAAGCAGTGACTTTCAGATCATCCAGTGTGGCACCTGTCCGCAAAGAAAAGTTGGGGAGAGAATGGTTTATTGGGTCCAAACCGACTGGCAAGCATGTTAGCCTTCTCAGTTGCCGTGCAATCAACCTCATAATTGTTAGATGGTTAGGAACTTGTTGATTGCTCATTATTTACTACACTGTTGTAGATTTCCCAGAAATCAAGGGTTCCTAATTTCTGTCGCTCGATACGTTTTCTGGTTGTTTCGGTATATTCTCTCTTAGCTGTCACGATTTCTTTCTTACAATTACTTCTAGCTTCTATAAACTTTTGTCTGTTTGTACTGGACTTACGTCGGTTAAATCTGCAGTATGCATACTGCATTTGAGCAATAGCAGCTACACAAGTAGAAGTAAAACATTGGGGAGAGTGGAATTTGCTATATAATTTCCGTGTTTCAATTGCCGTTTTGAACCATTCAGTGGTCTTTGTGCACTGTTCAGCCGGACGAGAAAGGGTATTTCCCTGTGGGGCATTCTGATGAGATCCATGATGGCTTCCCAGTCAGCCTTCTGATAATACCTTGTCGTTTTGAACAATGGCTCTTCAATTTTGGGTCTAGAATTAAGGGAGATTTCTACCATTATCACAGAGTGATCAGCATTCCCGAGTGAGCTATGGGCATTCGTTACACAATCATCAGTAACTGTGGTCAGAAATAGATCTAGAAGTAAGACATGCTGATCTTGCTGATCTGGGAAACGTGTCGGAAACAAAATTGTCTGTGATAGGAAATAAGATATAGAGAAGCTATTAGTTATGCTACTAGCTGCGTCTGTGTAAGTAGAGAATCCAAGCCAATGACTGTTGTGGGCATTGAATTCACCAAATGCATGCACTTGTGCACTAGCATCGAGGGAGAGAGTTGTATCTATGTTGTCAGAGACTTGCTTGATTATGGTACATTCCGAGGTCGAGGGAAAGCGGTAGAGAAAATAAAATTAGCTAATATTATGTTACATGTTAATCTAAAGCACATAAAGGCCTGGTCGTCTGATTCCAGTTTTGTTTCTTTAGTTAAAGGGTGTTTCGAATATAGACTTCAAGTCCGTGGATATGTCTGTCTGAGTCCTTACGGCAAAATAGGATATAACCAGGCATGTTATTGTGGTTAGAGGGATGGAGGAGTGTAGGTTAGTTTCACTTAGCACTAAGATATCCGGGATGTTTGCTTGGATAAATGATTTAATATCATCTAAATTAGTTCGAAGCCCGCTGTTATTCATGAATGAAAGCCTCATGGGAGGAGGAAAATTGGGTTTGTTTGAATTTAAACCTGGTTTAATCGTAATTTTTTAAAAGTTTCAGTTTTAGGGCGAGAGATTCTGGACAAAGTGGTTGTACAGAATACCAAACATGCAACACAAGTAGATCATCAGCCGATTCTTCATCTATAGGATTGTGACCTCAAGAAAGCCCACCGGATATGGATGCAGGGTCGCTTTCCATGCGCGACATGGCACTACAACAACCCGATATTATACAACTGATGATGGAGCAGCTGCTCTAAGCACTATCGAAGAGTTAGGGTCCCTGTTCTGTCAGTCGGAAACAGCAGCCAGAAACTGTCAATCCGGTACCCTCAACCCATCAGACAAAAATCAACCCAATCCAATTGCATTGGCATAAATGGTACTCAAGCACCCTCGAAGTGCCCAGTTTTGGGGGGGATAAGATGTGTTCGGAGCGGGGAACGGCGTTCATTGCCCTAGTCAAGGTCGACCAGTGACTGTTTCTGTCGAGTCCCTGTGATAGCACCTCTGCGCCTGGTTAATAAACAAAGAAGAAGTATGAAAACCGGGCGATAGACAGAGCCTATCTTATCCTTAAGCAGTTTAGGTTTGCAAACTGGTAATTTGTTCGAGTCACTGGCTGTAGGAAGGTCGTCGTCCAGGACTGAAGAGGCTCCCCCTTTGTTTGGTGCCAAGGCGTATGAGATCAGTAACACAGGTTTAGCTTTAGAGCTTTCCTTTTCCTAAACGTATGACTTGAGAAGATATACGGGTCTATCAGCACCGGGAAGATTATCCCGTTGGCCCAGATCCTAACCTGGTATTTCTGCGACCCTGCATGAGTTGTTAATGTTGATGGGTTAATTATTAAAGGTTATATATCTATTGAAAAATTACATGCCTCCAAATAACTAAGAAGGACATTACTATGCTTTCCATTCCATTGTTACTAGAAGAGGGGATGAGTAAAAATTCATGCAGTGGAAGTAACTAAATTTGCAACTGGCTGATGTGGGGCGGAGGAGTAAATATTTGGTTAAAATATTGTTCATACGTTTGCTTAGGATTAGGATAACATGTTACAGTATGATTAAATTGATATTAAGAATTAAATTAAAATTTCATGCCCGAACTCTGGACATTTATTTCATTGGAATTTGGGTGGCAATAAGCCTCCCCAAAGTCCCAATCCTCATCGCACTTTTCCAGTGGAGGCCTGGTTAGCGCATTTGATGCAACTTTACGATAGTGTGTCGTCCAACCCAATCGTGTATTTTCGAACAAAGGCATTTAAGGAAAAAATATTATTACGTACTTGCGTGTTATGTCGAAATTAGTATAAATTCCAAAATTTACGAAACATCGTTCAGTAGAAAACGTGCTTGATGTAATTTTCGGGGAAAAACGTGTTGCATTATCGAGAATACGTAAGATATCCGACTTAAAGCAGTTATCTCCCCTTGATTTTAAACATATAAAGGGTTAATTTTACAGTGAAATTGCAACTTTGAAAAATTCTATTTTTACTTATAATTATCTTTCTACTAGACCATTTTTCGTAATCTTTGGTATTTATGCTAATTTCGGCATGGCACGTAAGTGCATCACAATGTTTTTCTCTTAAATGCATTTTTTCGAAGACACACTATAGTAAAGTTTCACCAGAGCTTTTTCTCCTCGGTCTTTCCATCCTCCTTGACCTTTCTCGATTTTGTGTGGTGCCAATCTGTGCCAACACAGCACTTTTATTTTAGTGGGAGGGGAGTTATAAACATTTTACTTTCTTTTATCCGTTTTCTTTTGTTGTTGATCGTGTCCTGTTTTTATTTTATTTCAGTTGCTGGGTTGTGTTCGTAGTTCATGTGGGTTGGTTTCCACTTTCTAGGGTTTTCCATAAGATTTCAGCCGTTTACATTATTGCTATCCATTGTATCATCTCTGACTGCCCTCCGATTTCAGTTTTTCATTCCATTTCGAAGTTTTTAGAGATTGTTCCTCGTGCTCATAAGACGATTCAAATTCTATAATCGTTCGGTTATTGCTAGGGTACGCATAATCGGTTACATGACCCCACACACCCAGATAAAAATCTGGGGGATTCAAGTCCATTGAAGGCGGTGCTCATTTAACGTCACATTTCTTATGAGTCTTTCCTAAATTCGCTAAGCTAGGAAGTCATGTTAGATGCGGGGCGTTGCCCTATATTGCTGGAATCACTGTTCACCTCAGTCTATCTTCCTGTTCCGTCACATTTGATAGCGAATTGTAAAGTGATATTCTCCTGAAGGTTCAATCCTTAGTGTGGGCGGCCGAAAAATAAAATTGTGAATTACCTGCGACCTCTATCCGGTTATAACTGACGGAATGAGAGCATGCTACCCCCATGAAGTAAATAAAGGGTTCCGTTCGAAATTCCGTAAAGATTTCCGAGTTCGACAGAAATATTCCCGATTTTGACAAGATATACCTGAAAAGATCGGAGGTTACATCGACCGAAACTTTGAAAATTACATTCAAGATGGGAACAGTAGCCTGAAGAAGCCAAATAATACGAATAACCATTCCTCATCTCAAAAATTAAGAAATGTAATATTAATAATTAGCGAAACTACCTAAAACGGAAATGACGTCATCCATGTACAGAACTCTAAGATGCTAAAACTTAGTCCATCATATGCTGTTTTACACAACACCACATCATCTCATCAAAGATTTTAATAGCTTACCACAATGCCCATCACAGATATCCGTGAAGTCGTCCAAGTCTCGCTTCTCGTATGTAATGTTTCTGACAGAGGGGGAAATTGCTGTTTTCTGTGCTAGAGTCTATTAATATAGCATGGCTGATTTCTTTTAACGTGGAGTGGTATTTTTTAACTTCTTACATAAAGTGGTTTCATGCCTTGACTGGAGCGATTGCCATGAAAAATAGTTTTGTTAACATAGTTTGCATTTTAGTTTTACATTCGTTAATTTCTGTTGAAACTATTTTTTATGGAAACATTATGTTTGCAGGTTTGTGTACGTCGAAATGTTCTTCTAAACCAACAAAAATTGTTTAAAGGTTTGTGTGCGTCAAAATGTTTTTCTAATTAAAAAAATATAGTTTAAAGGTTTGTGTGCGTCCAAATTTTTTTCTAATAAAAAAAATATAGTTTAAAGGTTTGTGTGCGTCAAAATCTTTTTCTAAATAAACAAAAAATAGTTTAAAGGTTAGTGTGCGTCAAAATGTTTTTCTAAATCAACAAAAATAGTTTAAATGTCTGTGTGCGTGAATATGTTCTGTGCGTAAGAAAATTTTAAAACAACAAAATAGTTTTGTGCACGGAAAGAAAAAAATAAAATTTAACAACGATTTAAACGCTGAATTTATATTATCAACAGTTTTTTTTTACCAAGGGGTTATCACATATCAATGCCCAGAGGCCACTCGAGGATATACCTTAATGTGTGTATTGGTAGTCATTGGGACAGTAGCGTATTAATTGTTTGTGGTTGTAATTTTGTAACATTAGATTATTTTACGAGGACGGTTAAATAAGAACTTGTTTAAAAATTATCGGGATTTTATTTCAGAATAAAAATAACAATTTGAGAAAAAACATGAATTTGTATATAAAAATTGGGTGGAAACCCAAGTGAAATGGGCGCGAAATATACCAGTCCTATAATAGTACTATTCAACCCATAAAAGATGAGTGAGTTATTTCCTAGTGCAGGGGCGTAGGAATAAATCAAGTTACATTAAGTAAAATATCAGATTGAGGTTGTCTTAACTCCCCGTTCTCTCATATAAATGTAGCCACTACCGCCGAGAGAAGGCCTGGTAACTGTAAAATGACGTCATTCATAGCGGGTAAAGCAAGCAAGATCTTTAAAACAGTTAGACTCGTGATAATGAATGACAGCTTTTTGGAAAAAAAGGATGAAAAAGCTTCTTTTTTTTTAAATATTGAAAAAGAGAAAAATAACGAACATAATTTACACTTCAATTGAACTTTATTCAATATTAATTACAAAAAAAAAAACAAAAAAAAAACAATAATTAATTCAAAAAGAAAAGCTGTACGTTGGCACTACGTTAATCATGGATTCCAAAGACTAAAATTTTTTAATTATTTTTATAGTAAATAATTTGAATTTCTTTTTACAAGCAGAAAAACATGCAGCAACGGTATATATATATATATATATATATATATATATATATATATATATATATATATATATATATATATATATATATATATGCGTGTGTGTGTATGTGTGTATATATATATGTATATGTACTTGTCTATATGTATATATGTGTGTATATTTAAACAGCTAGTTGTTTGACAGCTTTTCTTTCATACCAATCCGGGGTTCAGCCTTGGAATAATTTTGGCAACCCGGAGTCTTCTTTGACTTCTTTGTTAGGATGAGATATGGTCCGGCTTAGTCCTAGGAGGCCATATCCCACGCAATGCTTTCTCTTTCGGCTGGGTGGAACGGTTTGTTACTGATTACCCGAGACGCTTATAATCTCCGAACGAGTCCATTTATATTTTTGTACCCATTCAAAGTGCCCTCCCCTCCCCCTTGGGCGTACTATTTTTCTCCACTTTACGGTCTGGTACCAAATCTTGTTGTTGCTGTTGTGAACCATTCATTCTTCACTACAGGGTGGAACGATAAAATCGTTGCGATAGAAATAGCGACATGATTCCATTTCCGTTTGATGTAAACCGGTTTTCTGTTTTTGTTACAAACCATCTACTAGTTGGTCGGTTTGGTACAAATCGCAAGAGCGATATTAGCCTTCTATCATGTCTGAAAGTGACACAATATTCAACGAGCGAGATCGGAGATGCGCCGCTGTACAACTCATGCTCTTTATTGATCCAAGTTATGGCAACAGGGTCATTGCCAGCACCCTCAAAATGCATTGCTGGATTGCCTCGAATTACAGGGATGTGTCCAGGGCGATGAAAACAAAGTTTCCGGTTACGATGATGGTCTTTGGTGTGGTTTCAAGTGAGGGCCATACCATGCTACCTCACATCTTGGCTTGAAAGTCAACACAAAAGTGCTGAAGAGTGTGATGATCTCTGATGCAATCAGGTAGCCGCTGACAGACCCTGGGTTTAGTAATAGGATTCGGCGCTGGCCTACAAGTTCAAAGACACCCAGGAGTGCTACGAATTTATACACTCTTTCACTGGCCCTCATCCCCCCCCCCGACCTGAACTCACTGGACTACTTCATTTGGTCATAGATCGAGAACACCATCAACATGATCTCTCACAACACCAAAGACAGTCTGATCGCCACTATCCGCCGAGTATTTGCCGACCTCCTGCCGGCGCTTGTGGAAAAGGTATACTTCTAGTTCCGGACCCGTATCAAGACGGTTATTGAGACTGAAGGTGGCTACATTGAATAGATGTCAGCTCTACTACATAATCAAGTTACCTGAATTGATTTTTTCAATAAAAGTTTTAAAATAAACTGTAGTGTTGTTTTCTTTAGGGCAACACTTTTATCGTTACATCCTGTAGTTCTCTCTCCAGAAAAAAACAAAAAAAAACAAAAAAACAACGGCTCCAAATTAACGTATATGTTGTGTAGCGGGGGTCCCATATTGAGGACATAAATAACGATGGTGATGATAATTCTGATGGGAAGACATTTATATATGACTGGGATGATTCTTGGGGAGTTCATGTTAATACAGACTGGGAGATATATGATACAACAGTTCTTATATAGAGAGGAGGGGAGACATTACTTGTGATGGAAGAAGCACATAATACTTGGAAGAGGTTACACAAGAGTTCGTTACAAGATGATGATAAAATATATTTACCTCTTTGTTGTAAGGAATGACGACACGAGACAACACGGTTACAGAGTTGGTTTCTTTATTCTTCAATCACGATTGGTGATATCAAGAATTCTAGCCTTTTCGACTACATGGTTTAGTCTTCTACCCTTCACCTCTAAAGGGCTCCCACTCTCCAACTCTATCACCGTGTGTGATCTGTTCTGATTATTTCATCCTCATCAACTCTTGACTAATCAACTAACTTAACTTCGAACCCTTCAGATTCCTACATTGAGAAATCTCCTTTGTTTATGACGTCAGAAGCGTGGTTTTCAAACGTGACTAATTTTCACGTGGCTTTACATATGTTTGTCCAAACACACTTTGGGCAAACAAAAGAATCCTTAATTCTAATTCTAACCTATTTTTAAACAATATATTTTTTAATTTGCATTGTCCATTCTTTTAACTGACATATTTAATATTCAGATTTCTAAAAGAATGGACAATCGACTCTTTTTCCGACATAAATAATATTTAACTATTTCTAATAGAATTAACAATGGACTTAATTTCTAACATTCCATTCTTCATCATCTTTAGCACTTGCCTTATCCTAATATCATTTTCACTTATCCAGTATGTCTTCTTACTTATATAATAAGGGGAAAGCCCTTTCATGTAACACTTACAGGATAGGTTACGTGAAGGTTGCCAACGTCCCTAAATGAAAGTATTCTGTAGATTTAAGTGGATTTGAATTTAGCACACCCAGGTTGTCAGTCCGTGTTGTTAAACAGCTCCCTGTTGGTCCCGAGGGTAAGGGTTAAACACAAACTAAGGCATGATGATAAAGGAATTAGGGGAATGTAGTGTTATGCGTAGCTCGTTTGGGGCTTTAGTGGCACTTGGCTAATTGTCGCACCGGACACCTCAAATACTTTTGTTTCGTGCTTTAAACTAAAGAAAATAAGATTCTTTATTTTTCTTACGTCACGTGATCATCTCTTATCTTTGGAAACGTTTTTGAAAACGATCTCCTTTGAACGATTTCTCTAAATGTTGAAATGGCGTTACAGTTTTGTTTTTCGCATTTCGTGTTGGCTTTTCGGGATTCTCATGGGGATGTACGGAGATAAGTGGAATAAGTAGATGTATTTGTTTTCGTGAACGAGCGACCGAAGTAGGAGAACCGTGAACAGCACCAGGAACACGCATCAAATGTAATGGCTGCAAATATGGAGGAAAAGTTTCTTTGAAAATTTTCACTTTAAAGATTTGTTGATCTTATTTCAAAGTGATAGTCACTCTTTCTCTCTCTCTCTCTCTCTCTCTCTCTCTCTCTCTCTCTATCTATCTATCTCTCCCTCTCTCTCTCTCTCTATCTCTCTCTCTCTCTCTCTATATATATATATATATATATATATCCCCTTTTCTTTCTTTCTTTTTTCTTTCTTTCTTCCTTTCTTTCTTTCGTTATACTTCTTCTTTTTCTTCTATTTTTCTTGTTTTTGTTGTTGTTTTTCGTTTTCTTGCTCTTATTATTTATTGTTTTTCTTTTTTCTTCTCTTTCGTCTCCTTGTTATTCTTTTATTTTTCTTATTTTGTTGTTGTTTTCTCTTTCTTTCTCATATACTTTATATTACCTCCTTAGAAGTGAGTTATAGTTATCTCCCTGGCGCGGCAAGAGATGTGACACAAGGTCGAAAAAAGAGAACATTTTTCTTTTCTTTTTATTTTCTTATTCCTATATTTTTCTTATTTTTTTTAATTTATTTTCTTATTTTTCTTCGTTTTATTTTGGCGTTTCATCCAATCTTTCTTCTTTTTATATTCTTTTGTCGTTCTTTTTCTTGTTATAATCTTGATATTCGTGTTGTTTTTGTTGTTGTTATCCTTATGTTTTTCTTCTTATATTATTTTGGCGTCCCCTTCCTCTCCTCCTCATCCTCATCATCGTATTCTTCTTCTTTTTTCACAATTTTTTCGTTTCCCCTTCCTCTCCTCCTTGTCATATTATTATCATTGTTTTTCATCATTTTTGTGTTTCCTCTTCTTCCACCTCCTCCTCGTCATCATCATCATTTTCTTCTTGGTTTTCATCATTTTTGCGTACTTCCTCCTCCTCCTTCTCCCCCTCCTCTTCCCCTCCTCCTCATCATCATATTATTATTATTGCGTTTCCCCTCCTTCTTCCTACTCATTATTATTGTTTTTCATCATTTATGTGTATTTCCTCCTCTTCTTCTTCTTCTTATTATTATTATTCTTCCTCCTCCTCCTCCTCTTCATCCTCCTCCTCATCATCATCATTATAATTTTATTATTTCTTGTTCTGCATCATTTTTTCGTTTTGTCTTCTTCCTCCTCCTCCTCCTCCTCCTCCTCCTCCCCCCTCGTCATCATCATCATTGTCTTCTTGTTTTTTATCATTTCTGCGTACTTCCTCCTACTCTTCCTCTTCCTTCCTCCTCTTCTTCTTCATCATCGTTATTCATCATCATTATTATTGTTGTTGTTTTTTGATCATTTTTGCGTTTTCCCCCTCTTTTTCTTCCTCCTCCTCTCCCTCATCATATTCTTCTTGTTTTCATTTTTCTCTCATTCATATTTTGTTGTTGTTCATTATTTTTCTTGCTTTTATTTTTTCATTTATTTTTTTAAATTTTGTTTCCACGCACACACACTCTCTCTCTCTCTCTTTCTCTCTCTCTCTCTCTCTCTCTCTCTTGACCAGTTCAATTAATTCTTTTCTTCTTTGTTATTTCTTTTCCCTCTTTTTTCCTCAGACTCTACCTACTTATCCTCCTCTCTCCTTCCCCATCTCTCATAATGCCCCTTTTACTCGCCGCCTTCTTATTTTCCTATTCAGTTTTTATCAATTTTGCTAATAATCAACACTTCTTTTAGTTTCATCCCCTCATTTTCACGTACTTTATTATAAACTCTCTCTCTCTCTCTCTCTCTCTCTCTCTCTCTCTCTCTCTCTCTCTCTCTCTCTCTGATTTACTAAGTTAAATCCACCGCCCCCTCCCTTCCTCTCTTTTCCTCTCTCTCTCTGATTTACTAAGTTAAATCCACCATCCCCTCCCTTTCTCTCCCTCTCTCTCTCTCTCTCTCTCTCTGGTTTACTAAGTTAAATCCACCGCTCCCTCCCTTTCTCTCTCTTTCTCTCTGTCTCTCTCTCTCTCTCTCTGATTTACTAAGTTAAATCCAACGTTCCCTCCCCCTCTCTTTCTCTGATTTACTAAATTAAATCCACCTCTCTCTCTCTCTCTCTCTCTCTCTCTCTCTCTTATCTAATCTTTTATTTTATATCATACCTGATGCTATCAGATCAGGCTGTTTCAAGATACTGGCTTCATGACTCGAAATGCACCAAATATTGGTGTTATTGATTTCTTTTTTCTTTTGCAAAACTCCATCATGTTTTGCAAAGTTAATAACAAAAGCGACAATTTTCCCCTAAACAAACACACTATAAAAATGGTTGATATGTCATAAAACAAAACAACCAAACCAAACATCATGAATAAATATTTGAAGATATGAAAAACTTGAAAAATAAAACCTCTTTTGTCTTCAAAATTACTGGATTCCAGCATTGAATAAATCGAAAAGGATTGATATATTCTAGAAACATATCTGTAATTTGATTGGCCACATACTTTCTTCTTCACTGCAATCTCTTTCGCACAGACGAGATGTTGTTAGTCTCAGTCTTTTCTAGAAATACTATAATATGTCTGATTTATTCTCACTTCCTTTGTTTAAGCTTGTTTGACTCATTTTAATATTTCATTGCAATATAGCTTCCTATTCCAGTAGTTTTTTTCCGAAGGACTGAAAAGTTGTGGAACTATCTTCCTGCTCACTGTTTTCTTTCTACTTACAGCATTTTGGTTTGGCATTTTTAACACTAATGTCAATAGGCATCTCATGTGTTTGCAATAATCATCTTTCGTTCTTGTTAGCTCCTTACATCAAGTGGCTTCATGCTTTGTCTCGAGCAATTTCCACAAAAAACGCTGTAAAACAAAACAACCAAATAATATTCTTTGTATATATATATATATATATATATATATATATATATATATATATATATATACTCATGTTCACCCCTTACAAAGTATATCGCCACTTGGACATAAGGGCTAATATTTGGGGCCATGTCTAGGAAAGATTAACAAGGTATTTGTTTGTTACATTTGAACTTCTGCATATCAGTACAGCCATATATATATATATATATATATATATATATATATATATATACGAGCAAACAGTTAATAAAACATGTTAAAAACACTTTGAAATGAGTTAAAAACATATTTAATCTCAAAAGGAAACACTAGATAAGTGGATAGACCTTAATCCGCGGAGTTTCGAAGAAATACTTTCCTTCTCATCAGAGGGTAGGAATTACCAAAATGCGGGATATTCTTTAATATTTATAATATACTTTAATTTTACCATCTTGGATCATTTTGGTAAATTTAATTGCAATGTTTATTTTATATATATATATATATATATATATATATATATATATATATATAATTATTTTCTACTATAATAATTAACTACCTACAGACACTAGGGTTTCATCCTTTCGGGAATCTTCAGTGCAGGGTGTCACGATTACTACCAGTCGAAACGATTCGAGCCCCGTATCACGAGACATCTCTGGCTCGATAAGCGGAGACCTAATCCATTCGGCTACCATTAACTGCTTGAAATAACGTTGAATTTTAAACATCTTAATTTTAAGTGTTCATTTACCTCAGTCAGACAGTGATCTAATCGTTATACGATGATCTACGCATAAGAGCTAATATATATATATATATATATATATATATATATATATATATATATATATATATATATATAAAGAACTCTTTTTTTTTAAATTAATGGATTCGGCATTAAATAACCTGAATAGGGTTGATATGCCGTAAAACCAAACCAACCTTTATATTATAAAATCATCTCTTTCTTTATAGGTTACAGTATAAGACTGGTCTCTCTGTAATATACTTCCATTTCTTATTTTTCTGTATATCTTTTTCTCTTTATCATTTACTACGATAAAACCTCTTTCTTTTTTTGTTTGCGTTCTCAATTATAATTTCCGTCATTTCTTTATCGTTGCCTTTATAATAAGTGGGCACGTGCAAAATGAATGCCGATGCCCAAAATGTATAAACATTTTGACCCCTCCTTTTATTTAAAAGTTCACCAAAAAATCAGGAAATTAACCAATTTTAATGAAATTTTCAGTATTTATAAAATAATGATCACGGAATATATTGAACTCATAATTTTATTTAAATCTTTGCGGAGATGCATCACTTTGTTTAAACAAAAAATACCTTTACTACAGTTATGGTTTTCTGTAGTAAAAAAAAATGAATGAATTTATTATTCATTTTTTTATGAAAATAAAGCATCGTAAATTATAACAATTTAACAAAATATATTTAATTTTTACAGAAACATTACGAAAAAAAGCGCCTAATGTCCGTATTAATTACTCGAAGAAAAATTAATTTCTCGAACTAGAAAACTAGCACCGCTCTTCCTCTCTTTTAATTACATGACGTCATTTTTACACATTCTTTCGACTGGCTGAAATTTTGAGCTTCCGTATATTCCGTGTTTACAAAACTCCCGTTTGTTGCGATTTTGCTAAGACCAGAATCGCTCGCTTTTGGGGCTAATTAAGCTATTTTTTTTTTTTTTTTGTACAAAGAAGGTGTTTTTTAAAAATTTAATTCAATATCTTAGGGGTTTATTAATTATCTTTGAAAAAGACCCAGAAAACTCATATTTATCTTTTAAAATTTTTTTACAATGAATTTATTTAACTTCAAAATTTATCTGAATTGGTTAGCTCGCCGTGAAAACATTTTTCATAACTTTTTTTTTTTTTTTTTTTCACGTGTACAAATATTTTTTTCCTTTCGGAAATTAAGTTTAGTCCTTAATCTTTCAAACACAATCAAAAAGTTGTCGGAAACCTACAAAAAATTATGATAAATCGGCTTTCAATATTGACCCCCTCCCTATCCATTTTTGCCCGTACCTAATAATAACCCCCATCTTTTCCTTTATTCTTGGTCCTGGATATGACCTTAAACTATATCCAGTGGTGAGGCCCCAGCTTGCGGGCTTTGGGGAGTGTGGAGCCACCCTTTAATTACCATTGCTCCCAGGTCCACTCTGGCCCGGAGTTGTAGTCTCAACTATGGATTAAATAGAAACCGACTTGAAAACAAATAAATATATTTTAATTTTTTTTCTTCAAAATCATTAGATTCGGCATAACTCGAAAAGGGTTGATATGCCGTAAAACAAAAACAACTAACCAACCATCCTTTATTCTGTAATAAAATGCTCCCCTCATACATGTTCACACATTATCTCGCTCTTTTCATTTCTCTTCATCGCTCTCCCTCTTTCTTTTTCTCTCTCTTTTGCTCTTTTTATTTTTCTTTTTGTTGTTTTAATTCATCCATTTTTAGTCACCGTTACCCTTTCCCTTAATAACGATTAATTCACAGTGGTTGTCATTATAAAGCTACGACCCAGTTAACGGAGCCTTGCTACCCAGTAACGGATCGCGGCTCTTACTTTGAAAAGGGCCAACATTTTGAATCATAACGTTCTCGTTACAAAAAGAGCTCTCGCCCCGAACTTCTGATATTCTTTGTTTTTCTTTTCATTTTTTTCTTTTTTTACTATGACAAATCTTCTTCTTCTTCTTCTTCTTCTTCTTCTTCTTCTTCTTCTTCGTTTTTGTTATGCCACTAACTTTATCATTAGTCTTCTTCCATTTTGCTATGAGAGTGTTCACCTTTATTTCCCTTTTCGTTTTCTTCTTCTCCTCTGTTCTCCTCCCCCTTCTACCCTTCTTCCTCCTTATTTATCCTCCTTTTCGCTAAGACTATTCTTCTTCTTCTTTTTCTTCTTCTTCTTCTTTTTGTTGTTGTTGTTGTTGTTCTTCTTCTTCTTCTTCTTCTTCTTCTTCTTCTTCTTCTTCTTCTTCTTCTTCTTCTTCTTATTCCCTTCACCTCCCCTAGATATTCATTTTCTTTTCCGTCTCTTTCCCTTTTGCTACGACAGCCTTCTTCTTCTTCTTCTTCTTCTTCTTCTTCTTCTTCTTCTTCTTCTTCTTTTATTTTTACCCTTTTGTTCTATTTTCTCTTGGGTAGTATTGCATCCGATTGTAAAGTCCAATTTGTGAGCTTGGGGGTGGTGGTAGTGAAATTACTCCCTGGTTGCCATTCTCAATCTCACGTGCACAAAAGTTAGCCGTCCTTCATATTTTTCTTTTTTATGACTGTCTTCTTTCCTTCTTTTAAAAACAAAACATCGCTGTCCGAGTGATTGTATCCACAGACGAGGGAAGCTTAACAAATAGATATTCGATATTTATAATTCTTAGTATTCATTCGTAACAAATCGGCAATCTTCGGAACTTTACGGCATAAAGTTGCTTAACTTTCTCATGATATCGTCTGTTAAAATGTCGCCGATAAGTGGCATTATTAACATGACTTGGATTAGTTATTTGAAAAAGTCGGTAATTATTCTTGGCCGGCAGTAATCCAGGCGTCAATTTGTATCTCTTTTATATATTTTTATATTTTATTTTTATATTTCGTATTTATTTGTAGGAAAACATATTCGGCATTTTCTTCTTCTTCTTCTTCTTCTTCTTCTTCTTCTTATTATTATTATTATTATTATTATTATTATTATTATTATTATTAATATTCTTATTATTCTTCTTATTATTAATATTATTATTTTGTCATTATTATTAATATTATTATTATTATTATTATCATTATTGTTATTATTATTATTATTATTATTATTATTATTATTATTATTTGTACTATTAATATTCTTCTTCGTCTTATTATTATTATTACTATTATTATTTTCTTTTTCGTCATATTCGTTGTTTTGTTATTGTTCTTTAGTTTTTTTAGTCCCCTCTTTCTCCTCCTCCTTCTTTTTTCGTCTTTTTACCCCTTCATATTTCTTTGTTTATTTTCTCTTTCTCTTGCTTTTCTTCGTTTCTTCCTCTTAGTCGATGCAACCTAGTATTTCTCATCTCTCCTCCTCCTCCTCCTCCTCCTTTTCTTCCTCATCTTCTTTATCTTCACCCCCTTCTATTTTACTTTTTTCTTTATCTTCGTCATTTTCTTCGTTTTGTTATTGTTTATCTTTTCCAATAATTACCCCCATCCCTTCCACTTCCTTTTAATTTTCGTCTGCTGCTCCTCTTCATCTCCTTATTCTTCTTCGTCTCGTTTTTTTTTTCTTTCGCATCTTGCTCCCCAATATTTCTTGCATTTACTCGTCATCTCCTCTAACATCTTCTTCTTCTTCTTCTTCTTCTTTTTCTTCTTCTTCTTCTTCTTCTTCTTCTTTCGTGTCACGGTGTCGTCTGTTTTAAAATGTCGACGATAACTAACCTTATTTAGACAAGACAGATACGTAATTTCAAACGGTAATTATGCAAAAGGCGACAGAATTCCAAGCGCCGTTTCTCCCCTCTTTCCGCCATATTGTTAAAAAAACATGTATGTTTTTAATTTTTCCCATGTATATTAATATATAAATGTTCTTCATTCTCGTCGGCTAGTTGGTGTTTATTTCGTTTGCTTCCCCCCATCTAAATTTTATTCATCGTCTATTCCTCTTCATTCTTTTGTTCTTCGTTTATTTTTCATTTTCTTATTTCGCCTCAATTTCCGTGCAGATTCTCGAGTTCGACGGAAAAAATCCCACAAGATACACCCGAATAAAGTCGGAGGTTCCATCGACTGAAACATTAAGATGAGAACAGTAGTCAGAAGAATCCAAATAATAAAAACTATCAACCTTCATTTAAAAAATCTAGAAACGTTTCTTCAGCCATGTGAAACCCCTAGCAACATCTCAGGAAAAGATCAAACTATAAATCAAGACAATAAGGATAGAAAATGGCACCCCTTATATTGACATAGGACGACCCTTCTGATGTCCCACTACTTTCTGCGTTGTCAAACTACTATCCAGCCTTATTTCGCATGCAGCGCACACGCAGAAACAGTGCACAACACTTCCAGTTTGAGACATATACGGTTATCGACCTTTATTTCCAGTTATTGCATGTTTCCGCCCATAAGTGGCGATATCAACTTCCTTTTCCCTCTCTCTCTCTTTCTCTCTCTCTCTCTCTCTCTCTCTCTCTCTCTCTTTCACTTTTTCGCGTGGCACACAACAGGATTGGTGTATCACACGCGCTCAAGATCTGGTTTACACACGCAAACCAACCCGGTAACAAAACGAATTGCTGATACAGCCTTACAGAGGTAAACTTTGCAAATCATGAACAAAAGAATTCTACAATCTATGAATTAACCCTGTAACTACATTAAACAATATATGTTAAGCTCAGTGCACACATGATCGCAGAGATCAACAAACGCACACGTACGCTAAACAGACAGACAGCCACACGCGCACACACACCTTGGTTGAAGTGAGTGTCCCTAATGATTGAGGTCTGAACAGAGCTGAAAGGGAGAAACAGACCAAATATCAAGGCCTCATGTATGATATGAAAAGAAACTGGAAACTTAGGGAGATATCAATCATACCAATTATAGGTGCCACAAGGCTTATGAAGAAGAACCTGAAGTCCTGCCTAACTAATATTCCTGGTGAACCAAGTACAAAAGAGATTTAGATAATTGCACTTAAGGGAACAACGAGGATAGTAAAAAGAGCGCTCGGTTGGTTTCAATAAAAAGCAGGGCAATGTTGACAGCTGGTTTGGCTGTCTCATACCAAGCGTTACAATCTTTAAAGGAAGAAAAAATACATTTTCCACTAGCCAGTATTGTTCTGTATAAAAATACATATATATTTTTACTCATTTTAAATAAGGTCTGTAGGTGTGTCAGAAACTGACCTTAGGAATGCGTGAAATATATTGAATAATTCGACCTCTTATCTTTCCAAGCTTATAACTACACGAAAAATGTAATTCAACCCCTATTTCTTTTCAATTAAAGGAGCAAGGACCAAGGTTTCATTTAAAAAAAAAAAAAAAAAAAAGAACAACAACGTAGTTTAAAAAAAAAAGTTTTAAATTTCGGACTTTTCAGGTAAATTTATAAAAAAAAAAACACTTCTTTTTTTGTTTTAAATTTGAATATATTATTTATTAATCTTTTATCTTCAATTTGTGATATATAAAACTTGGGTGCGTAAATCAATTATTTACTTTTTAATAGACATTTCAAAATGGGGGTGGCGTGAATTAAAAAAAAAACGTTTGTCTAAAATATTATATTCGATTTATTGGAAAGAGTATAACATTTCACATTGACCCTGAAAATATCGTAAAAATAGAATCAATAGAAAAATTTTGATAGATTTTTAAAGTTTAAAAATTGAAAAATACTTAACTGGTAAAATTCAATTGAATTCATTACTGTTTTATAAAAATTAAAAAAATAATATTTCTATTACTTTTTATACAACTTTAATAGTTTATTTTGGAAGTATAACCCATAAAGAAAATAAACAACCCACTTTTAAAAGAGAAATTACGAGTTTTTTTATATTTTATTCGTAGTTTCGTGTTAGGGGTGTCAAAAATCCCCCCCCTCCAATTCTGATACACCTGGGTCTACGCTAATAAATAAACTTGTATCTCTTTTCATTAACTTATCTTGTCGAACACGCAATGCTAGCGCAACAAGACCAACCAGTACAGCTTGAAAGACCTTGCAGAGTGCAAATAATTGCGTGATTAAGTTTACTTCCGCTTCCTTTATTTTGTCCTTTAGTCCTCATATTCCATGAGGGATGCTTCTGACAAAGAGGAAAGAATTACTGTTTTCTGGGTCAGAATCCATTCTAGCTAATACTTATCGTTGGCAAGTTTTTTTTTTTTTTTTTTTTTTTTTTTTTTTTTACTTTAAAGTAGTATTTTTAGCTCCTTACATCAAGTGGCTTTATGTTTTGTTTGGAGCAATTGCCACAATAAAGCGGGAAACTGTCGTATCGCCATATATTTCGAAGACACGCAAAAAAGAAGTCTCATCCCCCAAATAAAAAAAGCACGCCTTTCGTCTATCCTCCTTAAACGGCTCACTTTCGCCGACCTCGCCTCCACCACCTCAAACAACGTGCTCTCTCGTGTAGTACCCTCATCTTTCTCAGCACAACCACTCTCTCATATAGCTAGTTTTCGCAAGATTGTCTCGCCACGTCTTACTCACACTATGACGAATGCATTTGCAACCATTTTTAACCGAAGAATAAATTTTACACTACATTTAAAACCGTTATGCATGGATTCATTATGGGCGCATTAATAGTTTTAACTAAACAGTATATCTTTAATAAAAAAGCATAGTTTTCAAGTGTTTACCATTTATTTATGGATTCTGTTGTGTTTTGCCTGCTTGTGTGTATGTATTTACACGTTCGAGATTTATTTCCAACGAAATGTAAAATGTCCTAAATCAAAAGACCTACACATCAACATTTCATTTTAAACAGTTACATGTGTATACAGACACATACTCAGTAAATTTGGGGTCTGACATACAGATGACACCATAATAAAACAACCCATACGGTTTTTATATATATAATTTTTAGCGCGGCTGTAGCCGAGATTGAACTCACCCCACGAGTTTGTAGTGTAATTCAAATCTTGTCGGTAGCTGAATACTTGATGCTTCGCCATCAAGGGTATCTTTTTTTATCGTGACGCCATCACTAGATGCGGTACCTACTACGGCCTAGCTGAGTTCCATCTACCCTCGAGAGAAGGATAGACCGCGCCAGTTTCCCAACCTGGTATTTTACCTCGTGGTATATACAGCGCCTCGCCTTCCCAAATAGTCACCCATCTAGTACTGGTCAGGCTCAACGTTGCTTAACTTCGGTGATCTGGCGGGAACCGGTGTGTCAACGTGACTGTGCCGTATATATAATACTAACCTTAAAACAGAACGAGCCTAACATACAAATGACGTCATTAATAAAATATCTATACGATTTTAATCAAGTACTAACCTTCAAATGGCACAAGCCTAACATACACATTCTGATGAGAAAAATACTGGTCAAGCAAAGCAATAGTTTGATAAGTGTTATTCGAATTTTGTTATGTGGGATAAGAACGGTTAAGCGGTCATATGCGGATTTGAAATGCAGTTAAATACACACATTTTTTTGAAAATAAATAAATAATTGTTATAATTCTTTTTCTATCCTTTGCAAATGATTCACATTTTAGTATGCTGTTATAGATGATAACGACTACCAGTTGTCAAAATTTCAGCTTTTCACAGTTGTTATTTCTAACAAATATTAGGTTCTATAATTTTGTCCTTTAGTTTTGGGCGCTACTATATATATATATATATATATATATATAAGTGAACGTGTCTCTGTGTATGTGTGTGTCTGTGTCTGTGTCTGTGTACATTTCCCTACGCAATAACTCTGTAAATTTTTAGTCTACAGACTCGAAATTTGATGTACAGGGTACTGAGATTTGGGAAAATCGATGTGATCCATTTTGGGTCAGAAATTTGGCGATTAAGGGGTCAAAGTTCAACGATGTGACCTTTGAGAACTCTACCAAACTCCTCCGACAATTCTAGGTCTACACACTTGAAATTTTAGATATAGGATCGTTGAACATGGATCTAACTTAATAACTTGAGTTGAGCACCAAACAATAAATGTTAAGGGGTCATAATAGGGGTCAAAGTTTTTAAAAAATTGACTGCTTTTTTTTTCTTTTTTTTTTGCTCAACATACACCTCCAAATACCCGGGCACCCATGCTAGTATATATATATATATATATATATATATATATATATATATATATATATATATATATATATATATATATAAATTACAGGGTACCCCAATAAAATGTATAGTCTCTTTAAATAATCATAAAATCAACATTTATTGAGAAAAGAAAGGTTTTATGAATCAAAATTCAACGAACAAATATAAAAACCAGTCAATTATCGAAAGTGTTCAATGTGGTGGCCATTGTGGTCCATGCACAGCTAACAACGCTCATCAATTGAATCCAAAATTTTGTAACTCCTGGCTTAAGAGTCCTAGAGTGGATGAAACGCGGAATATTCAGTGTAGCTTAATCGCCATATACATTTTATAACTTACTATATATATATATATATATATATATATATATATATATATATATATATATATATATATATATATATATATATAAGCGAGATAAGACACTGATAGAATTCAGATGAAAAATCCTGATAGATATTACTTAAAGTAATACGTTTAAGGAGATCCTAGCCAAAACAGAAAAGCTCAATAGTGTTGAAAATCCATGTATTAAGGAAATTAAAATAACCCCTTCTATATATTCCTTTTGTCAAACAATAAATTCTTAAATTGAATATATGTCTCTATATGTTGTTTTTTTTTTTCAGAATTTAAAATTTAACCTCGAAACTTATACATACATTTATATATATATATATATATATATATATATATATATATATATATATATAATTGTCCATTTGCGAAGTTCGTTCAAAAAATAAGATCTACTATTTTTTTAACTCAATAACTAAAACGTTGAAGAGCTACGAAGATGGGAGTTGTATCATTAAAACGAGCAACCTTTTGTACTCCAGAATTTATTTTTCTACATAGTCACCACTATTCTCAATGCATTTTTTACGCCTTGATCCAGAGCTCACTTTGTTACTTACATCTCTGTCGCTATTCTGAAAAAAAAAAAACAAAAAAAAACGAATCAATCTCCAAACTGTGCCAACACCAACTGCGTCGGCGTCGTAAACAGTCAACAGACGCCACTGACTGTTGATCGGTTCAATTATTTCTTCACTAAGAAATTCAATGACGCATCTCTGCTTCTGACAGACGTCTATGACATTGGTTGCTTTGTAGAAGTCTTACACCATAAATATCTACAACAGAGAGATGAAACTTTCAAGACATAAATACATAAGTTCAGTTATCATAACAATGCAATTTGCAATCTCCTCTGGTCCATTCTGGCGGAATAAAAATGTAGGAGGCTTTACTTTTGAAAAGTTCCTCGTAGTATTTTGCTCGAATTAACGTATATAAGTTCCGTTTTCCCTGGTCTTTTTTTACCCCAGAAAGTATGACTTCGTTCAGCGTTGACAGACTATGGATACCCACTGAAGAGTCCGCAATAAATGAATGAATAAATAATATCATTTCGTAATTAGCAGTGGCCACATTAAAGAAATACTTCAACGGATTACAAGCACTACAAAAGTTTTATTATTTTGTGCAAGGAGGTTCTGAAATCTCGACATTATATTTATTATTTCAGGCTATTCGGAGATAATGGCTTCTTGAGCTAAAATGCACTAAACATTGACGTTATTGGTTTTTCCTTTCTCTTCGCAAAACTTTTTCCTGATATGGAAAGTCCAAAATAAAACTAACCTCTACAAAACTACCAAACCAAACATCATAAATAAATACTTAAATGTATAAAGGATATGAAAAATAACAACGTCAACAAAATGACCGGATTTCGCACAAATAATCCAAAAATGTTTGATATACTGTAAAACAAAACGACCAAACCAAATTAAACCAATTATATTCATGGCTAGAACCTACTCCAAATCTTGTCTCATCACGAAGATAGAGTTTGAAACGCCGTCATTTTTTTATAATGTGAGAAAAACGCAGCCCCTCCAACTTTATGAATTGTGTGAAAAATAAAATTTGTTTCAGTCGAGAATGATTTTTTCTTCACTGACCAAGCCCAGAACAGATACTACACTGTAATGTATTTATTTATACTGTAATGTGTTTATTTCTGAAACGTTCTTTTGTGCATGGGTTCACACATGTAAGAAAGAGACTCATTTTATCTTAACTGATTAGTTACCTTTCTTAAGTATACATAGGTGAAGGGCATTTCGTTCTTGGCAATTATTAAAGTTTTCCTTTCAGCTACTACAGCATTATGGCAACCCAATCTCTCGCACGTTCCGTAGACAAACTGAACTGAAAACTTTTGTTTCTCTCAACGTGACGCCATAGGTCAATGTCCTAACGTCTGTTTGTCTTTACTCTAGTTTTGAGCTATCTGACCTCACCTAACCTTACACTACATCTCTTCATGTCTCTTTTGTGGGAACTCGTTTATTTCCCAAACATTGTATTACCTCGTCATGTATGTAATTCGACTATTGGTAAGATTAACACTAGCTGATGTAATCTGTATCCGACATAGGGCTACCCATTATGTAACACTACTCAAAAGGCCAAGGAATTAGGTTTCTTTTTTGTGTGTGACTCGTCACAGCATCGCACGATATGATCTTGGGATAGGGAGAACTTTTCCACTAAACTTCCGGTTGCCCCTTCCGATATTAAAGTATTTTTTATTTTCTAAATAATAACGTTATAAAAAAACATTTTTAACAAGGGGAAACGGAAACTTCTTTTAGTTATTCTGTACTTCTACATAACAATTTAATAAACCAAAGATACCGTAAAAATTCAATTAAAAACGAAGCAACAACCGGAAGTGAAGTGAAAACTTGAATCGTAAAGACAACCAAGCATTGCTTCTACACTTGCTTTTCCTGAAGGTCTACAAGTTCTTTCGTAAGTCCGAGTTATTTTCTCCCATCTCAACGGCATTTACATGATGCATAACGAAGGCTGTGTTTGAATGGCAAAGTTCGAGTGACACTTTTAAGGGTCAAAGGTGACCCCCCCCAAACTAAAGTCGTGAAACCTCGTGACTCTCAGACACCGATTTTCTATCCCTTGTCCTATCTATATTTCAAGTAGGAAATACGTCTTTAGAGCGCCTTCCTCAACGAGGAGGATCGTGAACATTGTAACTATATGTAATGAGAAAAGCTGGGAGGTGACGGTGGTCACGAACAGATCATATGGGTGTTCCAAGTTCAAATTCAGTTCGTTCCACAAAAATCACTTTCACTTAGGATGTTGGCAACCTTCACCTGCTCCCTCTCGTAAGTACACGATGTCTTTATAAAAAGAGTTCTGACTAGAAAAATATCGGGGAAACCAATGTTAACAATAGAATCTTCCGATTAATACGAGTAGATGATGATGATGATGATGATGATGATGATGATGATGACGATGATGCGAGTTATCTATCTATATATCTGTCTATCTGTCTCTATCTCGCACATACGAAAGTTACCAGGCTCTGTGATTTTTATACGCATAGCGTTGACCCTAACTCCTGGACACTGTGTCAGACATGAAAGTTCATCTCTCTGATGTATTATACATACTCGTATCCCTAAAAACATATAGAACCTAGTATTTCCAAATGGCAACCAGGCTCAGCGTTGCGTAATATCGGTGATCTAACGAAAACTGGTATGTCAAAGCGATTGGTTCGTATATACCATTTGTAGTAAACTATTATTAAAAACTAAACCTCGGCGTCCGAGTCATTGTATCCAGAGGGAAGTTTATACTTTTATAACGGTATTAACAAATAGATATTCGATATATATAATTCTTAGTATTCATTCGTAACAAATCGGCAATCTCCGGGACTTTACGGCATTAAATTGCTTAACTTTCTCATGGTGTCATCTGCTAAAATGTCGCCGATAAGTGGCATCATTAACATGACTTGGATTAGTCATTTGAAAAAGTCGGTAATTATTCTTGGCCGACAGTAATCCAGGCGTCAATTTGTATCTCTTTTATATATTTTTATATTTTATTTTTATATTTCGCATTTATTTGTAGGAAAACATATTCAGCACTTTCTTGTTCTTCTTCTTCTTCTTCTTCTTCTTCTTCTTCTTATTATTATTATTATTATTATTATTATTATTATTTTCATCATTTATGTCGTCTTATTCCGCTTTCTTCTCCGACTTCTTATATCTATTCATCTTTTTCCTTTTTGTTTTCCTTTTCGTTTTCCTTTTCGTTTTCCTCTTCTTCTTCTTTTTTATTGTTTCTCCTCATTCTCCCCTCCCCTTCTTCTTCTCCTCCTCCTCCTCCTCCTCATCTTCTTCTTCTTCTTCTTCTTCTTCTTCTTCTTCTTCTTCTTCTTCTTCTTCTTCTTCTAGTTTATTCTTTCTCTTCCTTCAATTATTCTCTCTTTCATCCACACCTCTTCATCATCTTCCTCCCTACACTTTTTCTTCTTTGTCATTTTTTCCATCTTGTTATTGTTCTTTAGGTTTCTAATTATTTTCAACCTTCCTCTTCTTCTTTTTTATCTTCTTCTTCTTCTTCTTGTTATTATTATTATTATTATTATTATTATTATTATTGGCTCACATGGAGCTTTCCCACAAGTCAACAGACGATCTGATTGGAGACCTGTCGTGTTCTCTGGAAGCTGAGTGACAACAAGTCTCCCCAGACGTCCAGCTCTCTCCACCTCCTTCGATAGCATCGCAACAGCCTCTTACCATTGATTTCTCACTGGTAGTGGCCATTGGTTTATACTGGAATTTGAGTGGCACTAAGCCTCCCCAAGATCCCAGTTCTCTTCGCGCTTGTCCAGCGGAGGTCTGGCCAGCGCTCTCTCCTCGGTCTTTCCATCCTCCTTGATCCTTCTCGGCTCTTTCGTATCACTTTTCTATTGGGGGGGGCGGTGATGAAACAATGGGGGTATGCATGATGGGGGTGTAGAACTTGTAGATATGCAGCTTCGGTGTTCTTCATTCCCTATCACGCTTCTTCGTTGTATTGTCTTCTTGGGTTATTCTCCACATTCTAGGGTTTTCCTTAATATTTCAGCCGTTTTCATTATCGTTAGGCGTTGTATTTTTGCAGCTATTCCTCTGATTCACATTTCTGCCATTTTTTCAAAGTTTTTCGGAATTGTTCTACTATTATCGGCACTATTTTGATTTTCTTCATCATCCAAATCCCTTTTAACTCTCTGGCTATCTCTGTGTATTTGCTTCGTTTCTCCTTCTCTTTCATACTTACCCTGTGGTCAGCTGGGATAGCAAAGTCAACGATTTGAAAGGATTTCTCTTTCTTGTTAATTATTACGACATCTGGTCTTCTTGCTTGGATGGGTTTGTCCGTCTGTATGTCCATGTCCCATAGGATTTCATGGTTCTCGTTTTCGAATGCTGTTGCGGGTTAATGCTTGTACCATTTTTCTGTACGCTCAAAATACAGCCGTTTGCACAATTCCCAGTGCACCGCCCTCCCCACTTGGTCATGCCTGTTTTTGTATTCCTTTTGGGCAAGTTTGCTGCATTCACTTACTATATGGTTTATCGTTTCGTCTCTTTGTCCACAGTCTGCATTTGCTGTTTTCTTGTGTTCTATCGATCCTTGCTTTGATATGGTTTGTTCTTATCGAGTTATCTTGTGCTGCAGTTATTACAGATTCAGTTTTTCGGTTTATATGTCCTTTTCGCATCTATGTCCAGATGTTTTCGTTATTCTCATCTTTTGTAATTCTTATGAATCTTCCGTGGAGTTGTTTCTCTTCCCATTTCTCTTTTCTCGTTTTGTCATTTGTCTCTCTGTTTTCTGTTTTTCAGTGGCTCTTGCTGCCATAATTATCCTTTCAGTGTTTTGCATTATGTATTTTTCTAGTTCTTTTTTTGATGTCCTTTACACAGTTTTCTATACAGATCAGTCCTCTTCCGCCGTCTTTCCTTTTCACGTAGAGTCTGTCAATATCGTCCTTTGGATGTAGTGCATTATGCATGGTCATGAGTTTCCTGGTTTTCTGGTCGAGCTGTATCAGTTCTTCTTTTGTCCACCCTATAAACTGTCCAGAGTATCTTATTAGTGATACTGACCATGTATTTGTACTTTTTATTAGGTTTCTGCTATATAATTTCGTTTCCAAGAATTTTCTTGTTCTCCTGAGGTATTCCTTTCCAATTTTCTCTTTCATTTCTGTTGCTCTGATGGTGTCCGCTTCCAGAATTCCCAAGTATTTATAGTCGTCTTGTTCTCTTAGTGCCCTCATTTCTGTTTGGTTGGGTAATTCCATGCCTTCTGTCGTTTCCAGTTTTCCCTTTCTTATAACTAGTAGTGCGCACTTTTCCATTCCAAATTCCATTTGGATATCTTGGCTGAAGATCCTAGTAGTGTTAATTAGTGTCTCTAGCTCCTTTTCGGTCCTTGGAAAACGTTTCAAATCGTCCATGTACATCAGGTGGTTCATTTTTTCCTCTGTATTGGGGAACTTATATCCGGCTTGGCACTTTCTCAGAATACTATTCAAGGGCATCATGGCTATGATGAACAGTAACGGTGATAATGAGTCTCCTTGGAAGATGCCTCTTTGTGTGTTAATTTCTGTTATGTGTTGTCCATCAGCTGTCAGTTCCAGTCTCCATATTTTCATTGCATTTTCTATTAAGTCGGTGGTCCCGCTTGGTATTTTATACATTTTACGGCATTCTATCATCCATGCTTGGAGGATCCTGTCGTATGCTTTTTTGTAGTCGATCCATGCCATTGCTAGATTCTTTCTTCTCCCTTTTACCTCCTTTAGGATCTTTTGATCTATATATAGCAGATCATGTGTTCCTCTTTTCCCTTTTTGGCATCCTTTCTGTTCCTCGGGGATGAGTCCACGGTTATTCAGGGAGTGGTAGATTTGTTCCCTCTAATTCCAATCTCTCCCATTTTTTTTTCAAAGTTTTTCGGTATCATTTATAGTGCTCCTACTATTAGTGGCGTTATCTTGACTGCCTTCATTTTCCAGGTCCTTTTGAATTCTCTGGTCAGTTCCGTGTATTTGTTCTGCTTCTCAGTCTTCTTTATCTTCATTCTGTAGACTGCTGGAACGGAAAAATCTTTGTTTTGTTATTTTCTTTCCTGTTAACTATTATGGCATCCGGTTTTCTTGCTTAAAAGGGTTTATCCGTTTGTATATCCATGTCCCATAGGATTTTGTAGCTTTCTTTTTCCAGTACTGCTGCCGGTTTGTGCGTTCAAGATGCAATTGCTCGCATAAATGCCAATGTACTGCCTCCCCTACTTGATCGTGTCTATTTTTATATTCTTTCTTTTTGGCTAGTTTGCTGCATTCACTTATTACGTGGTTTATTGTTTCGTCTCTTTGTCTGCAGAGTCTGCATTT
>NC_136510.1:28103226-28275726 GCF_053919585.1 Euprymna scolopes
ATTTATAAAATTATCTCAGCCAGATATAAAAGCTCGATAAAACCAAATATGAAATAGAGCTTATAATATGAGCAAACAGTTAATAAAATATCTTTAAAAAACACTTTGAAATGAGTTAAAAACATATTTAATCTGAAAAGGAAACACTAGATAAGTGGATAGTCCTTAATCCGTGGAGTTTTGAAGAAATACTCTCCTTCTCATCGGAGTGTAGGAATTAGCAAAATGCGGGATCGGATTTTGCATGCAGAAGTATTTGATGAAACAACAAGTAAGTCAAAGATCTTATTTGAAAACAAAATAAGTTAAGCAGAGGGAATATGGTAAAGAAAAAGGTGATTTCACATGAATGGATAGTCTGGTGGAAGATAAAAAAAAATCCAGTGACGGTAAAATCCAAATGTAAAACTTCAAGAAAGTTAAAAGAATTTCCATTTGTACAAGTAAAATCCAAGGAAATCCCGTAATTGGAAGAAGATGGTCCATAATAATCCCAAGGCAGAAATCCATGGAATAATTCACAAAAATGTGTACAAGGAAAGAAATAATATTAATAAAAGAAAAATAAGATGTGCTTTTCACTCTACTTCCGAGACATAAATAAAAAATCTGGGAAGAGAAAGGATAGAGAGAGAGAGAAAAAAAAATGATAAAGTTAAATATAAAATAAACTCCGATGATTAAGGACTATCCATTTATCTAGTGTTTCCTTTTCAGATTAAATGTGTTTTTAACTTATTTCAAAGTGTTTTTTAACATATTTCATTAACTGTTTGCTCATATATATATATATATATATATATATATATATATATATATATATATATATATATATATATGTGTGTGTGTGTGTGTGTGTGTGTGCGCGCGCGTGTGTGTGTGTGTGAACACGCATACATATATATTTATATATATATATATATATATATATATATATATATATATATATATATATATATATATATATATTAGCAATGAATCGATTCCAAAAATATTTTTCCGATTCCGATATAATTAATGATTCTCTTCTAATTTTGCGATTCTAATACAATTACCGATTCCGATATGAGTATTTTGAATTGTTAAATATATAGTTATTTTCTCATTTGAGTCAGGGGGATTACGGCAAAACCCATTAATAGAAATATTTACTGTCGCAAACGTAAAAATATACTTATCGGGGATAATTTTAAGGTTTTAGTTTTACTGGAAGGTTAAAAATAATAAATGTCCATAATTTTTTTTATATTGATACGAAAATGTAAAATTACGTTTTAAACAACAACAACAACAAAAAAATATAATAAAAGAATCGTTTTCGGCATCGGAAATAGACACATTTTTTTCCGATTCCCAAAAATTCCGATTTTTCTGATTCCAATTCCGATTAATTGTTAAATTAAAGTTAAAGTAAACACAAAACTCTTTCTATAAATATATTTATGTATGCGTGTACATATTTGTTTAAAAAATTTCGCCTACCAAACTCCTCGGTCAGTTTTTGGTCCACAGACAAAGAACTTAATATATAGGGTAATCCAAATTATGCGAAACTTTATATTATAAAGAAAATCGGTGCAAAAGTGTGAAAATTAAAATAAATTAATTTGCCAGGTAAAGCTCGAACGACGGCATGTAATAGTCCAATATAATATAATAATAAATATGAAATTTGTATTAATAAAATATCATATTTAAGCGTATTTTACGACCGGGCAATGCCGGACTGTCTGCTAGTATAAGGTTAGTGCAAGAAAATGTCGTTTTTTGACGTTCAACTTCGAAAGATCATAACTCCTTTCATAATAAATTTTATAATCGAAAGAAGAATCATTCGAATCGATATATTTTTGCAAACGAGAAACAAGTTTATTTATCCCATTAGCATAGAAATCCGGAGTTCTGGAAGCGATAAAGTCGTTGAAGGCCGATTCGGCATCATCTCGGCTTTTGAAGCATTTTTCGCGCAGGAAGTTGTTGAGATGCTTGAAAAAGTGATAGTCGGTGGGCGAGGAGTCCGATGAATATGGCGGATGAGGCAAAGTCTAGTAGCCCAATTCGTTCAGCTTCTGCATGGTCAAGAAGCTATGGTGGATGAGACCGGCCGCAGACCACCAAACAGTCATCATAACCTTTTTTGGTGCAATTTCAGCTTTGGGAAGTGTTGTGAAGCTTCTCCGAGATCCAACCACAGTGCCGAACGCTGCCGGTTGTCGTATAGGACCCACTTCTCATCACACGTCACAATCCGCTCGAGAAATGGGTCGTTTTTGTTTCGCAGAAGAAGCGTAGAAGACATATCAAAACACCGATTTTTTTTATTATCGTTCAATTCATGCGACACCCATTTTATCCAACTTTTTTGACTTCCCTATTTTTTTTAATGGCGAACGATTGTTGAGTGGTCAACAGCAACTTCTCGTGTGGTTTTGCGAGGATCAGTTTCAATTAAGGTTTTCAGATGTTCGTTATCAACAGTAGTCGGTCATCTTCGATCGTCTCCATCTTCGAGACTCTTGTCACCATTGCGAAATTTCTTTAACCACCGTTGTGCCACACGTTCATTAGTGATTCCTGGGCCAAACGCATCATTGATATAACGAGCGATTTTGGCAGCTTTTCGGTCTAGTTGGAACTGGAACAAGAAAATCGTGCGGATTCGAATTTTGTCCATACTATCGAAAAGCCTGCAAAACAAATGAATAATAATATATAATTAATATTATAATATATTAGGTTGGTGCAAAAACAATATCGTTTTCTCACATATGTTACTTTGTTATATAGTTTATGAATTAATTCATTGATATATATATAGTCATGTTATATATCATTTTGAAGTAGGGTTTTCGCTCTATCTAATCGTGTTATTCGTTACCGTTCTCAAATTATTTATTCATTTGTTTTGCAGGCTTTTCGACAGCATGGACAAAATTCAAATTCGCACGATTTTCTTGTTCCAGTTCCAACTAGACCGAAAAGCTGCCAAGACCGCTCGTTATATCAATGATGCGTTTGGCCCAGGAATCACTAATGAACGTGTGGCACAACAAGTGAAAATATCTCTGTGTGTGTGTGTGTGTGTGTGTGTGTGTGTGTCTGTGTGTGAACATTTCCCTACTAAGTTACTCTGTCAATTTTCAGTCTACAGACTCGAGATTTGACATAAGGGGTATTGAGATTTAGGAAAATCTTTTTAATCGGTTTTTGGACAGAATTTTGGCTGTAATACGGTTAAAGTTCAACAATTTGACCATAGAAAACACTAAAAAAATTTAGATGTAGGTTACTTGGACATGGCTCAAACTTTTTAACTTGATTTGAGCCTAAAACAATAAATGTCAAGAGGTCAAAATTGGGATCAACGTTAAAAAAAATATTGTGCTCTACGGTCTTTACAAAATTACTCAGCCAAACATGTCTAAACATTTGAAATTTTACATAAAGTGTATTCAGCTATAGGGCAAGCTTTTTAATCGGTTTTGAGCGAAAATGGTAAGGGGTCAAAGTTCAAAAGATTTGATCTTGCGGTTTCTAGCAAACTATTCAGTCAATTTCTAGCAAACTATTCAGTAAATTTTTTAGTCTAAACATTTGAATTTTTACATAAATGGTATTCAGGCATGCAGCAAGCTTTTTAATCATTTGGAGCGAAAATTGGGTGTCAAGGGGTCAAAATTGAAAGAGTTGACCATACCTCGACATGAGTCAAACTTTTTAATATACATATACATATGCACATAAAGTTATGAACAGTACATAGGGACCGAGCAAAGTCAGGCTGGACTGCTAGTATACATATATATATATATATATATATATATATATATATATATATATATATATATATATATATATATATATATATATAAGCCCTGTGTATCGCTGTATTGCAAGTCAATATTTTTTTAATTTTGAAATTGCTACGAAACGCAGAGAAGTGAAATTTGGTACACTCGAAGAGCATAACAAGGTGATTTATTTTCCTGGTTTTTGTTGAATTGAACAAATTTTTTTTAAAATATGCTAATTTTTCTATTTTCTGGTAATTTTAAGTGTGTATCACTTTATTACAAGTGTTTGAAAATGTATATTTTCGGTAATGAATCAATATTCTTACTTCATATTTCTATTTATATGAAATAAAGAACATATCAAATAACAATATTAACCAAAAAACAAGAAAGAATTTCACATTATTTTGTTTAAGTAAATATTTATTTATCAACATAACTCCCATGCTTCAAAATCACTTTGAATAGCATCTTATCAACTGATGATGTCAATCGGCGGATTTGAGATGATGTGATGCTATAGGAAACTTCCAAAATCTTCCTCCAAAGTTCATCGTTCGACGAAAATTGAACACCCTCTTCATAAACTTTCATCTTTATTATTGACCAGAACTATTCAATTGGGTTTATATCTGAGGAACAAGGTGGCTATACCATCAAATATTCTCCACTAATGCCTTTTCAGAGGTGGAAACATTTTAAGGCGTACGTGGTTCTTATATAGAAAGAGGATTGCATCGGCATTGAGATACCTTTTGGAACAGTAGAATGATCCAACCACTTTTCCAGCGATATTGGCAACAGATTTGATGCATGTGTTCCATTTCAGATCAGGAGTGATTGTCATTCCCAGAAGCTTGTCAAGATATGGAGCTTCCCCAATACGAGAGCCAATTATTTCAATTGGGACGTTGTGTGGCTCAGAGCGATTATGATGAAAAGATAGAAGCTTGGTTTTTAATATATTAAAATTAACCAGCCACCTTTTCCCCCATTGCACCACGTTCTCAAGATCAGAAAAGAGAGAATCAAAAAGCTCTTGCTCATTTCTGGCTATTGAAGTGTTGCCATAGATTGTGGTGCCGTCTGTATAATGCGTTTATGATTTCTGCCCATCAATGATTACTCTTATAAGCCTATCAGAAAGAAAGGATTTAATAATTAAGAGGATATTTCCAGCTATTCCATAGCTGACGATCTTGTGATATAGACTTTTATGTCATACTCAATCAAAGGCCTTTGATATGTCAAGAGCTATTGTTACAATATTTTTGGTATGTTATGGGGCATGATTACAAAAGCTTGGAAGGATCTATTTATAAACAGGAATGATAAGAACTGACCAATCAGATGGAACCGTGCTCTACTACCAACTAATCAGAAACTGGAGTCACTCCATAGAATATACTAAATCTTAGAATTCCTACACATAACTTCACACAGAAAAGAACTTTGCCGTTCGTCTTCATTTCAAGGTTTTACAATTCAAAACTTCTTTAGATTGGCTACCTACCGGAAACTCTTTATAACACGATCAGCCGGTCACTGGCGTGTGACTGGCTTCACGTGTTACACTTATTGTCTTAGAAACGGTCTCGGGAAGATATGAAGATGACCAGTCATTAGGGTCTGTGTCACAGGAAGAAAATCATACCTGAGATGCTGGATGTGGGTGTGTCTCCTTTATTTTCTCAAGATGACCTCTTCACCCTGGTGGCATTCTGGTTGGAATTTTCTTTCTTCGTCCTCCGGACCGCTTCGTTGTTTAATGGAGGCATTCATGGCAGACACAATAAAACACAAAACACGACACAATCGTAATATTTATAATACATAATTAACTATTTATTTTACAAAAATATATATTACAAAAACAATTTACACTTAACATATCCTACAATTATTAAACTAACTATGCTTAACTAGTGTTGAGGGGGGGATGAGTCTCCCTCTCGTTTACGGAGAGACAGAAACACGCGTGCTCACCCCATGCTGTCCAAACGAAAAGAGATCGATCTAGAAAGGGAATTCTGGGATTGCATTTCTGTGTATCTTTACGCTTATGACCAAATCACCGCCCAGCCATGCTGTAGAGTGTGTTAGCAACCGTGGCACTGAATTATAGTGCCACATCTTGTCTTCCTCTGTAAGCTGTTACCAATCCAAAGCTTCTCTGGATTGACACTCTCATTTTGCTTGGTACAGTATTTCTCTTCTCTTCTAAAATTAAAATAGCTTACAACTCAAAAATGGGACTCTAACAGATACTGTCACTTCAGATCAGAATGGACCTGGGAGTAATCATAAATAAAGCGTAACTTTGCACCATTCAAAGCTTCCTAATTGAGGCTTCAACTCCAGACCTATAATTTTGAAATATACTAGAAGCATATCTTAACAGATATATATAAGAGTTTATGATTTTTCGAATGCACTCAAAATAAAATATATAGTGGTAGTACATGTGTCTAACTTATATGTATGTATGAGGATAATTATGAAGGCTGGTAGCAATACAGAAAATGCGAAATGGTTAAAGAAACAGACAATCGGAGACGGTATTTGGGTTACGAATTTTCACAAAATGTATTTATTTTTCTAAATACCAGTCAAATATCAAATCAAGTTTCTTAGAACTGCACGCCTGTGGAACTCTGTTTCGCTTGCCTGTTTCCCTCCCGACTTCAACCTGGATGTCTTCAAGTCCAACACAAACAAATTCCTGATGGACCGCCCCCTTAAATAATGACACTTTATCAATTCTCCAATACTATTACTACACTATCCCATTGATTACTATACACACAATAACCCTTATCCCTGAGTGGCCATTGGGCCTTGATAAGTGGTGAACTCCATGTAAAAAAAAAGATCAATAAATATGAGACTTATTGCAAAATACTTTTAAAAATATGTGGGATATTGTAACATCTGTATAATTTTTTTTTTTTTTACACAGTGATCACCACTTATCAAGGCCAGGATGCCACTCAGGGATAAGGGTTATTGCAAGTACAAGGAGAAACCTATATCTTCTCTAAAAGAAATACAAAAGTGGAGCCACAAATGAAGGTAAGAATCCAAGATGGCTGCCCCCTCTGACGATATGAGACTCTCAGACAAAACAATGCATAAAGGGAATAAATAAAATAATTTATAATATTAATACGATAGCGTGTGTGTTATTTTTTGTGTCACGCTTACACCCGGGTCGTCTAATTATAATGTACTTCCATTTTTTGTAATAAATAATTTTACCAAGAATTCTTCATAAGTTCTGGTTTCAGTTTCGAGTATAGCTGATGGCATTCTAGTCATTTAATTTTTTTATAAATAATTTTACTAAGAATTCTCCATAATTTGTGTTTCGGTTTCGATTACAGCTGATGGCACTTAAGTCATCTATTTTTTTATAAATAAAATTACCAAGAATTCCTCATAAGTTTTCGTTTCGGTTTTGATTATAGCTAATGGCACTCCAATAAGCTATTTTTTTAAAATAATTCTATCAAGAAATTTTTCATAAATCTTGGTTTCGGTTTCGATTTTAGCTGATGGCACCTTAGTAATATATTTTTGTATAAATAATTTTATCAAGAACTCTTCATAAGTTTTGGTTTCGGTTTCGAGTATAGCTGAAAGAACAAAGGTATATATATATATATATATATATATATATATATATATATATATATATATATATATATATATATATATATATAAATAATAAAAATTACAATAAGTTTACCAAGGTAATCAAAATGGTAAACTTAAAATATATTATAAATATGAAAGAGTTAATATTTACAAGTAAAATAAACTCAGCCAGATGTAAAAGCTCAATAAAACCGAAAAGGAAATAGAGCTTATAATATGAACAAATGATTAATAAAACATGTTAAAAGACATCTTGAAAAAGTGTTAAAAACATATTTAATGTTAAAAAAGGAAGCACAAGATAAGTGGATAGTCCTTAATCCGCGGAGTTTCGAAGAAATACTCTTCTTCTCATCAGAGGGCAGGAATTAGCAAAATGCAGGATCGGATTTTGCATATAAAAGTATTCAATGAAACTACAAGTAAGTCACAGATCTTACTTGGTTAAAAAAAAGGGTAAGGTAAGGGGAACAGGAGGCAAAAGAAAAATGATAAAAAGATTTTTCAAGATGTCTTTTAACATGTTTTATTAATCATTTGTTCATATATATATATATATTCAAAAGCCACAATAATATCAGAGCGTCTCGATTTACGCTAAACATCTACAGAATATCCAACATCAATGTATTACATATGAATGAGTCCCCCGTGGAGTTCCCACAGGTCCCGTTACTATAAATATACTATGCTTTTATTTTATTAATATTTAGTTCGGTTTAAAGCATTGCTATTTAATATGCAATTCTCTACCTATATAAAAGCCAGGTTCGGCCAACGATGGAGTACTGTTGCCACATCTGGACAGGAACTTCTAGAAACAGTTTATTCTGCCTTCACAGAATTCAAAATAGACTTCGTAGTCTAGTGGCGGATGCCCTTTTCTCTTCCTTACAACCTCTTTCCCACAGAAGAGACGTAGCGAGCCTGTTCCTGCTTTATCGTTATTTTCATGGCAGGTGCTCATCTGAACTTCAAAAATATTATGGATGACATAAGATAGTTATTGATTTCGGTGTGTCCGTCAGGCTGACGCCGGGGATATACAGCTAGCGTATAATAAGCTAAAGGAAAACTCTGATGTAAACCTTGAGGTTTACTCTCAGAACTGTCCTGTGGCAGTCATTGCACCGACTGAGATTAGCAGTTGTTCCAAAAAGTGTGGTTGGTTCTGCACAAAGCCGTCACCACTATAAACAAATACTTTGTCTGGATTTCCGAAAAACTTAGTTGTTGTGGTGAATCTCAAACGTCGAAATCGATGGGAACATCACAAACAAACTAAAAATTCAAGCATAGATACAGAAGCAATATCCTCCCTATAAACCGTCACTTCATAGGTAATGATGCGTTGAACTTATTTTAATTGTTGTTCATTCGGAGGTTTTAAGGGGACATCAACGTTCAGGGAAGATCAACGTTGAACTTTTCCCACATTTCGCGGTGAATCACCAAAAATTAAAATGGCCGCTTTAAAAACAAAATGGCCGACTTTCGTCATACAAGGGACTAACCTTTTCAAAAGAGGAAGGGGGATGATTAATTTGACAGCGGAAATTTGTAGAAAGGGCACGAGATAAATTATCCCATACTGTAATATTGTACATGTCTGTACTTAGGTAAATGCGTGTGTGTGTGTGTGTGTGTGTGTGTGTGTGTGTGTGTGTGTGTGTGCGTGAATATCGGGTAGTCCGGAAGAATCTGGATGCATTGGAAGAATTGATATTGAAAGATAATAAATCTGAATAAATTCAACGTCAGCGAAAAATCTTCATTCGTTTTCGTATTCAATCTAGTGTTGGGACGATTAATCAGGAACCCGGAAATATCGGAACTTTTCAGGGTATCGAATCGGTATCGAAATCAAAAAAAATTGTGCCTATTCTTCGATGCTAAAAACGGTTCTCTTAATTATTTCTGTTTAAAACTAAATTTTCAATGTATGGTACTAATGATAAAATGCTAAATATTTATTGATTTTAAACTACCAGTAAAACTTAATTCTATAGCTACACTAGTTAGATATTATATAGATATTCTTAAACGTGTATCTTGCATTTGCGAAAATACATACACGGGTTTTTAAGGTAATTTGAAAATTATATATACAAACAACAATTCTATAGCTAAATATTTAAGACATTTTTTTAAATCGAAATCAGTAATTGTATCAGAATCGTGAATTTAAATCGGAATCGATAATTGTATCGAAATTGAGAAAAACATTTTAATCATCTCATCTCATCACTAACTTAAAACCATTATATTATTAGACATTGGTCTGTCACGCTTAGGGTCTAAAAAGAACAGCTATTACACTTTACTCCAAACCAAATAGACACACAGAATGGGTTCCTTATTTTAAGGACCAAATTCTGCCTATTTATACAACACAAACATATCTATATATTATATACTAAATGTAAGCTTATCAATGGGCTGTTATCTTATATTTGTTTGGTTATTCTTTTAACGGCATATCAACCCTTTTCGGGTTAGTGAATCCACTTATTTAAGTAAAAGTTTTTACGCTTCAAGTTCTTTATGTCTTCAAATATTTATTCATGGTGTTTTGTTTTTTGTGTTTTTATGGTGTATCAACCGTTTTGGTATCATTTAATGTTGAATCTAGTAATTTCTGTAAATAAAAAACTTTATGCTTCACGTCACGTTTTAAAATATTTAGTCAGGTTACTTGGTTTGGTTGTTTTTCGTGTCAATGTTTTTTTCTCAGCCACCGCTTTCCAACACATTTGGATAGTTATTAGTAGGTATTAGTGGGAGTTGAAATATGAATATTAGTTGCAGTGAGTAGGTTGATGTAGTTTTTTTATATGACAACCTGTTTATAGCACAGCATATGACAATCTGTTTATAGCACAGCATATGACAATCAGTTTATAGCACAGCATATATCAACAATCTGTTTATAGGACAGCATATGACAATCAGTTTATAGCACAGCATATATCAACAATCTGTTTATAGGACAGCATATGACAACGTGTTTATAGAACAGCATATGACAACATAATTATAGGACAGCATATGGCAACCTGTTTATAGGATATCATATGACAACATGTTTATCGGACAACCTATGACAACATGCTTATAGGACACCATATGACATCATGTTTATAGGACAGCATATAACAATCTGTTTATAGCACAGCATATATCAACAATCTGTTTATAGGACAACATATGACAACATGTTTATAGGATATCATATGACAACATGTTTATAATACAACATATGACATCATGATTATAGGACAGCATATAATAATCTGCTTATAGTACAGCATATATCAACAATCTGTTTATAGGATATCATATAACAACATGTTTATAGGACAGCATATGGCATCATGAGTATAGGACAGCATATAACAATCTGATTATAGTACAGCATATATCAACAATCTGTTTATAGGACAACGTATGACAACATGTTTACAGGACAGCATATGACAACATACTTATAGGACAGCATATGGCAACCTGTTTATAGGCCATCATATGACAGCATGTTTATAGGAAAACATATGATAGCATGTTTATAGGATAGCATATGACATCATGTTTATAGGACAGCATATGACAATCTGTTTATAGCACAGCATATATCAAAAATCTGTTTATAGGACAACATATAACAACACGTTTATAGGAAAGCATATGACAACATGTTTATAGGACAGCATATGACGACATACTTATAGGACAGCATATGGCAACCTGTTTATAGGATATCATATAACAACATGTTTATAGGACAACATATGACATCATGTTTATAGGATAGCATATGACATCATGTTTATAGTACATCATATGACAACATGTTTATAAAACAGCATATGACATGCTTATAGGACATCATATGACAACATGTTTATAGGACAGGATGTGACAACATATTTAAAGGACAGCATATGGCAATCTGTTTATAGGACATTATATGACAACATGTTTATAGGACATTATATGACAACATTTTTATAGGACAGCATATGGCATTATGTTTATAGAACAGCATATAACAACATGTTTATAGGACAACATATGAAAACATGTTTATAGGACGGCATATGACATCATGTTTATAGGACATCATATGACAACATGTTTATAGGACATCATATGACAACATGTTTATAGGACAGTATATGACTACGACCTTATAGAATAGCATGTAGAAACCTGTTTATATGGCAACCTGTTTATAAGACATCATATGACAACATGTTTATAGGACATCATATAACAACATGTTTATAGGACATCATATGACAACATGTTTATAGGACATCATATGACAACATGTTTATAGGACAGCATATGACATCATTTTTATAGGACAGCATATGACATCATGTTTATAGGACAGCATATGGCAACCTGTTTATAGGACAGTATATGGCAACCTGTTTATAGGACAGCATATGACAACATATTTATAGGACAGTATATGACTACGTCTTTATAGAATAGCATGTGGCAACCTGTTTATATGGCAACCTGTTTATAGGACATCATATGACAATATGTTTGTAGGTCATACGATTAAAATGATCGTTTTTCTTGTCCAGTTACCAACCAGACAAAGCATTATCTTTCAATCCCACAAAAAGTTATAAAACAAAATGTTATTGTGTTAATTACGAAAGCGATAATGTGCCAAACGACACTCTATTAAAAAGAGATTATTAGATCATAAAAGTTAGAACATTCGACCAATCCAGAAAGGAAACAATAAAATTGGGCTTTAAAAAGCTATCATCAAATTCATAAAACTGAACGAAGTTATTTGTCATTTTTGAACGACTCAATTCGCCAGGTTTTATAACGTGATTAACAATTTTGTTTTTAATGGGTTTTTTTGTTTTTTGTTTTTACAAGGGAGTCACCACTTGTCAAAGCCCATAGGCCACTCGAGGATAAGGGTTAATAAGCGTACAGTGGTCAATGGAACAATGTCGTAGTAACTATTAGTGGAAATTTGGTAAATTGGATTACTTAAGGGGAACGGCTCATCAATAACTTGTTTACATTGGACTTGAAGACGACCATATTATAGTCAGCCGGAAAGCAGGCAAATGGGAGAGAGTTCGACAAGTGTGCAGTTCTAAGAAAGAAACTTTGTTCATGGAATATACGTTTAGGTTTAGGCACAGATAAAGAGTGGGGGAAATTATTGATGATGATTTTTTAATGAAAAAGAAAAGGTTTCGATTACAAAAAAAAACAACAAGAGCAAACAACATAGACTTCGTCAGATACTTTTCAATTCATCAGTAGCAGGTGACGGTAGTCAAAGTAGTTAATGGCACGAATTGACGAACTGTACGTTCCAAGTTCGAATCCAATTATTTCAACAAAAATCACTTTCACTTAAGATATTTGCAACCTTCACGTGGTCTCTTCCGTAATACTCGATGTCTTTCTGGAAAACTTTCAGACAAGAAAAAATATCGGAGAAACCAATGCTAACAATGGAATCTTCGGATTCATACGATATGATGGTGGACTCAGCAGTGCAAAACAAAATGTGAGAACCCGGTCTTAAGTGTTTAAATATTTAAAACCTTATAAATAGTTTTTAAATTTTGAATTCTTAAAAATAGAAATTAATAGCAATTATAATATTAATAAGATGAATCCTTAAATCTACAAAAATAAAGAAACCCTAATAATATAACACAAATAAATAGATTTTAATAAAGTTACTGCTCCGTTGTTATTTTTTGCTTGACAGACTTAATTTCGTATTCTTTGTTTAGTTTTTACGGCACATTTTTGGTTTGTTTTCTTTTTGAAAAGGTGAGGTACCCCTCGAAATTATCAAGCACATTTATCATCCCAGTTATATTAAATTGGTTTTACTGATTTATACATGAAAAAAAAAAAAATGAAAACTTTAATAGATATACGAGGATTTATAATCTAAATAAGACCGCCGTTCGTTTGCCTAGTTTTGTTCATGTGTGGCGTCACTATCTAATTTATTTACGCGTGTATGAAAATATTACGACCACGTATTTAAAATTAGTTGACCATTTAATAATCTTTTTTACCTTTATCTCTTAATTCACTTCTCTTGTTTGTTCTTATGAATCAAATCAGCTACATAGACGATTCGTAAATACAACACTAGAAGGGAATCACAAATAAAACACGTAGACATGAAAAGGGCACTTGAACAGAGAAATGTAATCGCTACTGACAGCTGCTTAGGAAAAGGCGATCAGAACCAGCTATATCAAAATTAAAATAGGCAAAACGCAGAAAAACCGAAAATATAGACTCTACACGTATTCTACATTTCTATCAGCGTAACGGTATTTTGTTTTGCTAACAGCTTTCTTATACACTTACATTTCGTTCAAAATGTCAAATTACGCACAAAAAAGTACGATCAAATTATAGTCACAAATATAGAACCCGGGGTAGCTCGGAAATGAAAATGACTCTCATTTATTACAAAACTAGCCTGGGTGCCCGGCGTTGCCCCGGTGTTTGGAGGTGCGTATTAAGCAAAAAATAAATAAATAAAAAATATCGAATCCGTACTGCAAAGGAGGAAAAGAACGAGAAAAAAAAAAACGTGATGTATTTACCATTGCGTCCATCGCCAAACCGGAAGTGGCGAAGGTTTAAATCAAGGCTAGCAATCGAAAAAAGTAGAGACTTTCGAAAATATCGGTAAAAAAAAGCGACCCTTCCTTATAGAAAATTAATTAGAATTAATGTTTTTAGCCAATTTTTCAATATTTGTTGTCTGAAGGGACAAGCTTTAAAACGATACCAATCTCATGAAAATCCGTTGCCTCTGTCGACAATTTTACGCAGACATACAAACATACATACATATATACATACATTTACACAAACAGGTGAGATTTATATAATAGACAAGCGGGGGTGTCCGGTGTTGCCCGGATGTAAAAGAAACAATAATAATAATTTGGTATAGAAGTCAGCTCGAATCCGAAGCCTTGAGGCAAATAGCCTGACAATTTACCACGACGCTATGCGGGCCGAGAATTGAGGAAGGGTGAAATTAAACGTTTAAAAAAGCAGGTGATTAAACGAACGTGAACGTGTGGTTTTCTAGGTCTAATATCACACTATAGTAGTAGTAGTAGTAGTAGTAGTAGTAGTAGTAGTAGTAGTAGTAGAGAAAATGAAATCACATCGCGAATTTTAACATAATAAAAGATTCAGACGACCTCGTTTAGTCAATCGGACATATTATAATCTAGGGAGTATATAAAAAGTTTTAAGAAACAGTGACCCCCCCCCCGAGCGCTCCTCCAAAGCCTTTGGCGGACATACGAAAAAAATGCACACACACACAAACACACACACATTTTCGTTTTTATATTATAGATGAAAAACGAAAAATTCACTGTGGGCTATGTTATTTGAAATTAATAGTTCTATGTTATCTTCTATACATATAAAAGGCAAATGCGAGCGCACGTTTTTGTATGTCCAAGAAAAGCTTTTTTGCGTGGGGGTTCTTGGAGGGTGATTACTATTTTTTTAGAACTTTTTATATACTCCCTTAGACAATAATATTTACGATTTGCGAACGCACGTCGCGTCTAGATTTATTTTGATCGACTTTTATCAACTTCGCGCTATTTCGCTGTGTCACGTGTTTGTTCAGCTTTTTAGTATAAATAAAGTGAAACTATTCCCGACTTTAGGGACGACTAAAAAGCAAATCAGCTTTGATCAATGCGATGAAAACCGTCATATCAGACAATTGCTTTTCATTTGGACATCCCATATTTTATGAGGAGTTGGTTCCTCCCTCCCAACCTAACATTTTTTTTTGGGGGGGGGAACAAAACCCGAAAAACTGCCTCGCAGCCAAACTTAACTGCGGGATTAATGTTTGACCTCATTAAATTTACGCACTTGTTAATTCACTTTTTAATCATTAAATTTCAGCCATTCTCGTTCCCCTTTCATTCGTAGCGTCGAGATAAGTCATCACGTTTTTTTTTTTTCCTTCGCTTTCGCCTCAAGGATTTGGGTTCAAACCTACCTCCTTCACACAAACCTTTTTTCAAACACCGGGTAAGAAGTTTTAACACCGTTCGTTTTGCATTATGTTCGTTTTTTTTTTCCATCACGTTCGCTGTTATTTTTTGTTTTTATTTTCCCGATTTTTTTAGAAATTTTAACATTGTTTTTGATATAATATTTAAACAGGGTTATTACTTCGCTTTGTTTTGATTTACCACACACCTCTAAACACCCGGGCAACGCCGAGTACCCCCGCTAATTTATATATAAAAGAGAAATTGAATCGATTTTCTCGATTATGTAGTACACCCGACCTTATAATTCCTTCAATCAAAACAATAATAAAATGGAAAATAAAGAATAAGCGAACAAAAAAAAAAATGACATAAATAACCCTGTTTAAATGCTAAAACGTCTTTAAAAATCGGAAAAACAAAACCAACAATAACAAAAAAAAAAAACAGCGAACGTGATGGAAAAATAAAAAAAACAGAAAATAAAGAATAAACGAACGAAAAAAAATGACATAAATAACCCTGTTTAAATATGAAAACTTTAAAAATCGAAAAAAAAAATGTTTTTGTCACTATAACCACTACTCTACGTATCAGCGAACGAACGTCGTTTTTTTTTCTATTTTTTTTTTACAAGGGTGTCACCACTTATCAAGGCCCAGAGGCCACTCGAGGATAAGGGTTAATAGGTATACATTAGTCATTGTGATTTTAGCATAGTAAACATTGGGAATTTTGTAACTTGGATTACTTAGGGGGACGATTCAATTAGAACTTGTTCACATTGGACTTTTTCTTTCTTTTTTTTTCATAGGTATCAACTCATTATCAAGGCCAAGAGGCCACTCAAGGATAAGGGTTAAAGAGTGTACAGTAGAAATTGGACAATATAATAATCATTAGTAATGAAAATTTGTTAAATTTGATAACTTATATGGAACGGCTCATCAAGAACTTATTTACGTTAGACTTGAAGACAACCATATTGTAGTCAGCCGGAAAGCAGGAAAACGGAAGACAATTCCACAGGCGTGCAGTTCAAATAAAAAAGCTTTGTTCATGGAATCTACGTTTAGGTTTAGGCACAGATAAAGAGTGGGGGGAATTATTGATAGTGTTTACAGCTAGACGAGTGTTTCTTGTGAAAGTTTTGCGAGGGGGGACCATAGATTGAAGCTCAGTCGAACACTTTCCATGAAAATAACGATGCATCAGAGACAAACTCGCAACATCTCTTCTGTGAGATAGAAGTTGCAAGGACGAGAAAAGGACATCTCCTACGAGGCTACGAAGTCTATTTTGAACTCTATCAAGGCAGGACAAGTCCTTTCTAGCAGCTCCTGCCCAGATGTGGCAACAGTATTCCATCCTTGGACGTACCTGGCTCTTATATAGATAGAGAATTGCATCAGCAGTGAGATATCTACTGGATCGATAGAAAGATCCCACCATTTTTCCAGCGGCCTTGGCAACAGATTTGATGTACGTGTTCCATTTAAGATCAGGAGTAATGATCAAGCCCAGAAGCTTGTCAAAACTTGAGGCCTCCTGAAGACGAGAGCCATTCATTTCAATTGATGCCAGATGTGGATCAGAATGTTGATGATGTAAAGAGAGAAGCTTGGTTTTAGATGCATTAAAAGTAACCAGCCACTCCTTTCTCCATTGTACTACATGCTCAAGATCAGAGGAGAGAGAATTGGAGAGAACTTGGTCGTTTACTGTCTTAGATGTGCTACCATAAATGGTAGTGTCGTCAGCATAAATGTCTACAAATGATGTAAGGATGTGATTTGGAAGATCATTAATGTAGATCAGGAAAAGAGTTGGGCCCAGGATGGACCCCTGAGGGACACCGGCATTAACACTGTGGGCTTCTGATTTTTGCCCCTCAACTACTACTCTTATGAACCTATCAGAAAGAAATGATTTAATAATTGAGAAGACATTTCCAGCTATACCATAGCTAGAGATCTTATGAAGTAAACCTTTATGCCATACCCTATCAAAGGCCTTAGATATGTCAAGAGCAATTGCCCTAGAAAGGTTGCCTCCGTCGAGAGATTTGCTAATCCTATGAGATATAACTGTAAGCACATCTGCTGTAGATCTAGCAGAACGGAAACCATATTGAGTGTCACTAAGAAGGTTATTTTTGTTGAGATGGTTGATTACTTCTGTATTTAACACAGATTCCAACAACTTACTCATGACGCACAGGAGACTTATTGGCCTGTACTGAGAGGGGGATGAGCGATCACCTGAATTCTTAAATACAGGGCATACAGATGAAATTTTCCAGGGAGATGAGAAACTATTCTCCTTAAGACAACGTTTAAATAGTTTTGTAAGTATGGGCGCTAGTTCAGGTTGAAGTTTTTTGAGTACTATAATTGGAATAATTATGTAGTTATAGTTATATATTTGCATGTAAAGAATTCACTCCTTAACTAATTAACCGTATTAATTAAACTAATTCAAGAAAGAATTTTTTAGCGCATGCCTGTTTGGCTAAATTGTCATGAAGGAACGATTTTTTTCTACCCTCCCTCATTGCAAACGTCTTTTTCTATAGGAAATAATTGACCGTTTTTTTCTAATTGTCACATATTATTCGACAAAGACATTATCCTTTCAGACGGTACCGGTTTCGACCCGTTCCGATGCTGTTAAGAAAGGTTTTAGGCATACATACATACATACATACATACATACATACATGATGATTGCAACTTCTTGTCAAACGAGTGCCACTCCCTCAAACACTTAAAATCCATGAGCCCAAAAATGACTTTTTTTTTAGTCCTACCAGTGAATTCACACGCTCAAGCAGGCATGACACCGAAGATGGTCATTGAGATCAATTATGACACGCTTCCAGCATTTCAAGCCTAGAGCTGTGACAACAGCATATTCTTTTCATTCTTTTGGCTTTCAAGTATATATCCGACACAGTAAGACACAGTCAATCAACCGAGAACCACATCAGTTTATATAAAAAAAATAAGATATTAACGGATATATACTCAAGACTCCAAACAATGTAAAGAATATGCTGTTGTCACAGCCCTAGAGATGACCTACTTTTAATTTGGATGTTTATTTACATTTCATTTTATACTAAAGTATTTATGTATTTGTTTGTTTATTTATTATTATTATAATTATTATTTTTGTTATTGTTGTTGTTATTGTTATTATTATTAGTAGTAGTAATTCATCATTTTTCCATTAACCTGATGAATCCTTACGAAGATGAAACGCGTAAAATTCTGTCTAGTTTAATTATCATATATATTTTCAAAACTTACCAAGCTTTAATATAGTTAGTTCTAATCGTATTGTTCTGTGCAGTTGTCAATAAAGATTCCATTTCTCTGATTATTAAAGAATGGTTCCGTGTCATAATCTTACAGCATGAACATAATTCATTAGATAAGTCTTTAATCAACACGTCCATTTCATTTTCATTCTATCTTTCATTTTCATAGCTACGTTCAAACACTTATCAATATTTATATAAAGTTTAGTATGTAGTTATAGTTATATATTTGCATGTAAAGAATTCACTCCTAAACTAATTAACCGATCATTGTTGATTTTGGAATACAACGTCTACGTATAAGGATGGGCAGTGTAGGCTATTTTTATTATACTTTAATTTTATTCAAAAAAGTTTAAAGAAAATTGGAATCTTTACGTAAACCTCAATTATCTTCTGTATTAGAAAATTTCAACAATAAACATTAATTAATAAATAGTCTCCAATTTTTAGTTTCTTTAAAGTATCTTTTAGGGACTTTAGGACGTAATATGGGTAAAATTTCTCCTTTGAAAATTTTGAATAATTCAGACTTGTATTTTAATTTAATCCATATTGATTAAACGCTAATTAAGCAAGATTCCACGAATTTAATTTTTTTACGTTGTGTCATAAAATGAGCGTTTGTTGTATATTGGTTGAAATTGGAATGGAGATGATATATTAAAACGTGTCTATTTATAAAGGATTGTGTGTTTGATTATCTTATCAGAGTTAATGTCGTTGTGTTTGATCGTCTAGTGGTCTTTCTATTACATATGTTCAAATGCTGTTAAGTGTGAATATGTGTGTGACATGTCATTTGAACATACCTTCTGCCATTTTGTTGGTCCATCTGGAAATTCTCGTCTGGGAGGGAGACTTGATACCTGTTTTTGGGGACGAAGATTTATTTCACGCCAAGACAAGAAATTGGTTCTGTAGTTTATTTTACTTTCCCAGATGTCTTGCAGCAGGTGGAAAGTGAATTTGGCCTGTGTTGTTTTTTTTCTTACGGGTCTTATTTCTACCACGTCAGCGTTCGTCCCCCCCCCCAGCGAAAGAGAGGAGACAACGGCGAAGCCGTCCGCTCTCTTTCAAGTCCCAAACAAATCTCCTCGATTCAGCTAACCTGATCACATGACTCACGACTCACACGCAATCAAATCAGCTGATCTTGACTTCCGGTCAACGTGTCTACACTATAATTCACCTCTTCCTCTCTCTCTCTCTCTCTCTCTCTCTCTCTCTCTCTATTCATTCTCTAACAATTAAACGCTAATTAAGCAAGATTCCACGAATTTAATTTTTTTCTTAAACCCCCGTGAGCTTAAGCCTTAAAAATCTATTTCCAACCGCACATAAACAGCGCATATCGTAAGACCACGTGTGATTTATCATCTGTTAATTTATTGATATATAAATTGATCCTGGAACCCATCATTATGTATTGACATTAATTTTGCAAAGTCCAAAGTGGCTCACTGGTAGCATGGAATTTCATATACAAGAAGGTACTGTTATTTCAAAGACACCAGTTCATTTCTTGTGTGATATTTCTCTTAGCTAAATATTGGTGATTCCAGGCTTGTCATCTGCAGCATGCACCTGTGCACCTCACTAAACATGCAGTATTTTTACATTTGTTCGTCTGTTTATGGAATATCAATCCTTTTTAAAGTCATTTAATTCCATAACCAATAACTATTGTCAAGAATTAATTGTATACGATTACGTGAAGACATATTGCTATTTTATTCATACGATGTGATTAGTACCTTAACCAACGACATTAATGCAGTATTAGTTCAGTATTAATACGCATATGTACCTAGCAGACAAGAAGAAAATCCAGGTCATCCTAGATGGACGTACACCAAAACAACAATTTATGCGGGAGGCCTCAGGAGGTCGATCCTTGGACCTTTATTATTCCTAATATCCATAAAAGACCTCCCTGATAAAATTGTGTCTGAGATGGGTATATCTGCTGATGATACAGGCATATATAATAGACATGAGGGAACCACGAAGGTGCACATATCTAAGGAAATGGCAGAAAACTTAGAAAACTGTCCTCGGTCCGTATTGAAATGGGATTGTAAATTAATAACATTTAATGCTACTAAGACTGGGCTTCTTTCTTTTACCAGTTACATGAAGCCTTCTCGCCTTGAGAAGACATTGCCAAGGCTGCTGAAAACAAGATCGGATCCCTCTACCGTGATAGAAAAGTACTTACATATGGGAGTATCCTGTATCTCTAAAAAGAACTTTATTCGCCCATGTATAGAGTATTTTTGCCACATCTGAACCAGTGCATCCACCAAAAGTTTCTCACTCAAACAGGATAAAAAAAAAACAACCTCCAATCTAATAAGTCTCGCAATATCAACTGAGCATCAATTCCTGTCTCATCGCCTCAATTTTATATTCTTGTGCCTGTTTTGAAAGTAATTCATTTGAAATAAGTTTTGATGAACTCGTTGCAGTTTTACACTCCTTGACGTGAATACCCGTGACAAACTCGTCTCGCATCAAGATCCTATCCTTTTACTGTAGTGGTCCCTAGATGCTGGAAAGTGTTCTACTGTAATAAATGTTTTTCACTTCAGACTTGTAGAATTTGGAATTCCATTCATGTTTCTTACTTTCCGAACTGTACTAAAATGACGAAGTTTAACTATACTGTTAAGAAACATCTCACTAATCTCTTCGTATAGACCCCTATAAGTCTGATCTCAAATAGTACCCCCTTACGTTCAAGTGTCAATATGTATCGTTTGGTGGTGGCGAAGAATAAAAAAAAGAAAAAAGAACAGCAGATATAATATAACTTAGCAAAGTTTATTCCATAGTCCGAAAATGTGTCCATTAGGCTACTTATACTCCCCCAAGTCTGGTTATATTTCTCTGTGCATATAGGCAAGAACTGCACTCAAATTTCTGTTTTTTTTTTTTTTTTGTCTCCTTTTCGTTTCGATCACGTGTATTGAAATGTCGCACTAATAAAAACGTAAACATTTAAACTAAGATTGAGTCATTATTTGAGTCGTCATTTTCTGAATGAGCTCGTCAATATTCTGCCCCGTCACTCACTTCGCCATGCCATCACCACTAAACGATTTGTCTCTCTCCAAAATATGAAATAAATAAAATAAACCAATAACTCGGTATCTCAAGTGTTCTAAAAATACACATCCGGTTGGACCGGAAGTTTGCAGTTATAGCCGGCAAGTGGCCTGTCCATGCGATGGTAAAGCGAACTGCCATCCCTTTCACTCTCTTCATCTTTCTACGTTTGGGTAACTTGATAAATCTGTAAGAGATTGGCGACGCATCGTGTGCCAACAGCCGGTCATCAGCACATGCCTGGTGCAAGTGTAAAGGCGAGGAAGAAGTATAAATAAATAGAGAACACGAGAGATAGATAGATAGAGAGAGAGCGAGAGAGAGAATGGGAGAAAGCAAGAAAGATAAGAGATTGGCGACGCATCGTATACTAACAACCGGTCATCTGCGCATGCGTAGTGCAAGTGTAAAAGCGAGTAAGAATACATATAAGATAAAGACGATGAGAGGGGGGTAGGGATAACTAGAGCGGTAGAAAGAAAAAAGAAAGACAGAGAGGGTGAAGAAAAAGTGAGATGAAGACAGAAAGAGACACAGAAAGTGATAAAAACGGAACTAGAAAGATAGACGAAGAAAGGGAGAAAGCGAGAAAGAAAGAAATAGAAGAAAGGAAGAGTGAAAGAGAGGTGGGAAGAGAAAGGATGCGCGAGAGAGAAAGGAATAGACAAAGAAAGAGCGAAATAGAGAACGGGAGATATAGAGGTAGAAAGGGACCGAGAGAGAGAGAGAGAGAGAGAGAGAGAGAGAGAGAGAGAAATTGAAAAAGAGGAAGAAAAAGAGAGTGGGGAGAAAGAGAGATAGAAAGAAAAAGAGTTTCTAGTTATAAATCTGACATTTTATTTTCTGATTATTGTGTTTTTTTTATTCTGATAAATATACACACTATTATAAGACTTGGCCTACTTGACTCATGGGCATACCCCAAATAGATTCCACACGTACTTGAGAACAATATCCCGCATCCAGTTTATCTTTTATTACAGCATATCACCATCAATTCTTTGATCATTTTTCAATCAAATGATTTTTATATGATTTCTTTACATGATTGAAGTTGACAACCGGGGAAAATGTCCAAACAACTTTAATATTCTTTTTAATACCATTTTTTTCTGATATCCACATTATTTTATCGATCTCGCAGATTATTGTTACTTTTATTGTTTTTTGTTTTGTTTACTAAGGTGTAACCATTTATTTTGAAAGTATCGATTTTTTTTCATCCGTTTTAGTGTCTATTGAGATATTATATCCAGAAGCGGAAAATATTCACGTTCGTGCTCAGTTTCTCAAGAGAGGTTTTAAACTCGGAGGTTGATACCCGCAACTTACCAATTTTTCGATTGCAAATCGACGGTCAAGTTTCGATCCCGGCTTGAGCTACATAGTTGGTAATGAAGTTACACAAGGTTTCTGTTTACATTTCGATTACACTTTACTGACGAATAAAAGTTTTGATTGGATGAGACAAAGAGGAAATGGAATAGTAGAATGCGTCTAATTTCATCTTATACAAACGCTTACACAGACATAAAAATTATTCTAAAATGCAGATCGACTTGCTGTTGAGCACTATATAAACACTGTAGCTTTATTGGATGAATATCTATAAGCCAAGTACCATATGAACACTGTCTCTGCATATATATATATATATATATATATATATATATATATATGCATAATATATATTCATATATATATACATATATATATGTATATATATGCATATATATATGCATATATATATATGCATATATATATATATATATATATATTTATATATATATATGGGACATAACTTTATTCGAATAGCAAAATTTTAAAATAATGAGAAATAAATGAACCATAATCGAATGTTAAATAAATAAATAAATAATACATCAGTCGATTAAAAAATCACGAAGTGTAATATAACCAGAGGAAAATGTAATAAAATGTTACATCCGAGATCATCAGCCTATTCCTATGAGTTCCCAATTAGTTGAATCGGCTATTGGACAACACTTAATAGATGAAAAAGACTGTGCTTCTACATTCACTTCAGACTGTTTTTCTGTTTTACACAGAGGACGCACCAAATTCCACCTGTCTGTCCTTGCAATTAGTTTCAGTTCCCCTACTTTGTGTAAGCAGAAAAACCTTCGCTGGCAGTTGGAATTATTTCGCGGGACACATTCCATCTAAGGTTCTCCCTTTTATTATTACAACAAAATTCTCTTCCTTTTTACAGACGTAAAATCCTTGACAAAGTCCGTCTGTACGAAAAGTGCTTTGGGTTTCGTTTCGTTTTGATTTTTTCGTAATTTTGTTTTCTTCTCTTAATCGACTTTTTTTATTATTATTACATTCCGAACTCTGTTTTTTCCCCCCTCTGGTTATATTACACTTCGTGATTTTTAATCGACTGATGTAATATTTATTTATTTATTTTTTAACATTCGATCATGGTTCATTTATTTCTCATATATATATATATATATATATATATATATATATATATATATATATATATATATATATATATATATATATATACTAGCTGTAGCCTGCCATGCGTTGCAGTGGCTCAATTTGGTGTAATGGAAAAATTTAATAAAAAGAGAAAATGCATGTTTCTTATATTCTTAGTACAGCAATCCACTCTAAAAAGTGAAAAAGAAGGCGAAAATGAAAAATGGTACTCTTGCAGAATTTGATCTGGATCCTCGGGAGTTTCTGTCAATCATTCATGGTTTGGACTCGACCAACAATCAGTGAATGAAGCCAAACGTATCAAAAATGTTGAAACGCTAAATGTTTTTTTTCTTGTTGTTGTTGTTTTGTTTTACAAAAATGTGAGTTAGTAATTAATATTTGGTTGATGGGGGCTACTATACACAGATTCGAAAAAGTTGTCCAAAAACAAATAAATTAAAGCAAAGGTAAGGTAAGTTACGTTTCTACCTAACTGGATAATTATTTAGTGTTTTTATGTGATGTAAAATGTTTAATCGGCTCGAAAAACAGAAATGGTCGCGGACTCTGTTGAATACGTTAAGTTTGGGAAAGTAAGTTGAAAACTAAAAACTATACAAAACAGTGTCTGAAGCTCACCGAATATATGTTACCATGACATAGGCTGGCATAATCGGTGGGTTTCTGACAGTATTTTGTATAGTTTTTTTAGTTTTAACTCACTTTCTCTAACTTAAAGTAATCAACAGTGTCCGACACCATTTGTAGCTTACAAATACACCGATAAACACTGTTTTTCAAGCCGACTAAACGTTATATTAAATGAAAAGGGTTTGTATTACTAAACACAGATACACAGAAGTTGTCAAAAAATAAATATATAACAAATAAATGTTATCAAAGGCAAGAAAAGTAAGAGGATATTTGTACAACTAATCTGCTCCAAAATATCCGGTATTTTACTTTAAGGTCCGTTTCACGTTCATAACGAAATATTTTATTGTAGATTTCGGTGTGCTAAAAACGAATCTGCAAACCGTTTCCGTAGCAAAAAGAAAGGTTTCATGATATTCATGAAATTACTTTTTCGAAAAGTGGGTGATCACTTTTCAATGTAAATTTAACTTAGAATGAGCACCCACTTTCTGGCCACGTGAGAGAGGGGCATTTTTCTGTGTGTTTCTTGGCTAAAAAGTTTTTTGTTTGATTTCTTTTGCATGGTAATAACCCCTGAACTCTGGAACTATTTTCCATTTCACAGACGTAGCCTTTGTTTATGCTACGCGTGAGCATAAACGAAAACTGTTAAATATGCACTCGCGTACCAAACTGCCTTGTCAAAAAACCTTTAAGCCAATAAACACGTAAATGCCCCTTCCTCAGGTGGCCAGAAAGTGGGTGCTCATTTTAAGTTATTTACATGGAAAAGTGATCACCCACTTTTCGAAAAAAATTTCTTCAGATCATGAAAACTATTTTGGTACTCCTTGGGCGTTGAGTTCCATGGCGACCTGCAGAATTATTTAATGGTCGTTCCCTTAGCCCCCCCCTAGTCAAGGCTAACGCATGCGCACGTAACATTTTTTATTTATTTACTTACGTGGCGGAGTTTCTATACTGATAGGTTTTTTGAAATTTTTTCACTGGATTACTATTGATTGAACACTAACCAGATTATGAAAAAATTTTTTAAAAAAAATCATTTCAACATTTGAAAGGGGTATTCACTTTTTAGTTACCATGTTCTGGTAAATCGGTCACTCATTTTTTTTTTTCTAAATACGGAAGTGTCTTCGGGAGATATAAAATAGTCGCATGTTGATGAAGCAATGTATCGGGAGGCGTACGGGATGGAAAATTATTGGTAAATTTTTAGATTAGGTCCACCTCCTCAATTTTCTTTTAAATGACGACTTGTAAAGGTTTTCGACTATGCTGAATACGAAAATCGTATTGAAATTTTGCAGAAATAAGTAGCTATCAAGATATAAAAATCTGTATATTGTAATATTTGGCGGCCATCTTTTTTTACGCGCGTGTATTTGTTTATGGCGCGTGCGCACGTAAAAAGATGTCCGCCAAAGAATACAATGCATAATACAAGTTTATATATCTTGATAACTACTTTTTTCCGCAAAATTTCAATGCTATTTCCGTGTTCAGCATACTCGGAAACCTTTAAATGTCGTCATTTAAAGGAAAATTGTGGAGGTGGACCTAATCTAAAAAAAATACAAAATTATTAAACATTTCTCCAGCATGTTAGTGACATTTATAATACTTAAAAAAAAAAAAATTAAAAAAACAACAAAATTTTGAAAAAAAAACAAAAAAAACTCACCTTTCATAAAAACAGATAAATTATTGTAAAGAAACACCAACTCACCTTTCATAAAAACAATTTACAAAAAACAAAAAAACACACACCCACAAACTGACTTTTAACTAAATAAGTAAAAAAAAAAATTTTTTAACTCGAAACTTTATTTTCATAAAAACAATAAAAAAAGTCATGTTCAATCTATTTTTATTTTTTTTTTCTTTGAGAAACAAATATATTTCTGACTTACAAATGCGATAGAGGCTCATATTATTTTTACTTCCTATGGTTTTGATATACCGCGTTTTTATTGGTTACAAAATGGGTGACTGATTTATCAGAACGTTGTAACTAAAAAGTGAGCACCGCTTTCAAATATCGAAATAATGATTTCTTTTTTTTATTTTTTTTTAATAATCTGTTTAATTAGTGTCCAATTAATAATAATCAAGTGAAAAAAAATTCCAAAAACCTATAAGTATAGAAATTAAGCATGGAGTGATGGTTGTACAACTACGCCACTTACGTCGCCTTTCGCACTTTTACAAACATTATTTACGTTAACTCTTTTCATAAATAATTAAAAAAAGTAACTAAACCATTTATTGATAATTTGTCACGTGTACAAACATTTATTTATTTATTTACGTAGACTTAACTCTTTTCATGAATAAGAAAAGTTTTACTCTTTAAGAATAATAAAAGGAAAAAGTTACTAAACATTTATAAAAGGAAAAAATAATTTCTCACGTACTTACTTCTTTTCATGAAGGCCAGAGGAATTGTTGGCCGAAAAGTCGTGAAACAACAACTAATAAAGATGAGAATAATAGTCTGCAATAAATAAAAATGGTTCTAATGCAGAGAGTGATCCGCGCTATTTTTTTAAATCGTATTTCCACGTTTAATTAGTTTTACGATATATTTTTTTATTCAATTGTAAGGTTAAAGTACAGAATAGGTACAAAACACCCTCCCCTACCCATGTTAAGAATGGCTTTTTAAATAATAACATTATTTCAGCACGGATCACTCTCTGCATGAGTATCATAAAAATTAATACAAATAATACTTATCTCAATAAGTGAAAGGCTAATTTCTACCGGAAATAAAATGGCGGATAATCTCGCAGTTACGAAAAATATTTTTATTTAATTTAATATTTTTATAATTCGCAATGTTAAATTATTTTAATAACATGCAAACATTCGTTGACTTTAAAAATAGAATTTCTGAAAAATTCAATTAAATTGGTAACGTAGAAATATGGTTTTATTCGCTTTTAACGAACCAAACATTACATTTATATGACAAAAAATGTAAAAATATGGTTTTATAGACATTGAACGAACCAAGAATTACATTATATATATATATATATATATATATATATATATATATATATATATATATGAGAGAGAGAGAGAGAGAGAGAGAGAGAGAGAGAGAGAGAGAGGGAGAGAGATCATCGTATAACGATTAGATCACTGTGACTGACGTAAAAAACATTTAAAATTAAAATGTTTAAATTCAACGTTATTTCTTACGGTTAATGGTAGCCGATTGGATAGGTCTTTGCTAAATGAGCCAAAGATTGCCGGGTTCGAATTTGTCGAATTAATCGTGACACCCTGCAATGAAGATTTCAGGAAGGATGAAACACTAGTGTCTGTAGGTATTTAATTTTTTTTTTTTTTTTCGATTTTCTGTATAATCTTTTTATATCAAAATCGGAAATATTAATGAATGTTCCATAATTGTCATTCGCACGAGCGCTTTCGATTCGTTCACGAATCATCTTCAGGTGTTGAGGAAGTAAAAGTGAGAAAGAGCCAAAATGGAAATTGTAAAGTGAAAAATAAAATATACATTAAACGGCGTTAGGTGATGGTAAGTTAAGATATATCAAGTCTATAAGAAGTCGTTTAAAAATATTGGTCGATTAAAAATAAGAGTATTAAAACCAGCAAGTTCGTTGGCGCTATTGGCAAAGTCCGTCCATTACGCTGCTTTTCTCGGATGCAATATTATTTATATCATAAACTCAGCGGAATAAGGACTATTACCTATATATGCATTTCCTTTTCGAGTAATAAATATTATTTAAACTCTTGCTAAAGTGTTTTTCAGCATAATTTATTAAAGCTATATATATATATATATATATATATATATATATATATATATATATATAGGGTGTCCACAAAGTCTAGCTGCATAATCTAAAGGGTGCCCACAAAGTCTGGCTACATGATCTAAAGGGTGCCCAGTCTTGATACATAATCTAAAGGGTGTCCACAAAGTCTGGCTACATTAAGTAGCCAGACTTTGTGGACACCCTGTATATATATATATATATATATATATATATATATATATATATATATATATATATATATATAATTATTTACTAGAAAAAATATTTATATATATATAATTATTTACTAGAAAAAATATTTATATATATATATAATTATTTACTAGAAAAAATATTTATATATATATATATAATTATTTACTAGAAAAAATATTTATATATATATATATATATAATTATTTACTAGAAAAAATATTTATATATATATATATAATTATTTACTAGAAAAATATTTATATATATATATATATAATTATTTACTAGAAAAAATATTTATATATATATATATAATTATTTACTAGAAAAAATATTTATATATATATATATAATTATTTACTAGAAAAAATATTTTTTTATATATATATATATATATATGTATATATATATAATTATTTACTAGAAAAAATATTAAATGCGTACACATACTATTGTTTCATCCTTTCATCAGTGCAGATTCGAACCCGGCAGCGAAGCCATCTCTGACTCCATTAGCAAAGACCAAGTCAATTCTGCCACCGTTAACCGCGAGAAATACTGTTGAAACATAAACATTTTTTAATGTTTTTAACGTCTGTCAGAGTGATCTAATCATTATATAATGATCAGCGCATGTGAGCTAATTTATTTCAACTGAAAAAGCTCAACGATAAAAAACGAGTTTCCTAAAGGGGCTGACATAATTATTTACTATTAACACCGCTCGATAGATTTGAATCCCACAACGAAGCCATCTCTGACTCCATTCGGCCAGCGTTACCCGCGAGAAATGCAGTTGAAATTTAAACATTTATTTTAGTGTTTCATCTTTTCGGGAATCATCAGTGCAGGGGGTGTCACGATTAACGCAGGTCGTTTAAATTGTCCATCCGGTTTGTGACTTTCGGTTTTAAAAAATTCGCCAACAATATTTTTTTGCTTTAACTTATTTTAATGTGAAGGGTGTGTATTTTATTTTATTATTTTAATGTGTTTTCCTTACAAATATATGTAATTAAACCCAGTTGAATTAAAAAAAGATTCGACTTTAATATAAATATACAATCTCTCTCTCAATTATACATATTCAATTATATATATATATATATATATATATATATATATATATATATATATATATATATATATATATATATATATATATATATATATATATATATATATATATATATATATATATATAGCTGGTTGGATGACCGCGTCCCTTGTTGAGACGAAGTAGGTTCATTTCACAGTCGGATTTCGGCGCGGTTTGCTTGATCTGTGTTGGTTAATAGAAATTTTTTTGTGCAGGGCGTTTGCTCAGTTGGTAGAGTGCTTGCCTTGCATGCACGAGGCTCGGGTTTCGAATCCTGAGTTCGGATGTGTCTAACTGATGAGCTCAAATGAGGGCGAAACTCGAGTCTTGGACTTCCGGTTCTTTGACTGTCATGGCTCTTGTGAGCTGCGACGTTGTTTGGCTGTGGAATTTATTATATACAATCTCTCACATTCTGAAAATCATATATATATATCAGGATATATCAGGTTGTTCCCGCCGTTTCATGAAAAAATTGTTCTAAAACATGTTTCGATATTTGACAAAGTGTTATATATCATTAGAAAGCACATATTCTGTTCTACAAGATAATCGTCATCGTTTTTTGCTCATATAATTTTTTTCTAGTTTTTCAGAACAGTCAAATAGATTGTCAAGTAGATAAAAAAAATCACAGTTTCGACACCTTCTTTTAGCCGTTAATCGAGGTCAAAAAGCAAGTGAATTGACCAAGAATATTTGTGCCGTATATGGAGAAAACACTATAGCTGAGAGAACTGCTCGACATTGGTTTATTAGATTCAAACACAGTAATTTTGATCTCAATGACGCTCCTTATTTCAGAAAATCTTGTTCGCTAAGGTAACTCATTACCACCTTTTCCTTGTGACATGGGACATTATCTTGCATAAAGGTAGCCCTATCGAAACCTGAATTCTGTATGATTGGCACAACATGATCTTGAACAATGTTTTTATAGATCTGCGCGTTTACACGAGTTTGTAACCGGACAAAAGGCGTTGTACCTTGGCTAGAAAACATTCCAAATAACATGACGCTTCCGCCCCCCAAACTTGACAGTTTTCTTAGTACACTTTGCACTTAATCTTTCACTAATACGTCTCTTTACATTGTTTTTTCCATCATTTCCAAATAAATCAAACGTGCTTTCATCACTGAAAAATTTTTTTTGCTCAATTTTTATATGTCCAAATTACATACCTGTTTGCAAACTCTAATCTCTTCTTATTCTTCGAACTAACAAGTGTTTTTTCCCCTGTGGTTCGATTAAACAGCCCTATTTCCTGCAGTCGTCAAGAAACAGTCTGTCTTGACACATTAACACGAGGTAATATCCATAATCCTTTTAATTTCTGTGCAAGACTTAAAACTGTCATTTAATGACATACGCTGCATTGTTCGATCTTTCTCTTGCCGAAGGTTTGCGGGGTTTTATTTTGCCGGTATCATTGTAGGATTTAACAACCTTGCGCACAATACTCTTGGAACGTTTCACTTTCTCTGAAATCTCGCTAATGGTGTGCTTTTTCTTGTGTAGCTTCACAATAGCTTGTCTCAGAGTAATTACGTTTTTGGCGTTTCGCCATGGTGCCGGCTGATGCAACGTTTACAAATGACTAAGTAAGACATTCTTTAGAGGAATTCAAAAAATTTGAATATAGCATTGTTTTTCTCAATTTTGCCCCTTATTTTTGGACGTTCCCATTTTGAAAATGAATAAATAATTGCTATAATTCTTTTGATATTCTTTGCAAATGATTCAATTTTTTTATCCTTTGTAAATGATTCAAATTTAGTATGTTATTATGCATGATACCGACTACCAGTTGTCAAAATTTCACCTTTTCACAGTTGTTATTTCTAACAAATATTAGGTTGGAAAATTTTGTCCCTTAGTTTTGGACGATACTATATATATATATATATATATATATATATATATATATATATATATATATATATATACTAGCAGGGGGACCCAGCGTTATCCGAGATTGAATTTGAATGAGGATCAACAAATGTCCTCTTGCACTTTTGTTGTCGAAATCGATGAAATCACCCATTTTTCAATGAAATAGATTGATTGCCTGTTCTGGTTGTTGATCCCACCTCATCCCACAGTTTACCGGAGGAAACATCACATGTCTTCCCGCAGTGATTTAGTCCACAATACATTGTAGTCTACATTGCACTGTAGAGAACTTACTGTTGATTTAGTAAACTTATCCGTAAATAATACCTTTAATTAAAGTTTAAATGCAATTGTGTTTTAAAAAAAACATTCATTTCAAACACACCTCTATCTTATAAAAAAATCCACAGTTGTTTTTTTAGGCTGGACCTTTCTGCTTGTACAATGATAACATTTCTCAAATGCACTTGTGATGTTAAGTTGTATAAAAGTGTTTACTTTTGTCAAACTGTTAACCCGATTTTTTCGATTATCGATTTTCGATACTTATCGGGCGCATTCTGATGCACAATCTACGTAAAAACACTCCTGGGCACCTCAAGTTATTTCGTGTGAAATTTTAAAAACTCGACCCAGCCGTTTCCGAGTTCTGTGTGAGAGAAAGTTTCTTTTATATATAACAGTATATATAAGCGTGTGTCTGTGTGTGCGTGATAGAGAGAGAGAGAGAGAGAGAGAGAGAGAGAGAGAGAGAGAGAGAAATAGAAGGAGGGAGAGTGAGTGAGAGAATGTTAGAGTGTACTTATATTTATTTCTCGTTTGGCTTCAAAACTTTTCAAAAGTTCTATCCTGAATCATCAAAAAACATCAAACTGAAATGAAATCTGCGTTGACAAAAAAAACAAAAAAAAGAAAGGAAAATGACAAACATCGTTACCATGGTAACTAGTGAAAACAAACCGGATGTAAGCAAGACGAAGTTTTGCTGTGCGTCAACATTTTCAAAATGTCAAAGTAGCCGAAATCTGACCTGTTTTTTATTTTTATTTATTTTTTTTATTAATTTCATTATACTAGATAATAAAAAAAGGGAAATCCTAAACGGGCTAAGATCAAAGAGTGTTTGGTACTCAATCGTTGTAGACAAAAACTGACCCATTTCGGGAGGTTGGATTAAAACCCCTCATTGTATCTAATTGCTCTCGCGAGGAAACAAGAAAATATGGGATGTATGTCTTTTTTATTACATTTATACCCCCCCCCACAAGGCATATTGCACTGAGACTACGAATTAGGGATCAGATTATTTATAAAGCGCCTTAAGTGAGAAACTGCACATTTATCTTTGCAGAATCGGGGACATAAGGCTGGGCAGGGAATTTCATGGCAAGTGGTTCGATGCCAGAGCTAACAGAGTAGAAAGCTTTCTGCTATCTGGGGAAGGGGGACCTACAGTAAATGAGGTTGGATTTCGATTCTTGTCAAGTTGGTCTTGGCTATTTACATTTAGTGGGGCTGGGGTACATGTGCAATAAGTTCGTCGGAGCACATTCTATTGAAGTACTTGTAAAGCAAGCACAACGATGCAACATTTCGACGATGGGGCAGGAGTCAAAGTTTGATAGACAGTGCTAGACCTGTGAGGTCAACGACTCTTTATTCACGTCGTATCACATTTATGATGCAAAATTAAAAAATCGGCATGTATGAAAAAAAAATCTTAAACACAAAAACAACAATGCCTCCATTCAGTCTAGAAATAGGGGCAGCTGCGCATGTAATTGTGTGGCAAGAGTTGCGCAATCACCAACCACATCTCTCCTGAATTGGCAGTTCTTTAGTCAAGTGGCAAGGAAAAGTCCAGAATGACTGGAAACAATGCCGAGATAAGCGGAGAGCACATACAGCACCTGGAAGTCTCAAATGGTTACCCATCTGGTACTGACCAGGTTCATCGTTGCTTAACTTCGGTGGTCTGACGGAATCGGTGTGTCAAACGTGATTATGCCGTAACGTTGCAGGACCAACATGCAAATCGTTATTAGAAAACTAACAGTATACTGCAAAAGTAAATGAAGACTTTTCGATGCATTAGCTGTCCCCATTTTTACTTTTATTAAAAAAACGCTTTTCTTGTTGTTGTTAAACTATGAAAATCCGTGCGTTCTCTCCTAAGTCTTTTCATCCTCAGTAGCAAAACAAAAAGAAAGACGCAGAGCACTATTCACTGTACGCAAGTCTGAACGCTTCACCCTAACTCCCCCAAGTGACCTGCTTTTATCGTGTCCGAGCATGCCTCATTAACAGGTGTGTCATGTGACCATGCGAGAACTGTGCGAGATCGAGGGCTCTTGGATCTTTTTTTTTCTTAGCCCGCAGGACAGACAGACATAAGGACGCTTCCGAGGTGAGTGTTGATTATTTATTTATCGTTTGTACGGCCACACAAGGCACAGACGCGTGGCCGCTTGTTTCTTTGATGGATATCACATCCTTCTAGACCCTGTTCAACTCTTTGGTATGGTGCCTATTGATATAGGTGGGTGCGTGGCGGGTGAACTTACAATTATACGGCTTCAGTTTTCTTGCTTCCATGTGGTTTTTCTTTGTCTTTTGCACCTGTAGCAGTTTCTATTTGCCTGGTTCGCGCCCGTGACTCATGTGTATTAGTCTCCGCATTTAATGGTTGTTTCTTAATATTTCAGCCGTTTTCATTATTATTATCCATTGTATGTTCTCATCAATTTTAAAAAGCAGTTTGGCCTTGTATTTAACCTTTTTCACAGCGTAACGTACGGACTAACTAAGAAAGGAACACGCAGAATATTATACAGATTGATATGAAAAAGTTCAGATTTTAACCAAACCAGAGAAAAAAATTAATACGGGATAACCGAGGTTAGAACTCACAAATTTCTCTCAAAGGTCTGCGAGCAAAGGCACGTTTTTGGCCAATATAACCGCCGACCTTCTTGAGGTGCATCTTATCGAATTTCGAACAGAACCCTTCACTTAATCCACGAGGTTAGCTTACTGTCATTCCGTCAGCCATGACTTGGTATATATCTTAATTAATTCGTTATTGTATTCTTAGTATCGTCTGTATTGATGGTTTGAACTTTCAACCCCCAAAAGAGTGTCTCTTAAAACTGATTAACTTAGCACTTATATCCGTTACGCTACAGAGACATCTGAAAAGTGTTAGAGGTTACATCGGCCGAAACGTTGTGAGAAAAATATCCAAGATGAGAACAGTAGTCTAAATAATCTAAATATCCTCATCTAAAAAAAAAATGCGAGTTTATTTCCTCAAATTGTTTTCCTTTTGAATTCACACTTTGTTCTTTATTTCCCCGATTGTATCAACATCCAAAAGATTTTTTTGTTCTTTTTTAAAAAAAGGAGTCACCACTTATCAAGGCTCGGAGGCCACTCGAGGATAAGGGTTAATGGGTGTACGGTAGTCAATGGGACAATATCGTAGTAATCGTTAGTAGTGGAAATTTGGTAAATTGAATTATTTAAGGGGACGGCTCATGGAGAACTTGTTTACGTTGGACTTGAAGATGACCATATTGTAGTCAGCTGGAAAGCAGGGAAACGGAAGACAGTTCCACAGGCGTGCAGTTCTAAGAAAGAAGCTTTGTTCATGGAATCTACGTTTAGGTTTAGACACAGATAAAGAGTGGTGGGAATTATTAATAGTGGTTTCAGCTAGACGAGTGTTTTTCGTGAAAGTTTGTAAAAAGGGGACCATAGATTGGAGCTCAGACGAACACTTGCCATGAAAGTAACGAGCAGAGACAGGTTCGCAACGTCTCTTCTGTGGGAAAACGGTTGAAATAAAGAGAAAAAGGCACCCCCCCCTACTAGGCTATGAAGTCTATTTTGAACACTATCAAGGCAGGATAAGATCTTTCTAGCAGCTCTTACCCAGATGTGGTAACAGTTCTCTATCCATTTAAGTGTATAGTGAACAAAAGTTTCGCAGTACTACCCCTTTCTTAAGATGTCACTAAAAATATGGCCTTTATTTCACAGTAACCCCCTTACGTCTCCGTATCAACGTGACTTGTTTGGCGTAAAAAACAACCGACCATTCTCTTTACTAGTCAAGCATAAAACATATTACAGATCGGACAAAGTAAAGAACCGTGGACCCTAGCAACACAGATATATTTCTGCTGCTCTCCGATTCCAAATATGCGTCATTTGTTTTGTTGTAGACCGCAGTGTGGGTGAGGATGGATGTTATATGAGCGAAAGTTATGCGGATATGTAGGCGCACAAATTCTTATTTATGCGCTTAAAATTCAACCTGAATTAATCAGATTTCGTAAATTATAGCTTAACATTTTTGGGATTTTACGCTTTCCGGTGAGAAAACCTTTTATAGGTAGACCACACGCACACGCGTATCATTTATATTCCTCTAAATGTACACAAATTGCAGTGACCGTCCAATGGGGTGTAAATTTGTTAAAAACACATCTTTATTCATACAATTGTTTCTGCTAATTTCTTTAAGACAAATCTTTTAATGAACTAAAATGAAAATTAAAGAGCACGAAGTTAGAGAAAATATGAAACGATACGTGGGTTAAAACATTTTTTTTCTTTATTTACACGTTCTTGTCTGTATTTGTCTAAATGTAGGAGCTGGGTCTAAACACTTGAAATTTTAGATGTAGCTTACTTGGACATGGATGAAACTTTTTAATTTGATTTGAGTCCAAAACAATAAATGATAAGGGGTCAAATTTGTGGTCAAAGTTAAAACAAAATTACGTTTCAGCCAATTTTTGGTCTAAACATTTGAAATTTTTCATAAAGTGTATTCTGGCATAGAGCAAGATTTTTAATCGGTTTTTGGCCGAAAATGTGGCTACCAAATGGTCAAAATTCTAAAAATGTCACCTTTGCAGTCTCTAGCAAACTATTCAGCAAATTTGGGGTCTAAACATTTGATATTTTACATAAAGAGTATCCAAAAATGTAACAAGCTTTTTAATCAGTTTTGCGGCGAAAATTGGTTGCCAAGAGGTCAAAGTTGAAAGAGTTGACCTTTGTAGACTCTAACAAATTCCTCTGCTAATTTTGGGTCTAAACACTTGAAATTTTAGATGTAGGTTACCTGGACATGGGTCAAACTTTTTACTATATATATATACACTGCTGATCCAAAATTTAAGATCACTTAAAAATCTTTTTTAAAAAATCTTTTTTTTTAAGGATAGATTTTAAACTCTTCCGACTTAAGGTTACTAATACTAAATCTAAAAGGTTATGGAAACAAAAAGGTACATTCCAAAAATTTAATTTAAAAATTTGCATTTTTATTAAATTAGGCTTTTTATATATGACCAAAATTATAAGACCAAGGGTATAAATTGTTAGAATAATGGTAATTCTAATGTTTTTTTTAGTTCAGTTAGAGATTAACAATCACTGTGTAAAGGTGTTACCATGCCCACAGCAAGAAAACTAACCTAAGTTGAGCGCTCTCGAATTCTAGGATTCCATAAGCACAGTTTGTCACAGCGAGCGATAGCAACTAAGGTAAATCGCGGTAAAACTGTTATTTGCAATTTTCTAAAAATTATGGAAAAGCAAAATCCTTTGGTAGCCCCCCCCCCCCAAATTTCTTCTCCATTGAGTAGGAGAATCAGACAGGTTGTTATGAATTACAGAGGACTTTTTTCTAGTCAAATTAAGGCGGTTACAGATGCTGATTGCAGTCTTAACCATCAGACGATACTTATAACAAAAATGCATGGTAAATAAAAAGCGTCAACAAATTCCTCGATTGCTTCCACGTCACAAAGTGGACCGCTTAAAATTTGATCGTGAATACCAAACCTGGGACGTTGAGAAGTGGAAGAATGTCCTGTTTTCTGATGAGAAATATTCAATTTAGATTGTCCTGATGGCTTCCAGCGATATTGGCATGACAAAAACATGCCCATTGAAATTTTTTCCAGATGTCATAGTGGTGGAGGGTCCGTAATGGTATGAGGTGCCTTTTCTTACAGAGGGACGATGGAGCACCAGGTGGTGCAGGGTCGTCATACAGCAGCTGATTATGTTAGCATGCTACAAAAAGCATCTTTGATGATGAAGGGTCATCGTTTGTGGGGGATGGGTGGTTATTCCAACAAGATAATACTACAATCCGCACTGCAAGACGAACCTTGAGCTTTCTACAAGAAAATGAAGTTTATCTCTTGGGACATCCTGCATGCACACCGGACTTGAACCCAATTGAAAATGCTTAGGGATGGATGACAAAAGATGTTTATCGAAATGGCAAACAATATTCAACAAAAAATGAACTTCGTGAAGCCATCTTCAGAAAATGGAGTAGGATCCCCCCCCCCACCTTAATGGAAACCTTTATTTCTAGCATGCCCTCAAAGAATTTTTGAAGTCATCAAAAGCAGTGGAGGTAGAACTCATTAAGTTTGATTGTTGAATGTTTTCATACACTTTTCATAAACCTTTTGTACAAATTAATAGAATTTTGGTCTCTGGTCTTATAATTTTGATCATGTGTAAAAAGCCTAATTTGATAAAATTGTAAATTTTAAAAATAAATCTTTGGAATGTAGCTTTTTTTGTTTCCATAACCTTTTAGATTGTAGTATTGGTAACCTTAAGTCGGAAGAGTTTAAAATCTATCCTTAAAAAAATTTTTTTTTAAAGATTTTTAAGTGATCTTAAATTTAGGATCAGCAGTGTATTTATGCACATAAAGTTATGAACTGTACATAGGACCCGAACAAAGCTGGGTTGGACTGCTAGTAAACAATATAATTATTATGGTGAAAGAAGGACCTTTCTCGGATGGATGATAACATAGCCGTAGTGGAAAAAACAACACGAGTATTCGATACAAAATAACAATGTCGAACCGCGTAATTTGTTTGGCAAACCTGTCACTAATATTACCTAGCTAAAGTAGGTGAAGGTAAATCGGACATTTGTCTACTTTAGCTTTATAAAAATTAGAAACTTTATTTTTTTTTGTGGATTCCACAATGTCTAAAAGATAACCATTTTTATTGAAGGTCCTTGTAATAAATTTCAACTCATCATTAGGGTTTAGAGTAAATCATTAATGCCCTATGCGTAAAGGTCCTAATTAAATTAGATAATTTTTTTTTTAATTTTTGGTTGTTCGTGGTCTCTTCAGTACCGAACGGACATGTAGACTATAGACGTTGGTTTCAAGTTTAATTTAACGTTTATTCTGGAGAAAACATGCATCCACACGAGAGGGGGAGGAGGGAGAGAGAGACAGAACGAGAGAGAGTAACTAAATTAACTTCTAAAAACAAACGGATGGACCTTGAGAATAGATCCTCGAAGGACCTTGAGAACAGACCCTGGGAGACCCAGTGGCTAACATTTGTAACGTATTATGACAGCATATTGTTTGGTGTCCACATCACTCGACCTCCACGGGAAACTCTTGAAAACTTTTTTTTATTACTGTTAACCGCGATCCCGTGACGTCACGCGCCATATCGGTTGACATCTCTGACATTTCTCTACTTAAATCTTACCGAACTTCCCGTTCCTTCGTGGAAACTCTGTTCATTTTCTTCATTTTCTTCTTGTGCTACTTTGATCTGCACTTAGTGTGCATTCACGTAAAAAATAAAAATTAAATTACACATACATATATACATATGTACACACATATACATATATAAATACACATACATATACACACGCACACGCACATACACACATACACACACACACACACACACACACACACACACACACACACATATATATATATATATATATATATATATATATATATATTAGTATGTGGTAATTACTTGAAATCGGAATCGGGAGTAGGAAAAATCAAAACTTTTGGGAGTATTGGAATCGGTATCAGAATCGGGAAAATTTATGAATGTTTTCCGATGCCATAAACGATTCTTTTAATTATCTTTATTTATTTGATTTTGCTTAAAACTAAAATCTTCCACTTCTGGTAGTAATAGTAAAATATCAAATATTTATTGGTTTTGATAGTAAAATAACAAATATTTATTGATTTTAAACTTCGAGTAAGACTAAAATCTATAGATTGCGCCATTACCACCACAGGTGTGTTTTACGATTGAGAAAATACATGCACATTTAACATGTATTTTTACGGTAATCTGGAAAAATACCAACGTTATAGTTAAATATTTAAAGATTAATAAAGAATCGGAATCGGTAATTGTATCGGAATCAGGAATTTAGTACATAATCAGAAAACATTAAAATCGTCCCATCACACACACACACACACACACATCTATATATATATATATATATATATATATATATATATATATAAGCGGTAAGTGCAGTTTACTTGAAGCATTGTTTAATTTGTTTATAAAGGAAATTTAGATTTATATGAGGTAGAACTGTAGTATTGGGAATCCCAGCTTAATTGCTATATAGGTAGTTATAGAAAATTATGTAAGCATATTTTCATTTCCCATTAGCTAGTTGGCAGAGTCACAAAAGGTTAGGTTTGACAGGTATCAACCTAGAGAGAATGCACCGGAAATTAGTGGTGACATGCACCGGAAATTAGGGGTGACAGGGGATTTATGGTCGTAGGCTTCCGGTTGACAACCACATGGGCTGAGAGTTGGTTTTGGGCAGTAGAGAATGCAAATTTGAGATTCATCTTTTCGACAACCAGGGTCCGAAATATAGGCTTGCGTTTAATAAAAGATTGAAGCTTTAGTCCATCTTGTTGTCATTAATGAAATTGTCTGCAGTTACCACTCCCCAACGAGATGGCAGACCAGCGACCAGAAGATATCATCCGCTGGCCAAGGCAACTAGGTATGTACGCATTATACATTTGCACGTACACGTCTCGAAGACTTTCAAGGCAAGAAACCGTGTAAGGGTAAGAATACACACCCACATGCATATAAGTAAGAACGTTGATAAGAACACACACACATATAACAGTGAACTGCACGTAACATACGTAAGATCATACACACACACACACACACACACACACACACGCACACACACACAGAGTTGAATGTTTGTATATGTACTTGTATGGCTACCTAGAGAGGAATGGGCTCGACAGAGGGAAAAGGAGCGGTTTAGTGAGAGGGAGAGAAAACGGGAGGGATTAACGAGAGAAAGATAAATAGAATTAGTTTTAACAGGAATGCGTTACACTTTTGTCCCGGGCAACGTTGGGTAACACTGTTTGTGTAAAATGAACATGGTGTTCCATACGAGCGAAAAGTGCGTCTTTCTTTCTGTTTTGTAAAAAGATCCTTTTTTTTTTTTTGACACATCTTCGTTCACCGCCCACGTGGACAAACAAGCCCATCTGTGAAACTAGTGTTTGTTCGTGAGTTGACGCATGCGTGGACGTGGGCGTCGGCGTCCTCAATGGAGATTCTCTTTTCCTATTTTCCTCTGCATTTGTTTTGTAAACCATATTTAAAAAAAAAATAAATAAAAAATCCACATCTCGTGTATTTCTTTATTTTGAAATGGAAGTAGATTTAGCCTCTCGACATGCGAACGAAATTCGAATGGTTATTTTTAGCCGTCTTTACTCTTTCCGCAAGTCCTTTCTCCCTTCTTTTCTTTCTTCTTTCAAGACTAAAGAAGTCCCCTCACCCCACCCACACATTCACTCTCCAACTTAGGGTCTACCCCAATAAATGACACATATTTAGAATCGGAGAACACCACGTCATTTTATATAATACTTTGGTTCACCATTATGCAGCGTAATGTCAGAACGCTCTGTACTATCCTAACTTTGATCATCAATAATGTTTGGGTAATTGGTGAGGAGGTTGGTTAGTCACTCTATCAATGTATCCATTTCCAACAAACACAACAATCATTCAAATCCCACCCCTTCACCGTAGACATCTCCGATGTCGGAATGCTTCCTACTCTAAAAGCTTTTTTTCTCTCTTCGAACCGTGTGATTTTGGAATTCTACCCCTGCTTCCTATTTCCCCAATTGTACCAACATGCAGTAATAAAATTAAAAAAAAAAGCAATACATTAAAAAAAAAAAGAAAGTCATGTAGGTTAACCGGCCATTTAGTACATAAAACAAAATTCGCCACTCTAAAGACTGTCATTCAAATCCCCCTATCCGCAAAATAGTTTGACTAGTGAGGAGGGTTGCTAATCACTCAGCATTAAAAAAATATATGAATACGGGCGAATAAGCTTTCTTGCACACGAAAGATTTATTCAGTTTAGTCCATTTATTGGATACAGGCTTACAAATCCAATATATAAATCTCACTCAAGATGAGAACAGCAGTCCGATGAATCCAAATAATAATAAGTAAACTTTTGTTATATAATTGTGTCTGGTAGAAAAGATTAGCTAACACTTTTCAATAGACACGGGTCACCCCAGACGGAAGTCGCGAAACCATGTAATTTCCGGGCGAAAATTTTTCAGTCTCTTGATTTGCGATAGTTCAAACAAAACAAAATGAGTGTCTAGGGTGCCGCCCTTAATGGGAGAGGGGTTACACAATATGGTAAGGTGTAGCAAGACCATATTGGTGTGTCTTTATGTCTTTCTCACTTTGACACACTCATAAAAGTGTACGAAAATAGTTCGTTTCTCATGTCTTTTGTGACAGTGTTTCTTAAGTGTGCATGTGTGTGGGGGGACGCCTTGAATCTCGAAAGAAAAAAGAAAAAAGGAAAGAAAAATTAGAGGCGGCTTAAAATAATAATTCGATTAGAAAATCGCAGAAACGTTTGATTGGACCCTTTCTTCTTCTCTACAACCTCTCTCTCATAAACATGATCTTGCAAGCCTCAGTCTTTTTATAAATACTATTACAGCATGTGTTTTTTTTCAGAACTACCTGATACAATCTCTGCTTCCTTTGTTCCAGCTCGTTTGACTGCGTGATCTAGTGGTCTCCATCAATTCGCTGTTTTGATACTTCATTGCCGACAGTTGAATTTTATATAAAGTTTTTTGTTTTACACAATTTGATGGTGATGATAATAATAATAATAATAATAATAATAATAATAATAATAATAATAATAATAACAGCAACATCAATAATAATAATAATAATAAAAATAACACCAACAACAACAATAATAATAATAAAAATAACAAAAACAAACCAACAACAATATAATAATGATAATAATAATAATAACAACAATAATAATAACAACAGTAATAATAATGATAATAATAAAATAACAAACACAACAAGAACAACAATAATAATAATAAAAACAGCAACAATAATATTCATAATAATACAAATAACAACAACAACAATAACAACAATAATAATAACAACAACAAAAATAACAACAATAATAATAACAACAACAATAATAATTATAATATTAAAAAATAACATAAACAACAACAAGAATAATAAAAATATTATAATAACAACAACAGCAATAATAATAATAACAACAACAATAATAATAATAATAACAATATTATTAATAACAACAACAATAATAATAATAATAATAATAATAATAATAATAACAGCAACAATAATAATGATAATAAAAATAATAATAAAAATAACCACAGCAATAATAATTCAAATGGAATTTGGTATGAAAAAGTGCGTACATTTAGTTATAAGACGGGGAAAACTGGACGCGAGAGAAGGCATGGAACTACCCAACCAAACGAAGAATAAAAGAGAGAATCGGAAAGGAATACCTTAGGAGAACAAGAAAACTCCTGGAAACTAAATTATATAGCAGAAACTTAATAAAGGATATAAATACGTGGGCAGTATCACTAGTAAGATACTCTGGACCGTTCATAGGGTGAACTAAAGAACTGAGACAGCTCGATCAGAAGACCAGGAAATTCATGACCATGCACAACATAGTACACTCAAAGGACGATGTTGACCGACTCTATGTGAAAAGGAAAGACGGCGGGAGAGGTCTGGTTTGTATAGAAGACTGTGTGAATGACAGAAAACAAGAACTACAAAATACATAATGCCGAACACTGAAATGATAATCATGGCAGCGAGAGACACTGAAAAAAAAAAAAAAAAAAAAAAAAAAAAACAGCAAAACAGAAAACAAAGACAGAAAGGATAAAACAAGAAAAGAAAAACGGGAAGAGAAACAACTACACGGATGTTTCATAGGTATTAGAAAAGATGAAAATAACGAAAACACTTGGACATGGATGCGAAAAGGGCACGTAAACCGATAAACTGAATCCTTAATAACTGCAGCACAAGATAACTTGATAAAACTAACCACATTAAAGCAAAGATCGACAAAACACAAGAAAACAGCAAATATAGCCCCCGTGGACAATATGACGAAACGATAAACCACATGGTAAGCGAATACAACAAACTGGTCAAAAGGAATACATGAACAGGCACGGCCAAGTGGGAAGGGCAATACACTAAGAATTATGCAAACGCCTGCATCTTGAACGCACAGATAAATGGTACAAGCATAAGCCGGCAAAAGTAATTGAAAACGAGAATCACAAAATCCTATGGGACATGGGCATACAAGCAGATAAACACATCCAGGCAAGAAGACCAGATGTCGTAATAATTGACCAGAAAGAAAAGTCTTGTTAAAAGTAGACTTTGCTGTTCCAGCTGACTACAGGGTTAATATGAAAGAAAAGAAAAAAAAACGGAGCAAATACACAGAGCTAGCCAGAGAGCTTAAGGGATATGGACGATGAAGAAAATCAGGAAAGTACCTATAATTAAGCTCTAGGAGCAATTCTGAAAAGCTTTGCAAAAAGAATAGTAGGGATTGGAATCAGAGAAATGGCTGGAAAGATACAATGAATAACAATAATGAAAACAGCTGAAATATTAAGAAAAAAAACATGAATGCGAGGACTAATACACATGAGCCACATGAGCCACATGAGCGGGCCAGACAAACTGCTGCAGAAGCAAAACATGAAAAAGTGTTGCATTGAACCAAACACATAAAAGCTTTAAGCATTGAACCAAACACATAAAAGCCTTTAAGTTCTCTACCCCTCCCCCTCCGATCGACTCCCCCCAAAAGAGTGATACCGAATAGCCGAAAAGGGTCAAGGAGGATGGAAAGACAGAGGAAAGGGCACTGACCAGACCTCCACTGAACAAGTGCGAAGAGAGCTGAGACCTTGGGCAGGCTTATTGCCACTAAAATTCCAGTGGACACCAATGGCCGCTGCCAGCGAGAAATTAATAGTAAGCGGCTGTTGCGATAACGCAAATTCATTTGCAAATGTTATCGATATAGGTGGAGAGTACTGGAAACCTGGGGAGACTTGTTATCACTCAGCTTCCAGGGAACACCACGGGTTATTTTCAAGGAGAGATCTTTGATGACCTGTGTGAAAGCTCCCTGTGAGCCAATAATAATAAGACGAGAAAAGAAAAATGGGAAGAGAAACAGCTGCACGAACGGTTCATAAGGATGATAAAAGATAAGACTAACAACAACAATTGGACATGGTTATAAAAAGGACACCTAAACAGAGAAACTGAATCCCTAATAACATTAGCACAAGATTTTCACAAGATAATGCATCCAAACATCCAAACCATCCAAATCCAAGCAAGGTTCGATAAGACACAAGAAAACAATAAATGCAAACTCTGTGGGCAAATAAATAAACCACATAATCAGCGAATGCAGCATATTAGTCCAAATGGGAAAGGCAATACACTGGGAATTATGCAGACAACTGCAGACTGAAGACCCACATAAATGGTACAAGCACAAACTGGCAACAGTACTTTAAAACGGAGATCACAAAATCCTATGAGACGTAGACATACAGATAAACCCATTCAAGCTAGAAGACCAGATGCTATAATAATTAACAAGAAGGAAAAATCCTACCAGATCCTAGATGTCGCCATTTCAGCAGACAACAAATATCAAGGCGAGAGAAGTAAAGTAAATACAAGGAACTGGCCAGAAAGCTGAAAGAGATATGGAAGATGAAGAAAATCAAGATAATACCAATAATAATAGTAGCACTAGGAACCACTCCAAAACACTTTGGAAAAAGAATGGGAGAAATTGGAATCAGAGGGATGGCCGAGAAAATACAACGGATAACAATAATGAAAACGACTGAAATAATAAGATGCAGAGATTAATGCATATGAGCCGCAGCCGGATATATACAATCTTCTACGGATATAAAACACAAAGAAACACCACATGAAATCATGAAAACTGAAATTGTATATTTGTAAATTAACTCCTGCGCCCTCCCTACAAATAAAAATTTCAGTGTCGACATAAACTGCTACAGCACCAAATAGTCAGAAAGAGTCAAAGATGAAAAAAATAAAACATGAGAGAAAATACTAATCGGACCTCCACGAAGGGTACGGAGAGGACTCGGACCTTGAGAAGACTTATTGCCACGTAAATTCCAGTGAATACCAATGGTTGCTACCAACGAGAAATCAATGGTAAACAGCTATTGCGATAACGCAAACAAATTTGCGACGGTAATCGAAAGTGGAGAGTACTAGAGATCTAAGGAGACTTTTTGTCACTCAGACCCCAGAGAACACTACAGATTGTTCCCACAGAGAAATCTTTGATGATAGGCTGTGTGAAAACCCCCAGTGAACAACAACAACAACAACAACAATAATAATAATAATAATAATAACAATAATAATAATCGCTTAGGGATTAGCAAATTATTAGGCGTCTGACATTCGTGCGTCTCTCATTAAAAAACATTTGAGTGTTAGTGATAGGAGGAGGACAGCGACTACAACTCGCGTTTTTATCTTACCAATTAAATTCTGCTTCTTAAATGAAAAATGTCGGTCATATTACATGTTAAAATATTACTTTTAACTCGACGGTCCCCAATTTTTAAATGGAAATCGACCCAGACAAAGCATGAGGCCATTTAGTGTAAGCAACGATGATTATCGCAAAGACAGGAAATGCTTAGTGGCCTCAGTCTTTACAGGGCCAAGAGTATATGTAAAAAAGAAAATGGAAATAAGAGTGTTCCACAAACTTGCAATTCTTGAAAAGAAATTACTGAAATAAGAAGTTGTATTAAAATGGTGTATTAAAACAACGAACTGATGAAGACTGTTAGACCAACGAGTCAAACGAGCTGGAATAAAGGAAGCAAAGAACAGATCAGACAATTCTGAAAAAAAGCATGTCATAATATTATTTATAGAAAAGACTGAGTCTAGCAACATCTAACAAGAACGTAATATTATTTTATATATAAGGAAATGTTATTCCAAAGACAGGAGATGCCCGATGGCTTTAGTCGTAGAAAGATCAAGGCTATAGCTAAGATAAAAAAAGTTAAAAGGAAGATTCTTCTACCATCCTGTAGTTCTTGAAAAAAAGCAACTGGAATAGGGAACTATATTACAATCAAGTGTCAAAAGAGGAAATTAATAGAGACCACTAGGTCAACAAATCAAACGAACTGGGATAAAAGAGGCAGAAAATAAATCGGACAATTTCGAAGAACACGCGCCATATTAGTATTCATAGAAAAGGATGTAAGAATACGACCGTAATATATATATATATTGATATTAAAACCCTTTCTTCTATTTATTAAGGTACTTATTTGCTTCCCCACGAAAGCAAATGTAACAAGCTCGTTTTTAATGTGAGGAGAACCCAGCTCCCCTAAAACAAGGGCAAAAGTGGAGCACTCTGGCAGTGTAAAAAATAGTAATTGTCTCAGTATGAATGGTTTCCCCTACATTAACCAAGGACGAATTAACTTAAATGAAATGAAGCATCAGAAAAGATACTACACTTTGATCCTGGCCCGAAAGCACAGAACAATAGAAAAAAAACGCAAGCCTTTTTTCTATTTATTTAAGAAGACAATACAACTTTGTTATATATGGGTCGTGGAATTGCATTCAGTAGCAAAAGATCAAGATAATTTGCATATTCTTTTAAACATTAATTTCAATTAATCCCCTATTAGTTTTTGGTTTTCTTATGGGATGATCATCTTTAGTTAACTATTATGTGTAATTATATTCATGCAGTTATTCTACATGATTTATACTTGCGTAAAAAGATTATAGTAAACACAAACATCTTTCTGTATATATTTACATATGCGTATATATATATATATTTTAAAATTTTGCTTAGTAAACTCCTTTATCAGTTTTTGCTCTAACGACATGGACCTTAATATATAGAGTATTCGAACCCATGCGAAACTTAATATTTAGGTTTTAGCCGGGGGAAAATCAGTGCAAAAGTGTAAAAATTAAAAAAAAAAATGGAATTGGCCAGATGAAGGTTGAACGACGGCATTACTAATATGCATGCGTAACGTAATAGCTATTGGTTCTTGTTTTAGCCTCGCTGCAAACATGACTTGTCACTAAGGAGAAAAAGAGGCGCGATTGATGATTATGCAGCCCTTGTTTCACTAGTAAACTTGTCATCACGCAATTAACCTTTATCAAGCTGCCAAATGTTGTTCGAGATACGAGTGTTGCATGCATCTCGACAGTTTCTTCGTAAATTCTTGTATGCTGTGTTTAGAAAATTCGCAAAACTTTGACGCAACTAAGTCAGGAACTTTTACAGGTGGTCGGGTCTGTTAACAACATCGAGCCAAGAAAAAACTCGCTGTGCGTACTACGTGGAGCTTCCACGTGATGGAGATAAAATAAAAGCCTGCGTATGGGAGCAAATCCAATGCCCACAAATCCCACGAACTTCATACACTCAGCAAAAACACTTCAACCCATCCAACGATCGGGAAAAGTACCCTTACTTGTAGACGTCACTAAACATCGGTAGACTGTCTACTTTAATGCATCGGGTCGGTTGCATTTGGAATTTCTTTCTCTGTTTCTTGTTTCCCCGACCGAACGAACACACATATTTAAATGTAATGTGAACCAACATATCATTATCCAACTCCCCGCCTACGTTTCCCCTATTATAAATCTGGTCGCTATCACAGTAATCATTTGCGCTTGTTTGTTTTTTAAAAGAAATACTGTAAGACTTAAAATACTCGACAAACTGGCAATTAGGTCACAAGTTTAAAAAAAAAAAAAAAGGCGTGCGAGAAGATAATTGAAATAATCAAAACTAACGGGACCTGTGGAAATTCCACAGGGGACTCATTCATATGCAATATATTGATGTTAATATTCTGTAGATGTTCAGCGTAAATGGAGGGGCTCTGATATTATTGTAGCTATTTTGTTAAAACTGCAAAAGTATTTATCTAAGCTAGCAAGGACGCCCGGCGTAGCCCGGTCGTAAAATACGCTTAAATCTGATATTTTAATTCTTGTAGATTTCGTATATATTATTATAGAGTTAATATTCTATCGATTTTATATATTATAAAGTTAATGTTCTATCGATGTTATATATTATAAAGTTGCAATTTCAAAAATAAAAAAATATATATCCATATGACTTGGGTGCATCGGTTTGAATCGAAACCGAAAGCAAAACACAGACACACACAGACACACACAGACAGACACACACAGACACACACACACACACACATACACACATATATATAGACATTGTAAATATTATAAATATATAAATATATATATACATATACATATGCATATATATATATATATATATATATATATATATATATATATATATATATATATATATATATATAAACTTGAGTTCCTTCAGCTATATTTGAAACCGAAACCAAAACTTATGAAGGATTCTTGGTAAAATTATTTATTACAAGAAATGGAAGTCCATAACAATTAAACGACTCTTATGTAAGCGTGACATAGAAAATAAATAAATAACACGTTATCGTATTAATATATAGATAAAACCTTTTTGAATTCTCGTATTATGTCTGGATCACCCACGGATCTGTGATCAAGTTTGATACTCCAGTGGCGTCGAAGATAGGAGCAGTTTACGATTGTTCGTTGAAAAACATGGGGGAAGATGTTCTCTTAATGAGGCATACATCCCGGGAATTAACCTTTTAAATGATGTGTTGAGACTTTTGCTTCCTTTTTGGTAACGCTAGCCGACATTAGAGAGAGTTTCTCGATAATTACACTGAACCCCTACATGTGTTTTGACATCAAAGAGAAAGATAGGAAATAATAGGTTATAGATATACTAATATAAATCATCGGGTTCAGCGCAAGTATCTTTATGTTGAACTTTTTTTTTTACTAATGAGTCATCACTTATTTATATAATACCATTATTATATGATACTTGTAGGAAGACCCGGCGTTGTCCAGGATTAACTGACGATCAACGAATATTTTTATTGTCATTGAAATCGATGAAGTCGCCTATTTTTAAATCAAATCGACTGATTGCCTGCTCTAGTTTGGGACCTATCGCGGTGCACCGGGAGAAATCTTCACATGCCTCCCCGCAGTTCATAATACATTGTAGTCTACATTGCACTGTAGAGAATCTACTGTTGATTTTATAAAATTATCTGTAAATAATGGCTTCACTTAAAGTTTAAAATGCAGAAGGCAAGTCTCATGGTTTAATTGTGTTCTAAACAGAAACAACCATTTCGAATGCGCCCTGTTATATCAAAGAACCTACTGTTGATTATATATATCTGGTCTTACTGCTTGTGCAGTGATAATGGCTTGAATTTAAGTTTAAAAAAAAACAAGTCAAGTATCAAGGTGCAACTGTGCTTTAAACAGAAACATTCATTCAGAACGCGCCCCTGTCATATTAAAGAATCTATCATTGATTTATATGTCGAGCCTTTCGGCTTGTGTGGTAATAAAACTTTTCAAATGCACTTGTGATGTTAGGCTGTGTAAGGTGTTAACTTTGGTCAAAATCGCCTGTTCCTTCTTTCATCGGATTTTTTCGATTATCGATTATTGAAACTTATCGAAGACATTCCGATATAAAACCTGTCTAAGAACACTGCCAGGCACATAAAGAATCTTCGTGTGAAATTTCATAAAAATCAAGCCAGCCGTTTTCGAGTCCATAGGGAACGAACTCACACACAAAGTTTCGTTTTTATAATAGTAGAGATCACATTTTATAAATTAAACATTCAAATTATTCGGCTTAACGTTCACAGGTAACGTAAATTTGAACAAATACGTAGAAGATACTGCAAAGAAGGTGGGCTCGTCTTGTTTTATAGAGCACTGCTGGGGCAATACGAAGTAATCTGAACAATTATTATCATGATCGTTGTTGATGCTTGGAAAATAGAATGTTAGAAAGTATGTAGCTAAACGAACGGTAGAAATATATCGGGGATGTTAACGTTGGAATGTTAAAACAAACGGAAAGATGGATCAGCGGATTTGTTTCTTTGGTTATGTGAGTTGATGACACAATGATATAGTTTAGAAATGCACAAGAGTTTTAGAGTGAGTTAGTCAGAGTTGGACAAGTTAGCATGGAAGATATCGTCTACGCGTTTGGAAGCTGAGAGCAAAGCAACCATAGCACGATGTAGAACGTACAACGCCTTGTAGATCCAAAAGGAAGTCGAGAATAAAATTTATATAATTTGGTAATTGATATTTGACATTCATTCTTTCTTTTTGATTTTCATAGTTGTTGTTGTTGTTGTTGTTGTTGTTGCACTAACGTTTCGGCAAACTCATACTCCGGCCTTCTTCAGCTGATTAACAGATGGGTGACGGGATAGGAGTGCTGAGTCTTATAACTGTATCCCCAGTAATTACTGCCTTCCATAATTGTTGTTGTCTCACCACGTTTTAGCCAACTAATCTTCTGGCATCCTTTAGGTAGGATTAAAACCGCTATCTTCAAACAATGCTCACCTCAACGCCTTTATACACTGTGCCACGGGACCCGAATGGCGATCAAAGATGGACTTTTTTTGTGCTTTTTTTTTTTGTCTTATAAATCCAAGTTTTTCGTTCTTATCTGGTCTTCCATTATCGGATCTGTCCCGAATGGTATTATATATTATTTTTATTGAAATTCTTTGAGATGAATAATTTGCGTATTTATTTTTCTTTGTGGACTGTTCTCCTCATCTTTATAGTTGTTGTTGTTGTTTCACTCACGTTTCGGCCAACTCTTCCTCTGGCCTTCTTCAGGTTATTAACCGCGGCAAGATGGGAATGCTGAATCTTATAAATGTATCCCCAGTAATTACTGCCTTCCATAGTTGTTGTATCTCACCACGTTTTTGGCCAACCAATCCTCTGGCCTGCTTTGGTATTTAGCGTTCCTTCGAAGCGAGACATTTGTTTCAGGACTGCAAGAAACAGGCCAGAAAAAATGAGAGACCTATTCGTCACTATGAAAAAGTATTTTTGATACTTGATCTAATTTTTTTTCCTCTACATAAATATGTATATGGAAAGGAAGGCGAGTAGCATCATTTAAAAATGAGGTAAACTTTTAGACTTTAACTGACGGTGATAAAATCGAAGGCATAACTAAACCTAAAGTCGAAATAATCAGTGCAGTGACGGATCTCGTCATATATGCCGGAAATATCTCAAGGGTTATATATACATGTGAAACAGAACACTTGAGAGTATACAAACATTTAGCGAATGCTCATGGAGAAATCTCTCATGGCGATACTCCTGAGCTCGGTCTACTGTACAGTCAAATAAGACGCATGGATTGTCAGTTGAATGATGAAGAATATTATGGGATGGTTAAAAATGATAGATGTTATAAGCAAATTTGGGAGAGTTTCTGCTAAGTATTTGTTGACATTTGACTTGAAGACTACCATTTATAGTCTGCGAAGTGTTAGCGTCGTATTACAGTGCTCTATATGTATAAAATACTTCATTTTTTTTATTCATAAAGTTCTTAAAGCAAGGGCACAGTCAGCCTTGCTTTCCGGACTATTCGAATCCTCCTCACCTTGGAGAAGTTGACCGAAGTTTTTCCCCTAATATAAAGCGCCAGATAAAGGCAGACAGGCAGGCAGGCATTTGCCTGTTGTAAATAATTTGCCTGCTAATGAGGGAATTATTTAGTGCTTGCGAATAAATTTTGTCTAACATTTAACAATAACGCCTCAAAGTTTATCTATAGAGGGATTTTTTCAGGTTTCGTTTCGTTCTATTTAATGCAAAATATTTACTAATAAATTTTCATTTTTTTGTACGAAAACGTAACAAAACTTCGTATTTTCGTTTCGTTCATTTTTCGTTTTGTTTCATAGATCTATAAGTATTTAATTACAACTAGAATATGGCAAAAGGTACTAAAGCTTAATAAAAACTATGAAACATGGAACGTTATAACTAGGGCAACCCCAAAATTGCATTTATTAATCAGGTTGATTAATTAGACAAAGTAATTATATAAAAAAATTCATGAGCCAATCAAAATATTTCAATTTCACGTTATAAAAACATTCAATGGGTATTAATTGCAATTTTTAGGTTGTCCTACTACTACTACTACTACTACTACTACTACTACTACTAATAATAATAATAATAATAATAATAATAATAATAATAATGAAACACTACATGGAACCAAGAACACTGAAACCGGATATATATTAGTTCTCTAACCCAACCCCCATTGCCACATCCCCCCCCAAAGAGCGAGACCAAATAACCAAATAGAGTCAAGGTGGAGGAAAGACCGATGATCTGACCAAACCTCAGCCGAATAAGTATGACGAGAACTGGGACCTCGGGGAGGTTAAGTGCCACTCAAATCACAGCAAAAACCAATAGCTGTCAACGAGAAATCAATGGCAAGCAGCTGATGCGATAATGCAAATTTATTTGCAAATGTTATCGAAAAAGGTGGAGAGTCCTGGAAATCTGGGGAGACTTGTAATCATTCAGCTTCCAGTGAACACAACAGGCTGCTTTCAGGGAAAGATCTCTGAAGACATGTGTGAGCCAATAATAATAATAATAATAATAATAATAATAATAATAATAATAATGAAAAAGAGGAACACATGATCTGCTATATATAGATCAAAAGATCCTAAAGGCGGTAAAAAGAAGGAGAAAGAATTTAAGAATGGATCGACTACAAAAAGCGTACGGCAGAATCCCGCAAGCATGGATAATAAAATGTCGTAAAATGTATAAAATACCAAGCGGGATCATACAACGTAATAGAAAATGCAATGAAAACATGGAGACTGGAATTGACAGCTGATGGACAACACATAACAGAAATTAACATACAAAGAGGCATCTTCCAAGGATACTCATTATCACCATTACTGTCCATCATAACCATGATGCCCCTGAATGGTATTCTGAGAAAGTGCCAAGCCGGATACAAGTTCTCCAATACAGAGGAAAAAATGAACCACCTGATGTACATGGACGATCTGAAACTTTTTGCAAGGACCGAAAAGGAGCTAGAGACACTAATTAACACTATCAGGATCTTCAGCCAAGATATCCAAATAGAATTTGGAATGGAAAAGTGCGCACAACTAGTTATAAGAAAGGGAAAACTGGAAACAACAGAAGTCATGGAATTACCAAACAAAAGGAGATGAGGGCACTAGGAGTACAAGACGACTGTAAATACTTGGAAATTCTGGAAGTGGACACCATCAAAGCAACAGAAATGAAAGAGAGAATCGGAAAGGAATATCTCAGGAGAACAAGAAAACTCCTGGAAACGAAATTATATAGCAGAAACCTAATAAAAGCTATAAATACATGAGCAGTATCACAAGTAGGATTCTCTGGACCGTTTATAGCATGGACAAAAGAAGAACTGAGACAACTCGACTCGACCAGAAAACCAGGAAATCATGACCATGCATAATGCACTACACCCAAAGGAGGATATTGACAGACTCTACGTGAAAAGGAAAGATGACGGGAGAGGACTGATCTGTATAGAAAACTGTGTAAAGGACACAAAAAAAGGACTAGAAAAATACATAATGCAAAACACTGAAAGGATAATTATGGCAGCGAGAGACACTGAAAAAACAAACAAACAACAAAACAGAAAACAGAGAAACAAATGACAAAACGAGAAAAGAGAAATGGGAAGAGAAACAACTCCACGGAAGATCCATAAGAATGACAAAAGATGAGAATAACGAAAACACCTGGACATGGATGTGAAAAGGATATATAAACCGAGAAACTAAATCTCTAATAACTGCACCATAAGATAACTCGATAATAACCAACCATATCAAAGCAAAGATCGATAAAACACAAAACAGCAAATGCAGACTCTGTGGACAAAGAAACGAGACAATAAACCATATAGTAAGTGAATGCAGCAAACTGACCCAAAAGGAATACAAAAACAAGCATGACCAAGTGGGGAGGACGGTGCACTGGGAATTGTGCAAACGGCTGTATTTTGAGCGTACAGACAAATGGTACAAGTATAAACCCATAACAGCACTTGAAAACGAGAACCACAAAGTCTTATGGGACATGGATATACAGACGGACAAACTCATCCAAGCAATAAAACCAGATGTCGTAATAATTAACAAGAAAGAAAAATCCTGTCAAATCGTAGACGTTGCTGTCCCAGCTGATCACAGGATGAGTATGAAAGAAAAGGAGAAACGAAGCAAATACACAGAGCTAGGCAGAAAGTTAAAAGGGATTTGGAAGATGAAGAAAATCAAAATAGTACCGATAATAGTAGGAGCACTAAGAACAATTTCGAAAAACTTTTAAAAAAGAATGGCAGAAATTGGAATTAGAGAAATAGCTGCAAAAATACAATGACTAACGATAATGAAAATGACTGAAATATTAAGGAAACCCCTTGAATGCGGAGAATAACACAAGAAGACAATATAACGAAGAAGCGTTACAGGGAATGAAGAACACCGAAGCTGCATATCTACAAGTTCTACACTCCCATCACGCATCCACTCCCATTGTTTCATTACTGTTCCCCCAATAGAAAAGTGATACGAAAGAACCGAGAAGGGTCAAGGAGGATAGAAAGACCGAGGAGAGAGCGCTGGCCAGACCTCCGTTGGACAAGCATAAAGAAAACTGGGACCTTGGGGTGGCTTAGTGCCACTCAAATTCCAGTATAAACCAATGGCCACTGTCAGCGAGAAATAAATGGCAAGAGGCTGTTGCGATGACGCGAATTTATTTGCAAATGCTATTGAAGGAGGTGGAGAGAGCTGGACGTCTTGGGAGACTTGTTGTCACTCAGCTTCCAGAGAACACCACAGGTTTCCAATCAGATCGTTTGTTGACTTGTGTGCAAGCTCCGTGTGAGCCAATAATAATAATAAAAAACTCGGGCGAAATGAAACGAAACATTGCTAAACGAAACGAACCAAACACTATTGTGTAAAATTTTTGCTACGAAAGTTTGGACCCTCGCCTTGGTCCTTCCTGCCTACGCCTTTGTCTTAAACTTACATAGAATTGATAGTAGCAACGCTAGCTTTATAGAACATCTAGGGGAATACAAGGTGCCTTAAATAAGTTTCCAAGCTTTTTTCGTATGGGCAATTTTATTGATAGTATACACATGAAACTGTAGTCCCATTCGAAATAGTCTCTTCCGGTTGCAATACACTTGTACCGTTCAAACAGCTTATGGAAGGCCCCACGGAAGTCCTCTTGTGTGATCGTGTTAATGACCTTCGCCACTACCTCTTTCACCCCCTCAATTCTCTCATAACGACAACCTCTAAGGTTTTTCTTGGGCTTAGGGAGTAACCGAAAGTCACAGAGAGCAAAGTCTGGACTATAAGGATGGACTGTCTTGATGTTCATCTTGGTCAAATAATTCGTGACAAGAATGGACCACCCTTGGGACAAACTTCACACAAATATTCCGCATCTTCAGTTCCTCGTGAATAATTGTGTGTACAGTTCTCACACTGGCATCAAACTGTGTACTTATTGTCTCTATATACAGGACAGTCCTTATCCATGAAATTCTTTATTTGGCCAATCAACTTTGGTGTTCTGACTTCCTTACTCCTCCCATTCCTCTTATCATCTTTTACAGACACACTGGCCTTCCTTGAATCTCTCATGCTACTCAAAAGCTGATGCTCCATTCATGCGAGATGGTCCAAAAGCAGTCTGAAGTATTCCATACGTTTCTGTGTCATTTTTTCCAAGTTAAAAACAGAATTTTATTTCATATCGTTCTTTAAAAATGTACTCACGTTCAGATTGTATTTTTTAAATTCACGAGTTATAACAATCAGGCTTTAGTAGTGTGCATTCCAATTCCTGCTGTAGCTGTTTATTTGAACCTGAAATCATAAAATATTATCCAGTCATCTCATAAGATGTGTAGCATTTTTAAGAGTCTACGACAATTTTAAATGCCTTTACAAAAAAGTCTGAAAGGAACGACCATGCATGAGTAATATTCATCCCCTAAACATTTATGATCCATTTTTTTTTTTTTTTTTACTGTTTATTCACCCCATGTATAATCATTTTGACACACCGGTTCACGCCAGACCACCAAAGTTAAGCAATGATGAGCCTTGCTAAAACCAGATAGGTGACCATTTAGGAATACGTTGTATAAGATGGTGGGACAGAACTACTGTCAAAGCAAAAAGTTAGTTTTTTTGCTTGTTTGTTTTTTACATGGGCATAACCATATCAAGGCCCAGGGACCACTCGAAGATAAGGGTTACGAGCGTGCATTAGTCAATTGGACAATACAGTAATCTTTAGTAATGGAAATTCGGTAAATTTGTTTACTTAAGTGGAACGGCTCATCAAGATCTTCTTTACGTTAGACTTGAAGACAACCATATCACATCAGCTGGAAAGCAGGAAAACGGAAGACAATTCCACAGGTGTGCAGTTCTAAGAAAGAAGCTTTGTTCATGGAATCTACGTTTAGGTTTAGGCACAGATAAAGAATGGGGGTATTATTGATAGTGTTTTCAGCTAGACGAGTTTTTCTTGTGAAAGTTTGGCGAGGGGGGACCATGTTCAGTCGATTCATTTGCCATAAAAATAACGATAAAGCAGAGACAAACTCGCAACATCTCTTCTGTGAGATAGAGGTTGCAGGGAAGAGAAAAGGACATCTCCTACGAGACTACGAGATCAATTTTGAACTCTATCAAGGCAGGACAAGTACTTTCTAGCAGCTCCTGCCCAGATATGGCAACAGTACTCTATCCTTGGACGTACCTGGCTCTTATATAGATAGAGAATTGCATCAGCAGTGAGAATCTACTGGATCGATAGAAGGATCCCACCATTTTTCCAGGCAACAGATTTGATGCACGTGTTCCATTTAAGATCAGGAGTAAAAGGTCAAGCCCAGAAGCTTGTCAAAACATGAGGCCTCCCCAAGACGAGAGCCATTCATTTCAATTAATGCTAGATGGGGATCAGAACGTTGATGATGTAAAGATAGAAGCTTGGTTTTAGATGCATTAAAAGTAACCAACCACTCCTTTCCACAGTGCATGCTTCTCTCCCCTAGTCTGTGGGAGACCCCTGGGCAAGGTCGAGTATCCACTTCAGCCCCCGATCAAGGTCACGTGAGGTCTTGGAAAGCAGGTGACTGATATAATACGGAAGTAATCAAGAATAATTCTGGTCATGGTTTGGTATCTCGTTGTGCTGGGCAGAATGAGGACAATCGCCCTGTATTAGCACTGTTCGGCCAGAAAGAAACTGCAACCTTCTGTCTGTACAACTGCAAAGAAAGCTGTAGCAATGCATTAAACACTTTTGAGAAAAAGCATGAATGATGTCGTGGACGATAAGCAACAATGAATACACGAATGCCTTGAGGAAGAGAGAGAGAGAGAGAGAGAGAGAGAGAGAGAGAGAGAAAGAAAGAGTTATGGTCGTCAATACCAGTATCAGGCCAGACACGACTTGAATAAATTAATGAATATATTCACACCAAACAAGGAACAGTGTTAAGTCGTAAGAGCTACTAATAGGAACTAGATTTGCCGGGATGCTATGTAGGGAGTTGGGCAGTGAAATGTTTGTTCACATTACACTTGAACTTCTGAATGTCAGGGAACCAGGGGTCTGGCAGGAAATTCCAAAATGTAGTAGTTCGAGGGAAGAAACTATTTGAGTAGAAAGCTTTACAGCAACTAGGGATCTATACAGTGTAGGGGCGGGATTTTGCTGCTTTTCGGGTTTCTCGGAGGTATTAATGCGGGGGGGGTACTAGTGCTTCGAGTTCGTTCGAGCACTTACCATTTCTTTTCAAGTTCTTTTAAAGTAGGCACAGAGACACCACATTTCGCCGATGGAACAGACTTTGGCGAACAGTTCAGGACCTATTAGGTTGGCGACTCTTTTGACTTTTCTTTTAAACCGTATCTAGGAGAGAGAAATTAGTGGCAGATGCACCAGCCAAGATGTGACAACAATATTCTATGCATGTGCGAATAGTGGCTTTATAGAGATACAGGATACTTTCAGGTGTGAGTGGCCTTCTAGCACGTTAGAGAGAGTCCACATTCTTTGCAGCAGTTTGGCGATTACTTCAACGTATTTGTTCCAATTCATGGCGTTTGTGAATGTTAAGCATACGAAATCTTATATCTGTAATCCTTATTCAAATTTTGATTCTATAAAATGTTTAAAATTTAAGGCTTAACCTGGAGGATCTTTTGAAATGAAATCTTCCTGAATTAGGATCTAATGACTACGAAGCAAAATCTGATGTATTTGAATTTTCAAATAGGAGGTTGTGCCCATATTTTTTTTACTTGGGAGAGACGTTTGGGATATGAATGAACTTCTGATAATCGCAATTACAGTGAAGTTGTAGTAAAGTGTTAAGATAAAAACCTTTTAAATATTCATCATTTTGGTATCGATACGTGTATTTCAGAACTGATAAATATAACTGTTTTCTGTGACCAAGCGTTCTTTAAATATTAACTGCCGATTTATTTTCTGTTTCAAAGTATATTTATATTCGTTTGGATAATCTTAGTTGATAAATTTTACATCTGTATTTTACTTCTAGTATAAGATTACATAATATATATAAGAGAGGAACCCATCTCTAATTTGGGGGGGGGGAGAAACAAGAAAACTTATTCTAAGTAAAAACTTAATGTGCATCCAATAAGGATGTAGAAATACCTGGTACATTAACTCATACACTAGTAAATTAACTCAGACCTTAAGGGCGTTATTTATCCGCCGATCTTATTAGGCCAGACGGAAAATCTTATGTAAATCCTCATTCCTATTGTAGCTCAGTTATCTTCTCTTGGTTTATTTCTGAAACCAAGCTTTGTAAGATAGCATGTTCGCAGGACGTAGAACTATCTACATTAGTAGCCAAGTGCAGGATCACCTTACTCGACATATAGTATATCATTCATCTAGAAAAGGAAAAATCAGGCGTAATATCTACGTTCTATATTGTGGCTTAGTTAGCTTGCTTCGGAATGTTTCTGAAACCAGGCTTTGTAAGAGATCATGTGTATCTGGTATAGTGCCCAGGTGCGTAGTTACCTTACCAAGCAACGTGGACTCGTAAATCTCGTTAGATCATCCACGCAGTAGATGGAAACCCTGATTCCAAGCTGGCACGCTAAATCGACTCTTAAGTTTTCTTCTTTCAGCTTAAACCAGACTTCGTGGAAGAAAAGCGTGCTGTTTGAATAATATTAATAATGAAACGAGCGACCAGCAGAAGGTTTTATTGTTTGGAAGAAACAGCTTACCTTGCAGACACGTTTATCAGATGATTTTAACTTATAGGTATTTGGTTCCAGTCTCCAGATAATGTCGGATAGTTAGGAGAGAATAGGCACCGTTTCGGAGCCTACCACTTCCTGTAGACTTGTATATAATAAAGTTTATCGTTTTTTTCTTGTGGGGTAATCCAGTCCGGTATACAGATAATTTCTGGTTGTCAGGAGAGAATATACACCGTTTCGGTGCCCATTCGCACAATACTGGTATAGTGCACAAATGCGGAGTTACCGTACTTTTTAACAGCATTGCTATACTTGCATTATTATAATAAGACGTAATAATTTTTAAAATATTATAATTACATATCACGGGATTGTCGAAACGACGTCCGTATGATTTAATGCTTCTTTGACTTCTCTAATTTCCCCAGACTCCCCCCCTTCCTTTTCATTACAAACTTCTTTTCCATTAACCGCACAATCCATAAGTTAGGAGAAATCAGAATTTAAAGAATGTCATTTACTGAAATTTTAGCCGTCATTTCTCACAAGTGTCGTTTCAACGCAAAGCATTTGAAACGACATCAATGCGTAAGAGTTTGAGCTCTCGCACTGACACGCCGAGCAGCAAAGCCATATTTTACTTTCGACTGACATCGGCTGATATCGGTTGACATCGGTTATGTCCGTCAAATAACAAGTATCGTTATTATTATAAATAGGCATGTTTTAAATTTTTTGTATTTAACAATGTACATCTTAATTTAAATTTAAGTCTGACTGACAGACGGACAGACGTGGATGTAACTAAAGATGTTATTTCAAACTTAAGCGATGCAGCTTATACAACAGCAAAGTTTGCAATGGAAATATCAGCTCTTCCTGATATTAACTCGCTATGACGAGGAAGACCTGATATTTTCATTGCAAACTTTGCTTTTGTATAAGCTGTATCGCCTGAAGAGATTTTTAGTTACTGATAAGTAGCTGACCGAAACATGCTCATGAATGTATACCAACATATTACTGCTTATGTAAAAAGAAACAAAGGGTATATATATATATATATATATATATATTTAAATTTTATATACTTAAATTTTATGCATAAATTTATACTTTCGTATATTAATTTATGTGATTAAATGAAGTAGCCATATATATATATATATATATATATATATATATATATATGGCTACTTCATTTAATCACATAAATTAATATACGAAAGTATAAATTTATGCATAAAATTTAAGTATTTACTTCAACAGTGCTCAATACGTAGGTAGAGCTTGGTAGTAAGTTATAAAATATATATGGCAATTAAGCAACACAGAATATTCCGCGTTTCATCCACGCTAGGATTCATAAGCCTGATGAATCCTAGCGTGGATGAAACGCGGAATATTCTGTGTAGTTTAATTGCAATATATATATATATATATATATATATATATATATATATATATATATATATATATATATATATACTAGCATGGGCACCCAGTGTTGCCTGGGTTGACATGAAGTTCTGTTTGAAACACACCGGTATACTAATCGTGGGCAACGTGGATACCCCCACAACAAAAATAAAAAAAACGGATGAAAACATATAAATATAATTGCCCCCAAAAAGAAGTATGTGTACCAGAAGGGCTACAAAGAGAAGAAACTATTCTCCAGATATTGAGCACTGGAAAGACCCCCACCCGAAGAAAAGATAATTAAGAATAAATCATTACAACTTTTGTTTCAATAAAAATAGCAGTGAATGCCCGTGCGATCGCAAAAAAAAAAAAAGAAAAAAAAGATCTATCAAAAAGTAATTAAAAAAACAATTAAATGACATTTTTAATTTTATATTTCTAATGTAATCCACCCCCCCCCCGAAAAAATTGAATTTGTTATATTTTGGGGTTCCTCCTGCTTATAAAATTGTTAGGTGAAAGTACAGAATAGTTTCATAAAAATTAATTAAATTTATCGCTATTTTATGTTTCAAATGTAATTCCCGCCCCCACCCCCGACCACAAAAAAAAACTAAAAATGTTTGTATTCGTAATGTTTTATCCACCCCACCACTCCTCGGTCGCCAAACTTGAAAAAAAATGCTAGAGACGACATGTCTAGTTGAACGCTTTGTGGCCAAACAGTGGGTGTTCATTTTACGTTAAATAAATATATAGAAAAGTTATCCCTTACGCTAAAATATTTAATTTTTTTTTCAAAATTTCTTCTTTCATATTATTTATAAAGACTGCTTAAACGTATTAGGCCACAAAACACCAGGTCTTAATTTTTTAGGTCAATGTCACATTTCTTTCTAACTCCCTCAAAAACTTTAAAATGACGACTTTTAATGGTTTTCGGTAGTGCTGAAAACGAATATTACGTTTAAATTTTGGGCAGATAAGTAGTTTTCATATGAAGAAATTACTTTTTCAAAAAGTGGGGGATCACTTTCTTATATAAATTTAACGTAAAATGAGCACCCACTTTCTGGTCACTTAGTAATTTCTTCATATCATAAAACAAATTTAACTGTGACATTCGTTTTCAGCACCTCCGAAATTTGACGCTTTTTTGTACTAAGAGATGCGTTCATTTTTTCATCTCAAAATTTAGGACGCTAATTATGCTGTTAGTAAGTTTACAAAAGCATACTTTTGTTTTTCGTTCTTTTTTTCATTATACAACTTGTATAGTTGTGAACAGGTGCCTCTGCAGTTTAACATTTCACAAAAATTCTGTTTACATTCGGAGGAGGTTAAGTAAACTACAGAAGCACCTGGTAAAAATTATACAAATTCTATAATTGAATACTCACCTCCAAAAAAAAAAAAAAAATGAAAAACAAAAATATATTTTTGTAAACCGACCGCTCGTGTAAGCTTACTGACAGCATTATTTACGTCCTAAATTATGAAAAAATAAACGAATCTCTTAGTCAAAAACAGCGCCGGTTTTCGGTGGTGCTGAAAACGAATATCACAGTTAAATTTGTTTTATGATATGAAGAAACTATTAGGTGGTTAGAAAGTGGGTGCCCATTTTACGTTAAATTATTATGAAAACTACTTATCTACCCCAAATTTAAATATGATATTCGTTTTTATCACCATCGAAAACTATTAAAAGTCGTCATTTTCAAGTTTTTTGAGAAGTTGGAAAGAAACTTGACATTGACCATTTTTTTTTCTAGGGGTTAAACGACGCTGGGTCACGTCGTAAAAATCGACCATTTTTAATTTAAGATATTAAATAAATTATAAAGAAAATCTGTTTCGCAGGCAATTAAACACACTTATAAACAAAAAAAAATGAGCAGGGGATGATGGATTTTGTTCACATGTGACTAACTCTCCCCTCGTGAGGATGGAAGTAAATGAGGACATTGGTTTTATTTTTCTCTAACAAAGAAAAAAGGTTACTTAAAAATTAAGAAGAAGCGAAAATAATTTCCTCCGAATTAAAAATAACAAGGCCGATAGCCATTAGTCGCATGCTCTCGTGTAATGAATGAATGCGTGAATGTAGGATTGACATGGAATTCTTAAAGATAAACTAAAATGACCGAAAAATTGGCTTAAATGACTTAAATAAATAAATAAAAAGTAAATAACTTAGAATCACTTTAATGAACTTAAGGATGAATTGAATGACCTTAAGAATGACTTGAATGCTTAAAAATAACTGGAATCCTTACAAAACTTGAATGATCTGGAGAATGACTTGAATGGCTTTGAGACTGACTGGTTGTAAACTGAGTGATCATTTTACATTAAATTAATACAGAAAACTGATCCCCCACTTTATATCGCAAAGTTACAAACATAAGTACAGCATGTAGTAAGAACAGATAAAACACTTTGATCTTGGCCAAAAGGCCAAGAAAAGGGTATTTACTTGCTCTCCCACCGAGCAAATTAGGCACAAGGCCGATTTTTAATGTGAAGGGGAAATGGGGACCAACTCCCCGGGGAGTAGGGGAGCTGGATAGTGACAATTGGTATGAAGGGTTTCCCCTACATTGACCAAGGTCTTTTATATGGGGTTGCCCCCACATATGGTCTTTGCTTGCGGTATCTGCCGGAACAGATACTACACTTTGAGATATTAAATCTTTTATTCAGGAAAAAAATGAACATGAACAAAAAACTTAGGCACAAGGCCAACTCAGAAGGGGGGCAGATGGGGGTCGTTGATCATCCTTGTCACTCTAGAACTAAACAAAAGTTTCTCTTAGCTAGAATCTTCTTTCACCATAATACCGCATTGGCCCGTTTATACTTGGGACGTCCTACTTAGCACCCAATTGTTTAAAACATTGTTTATTAACGTGTAAAAACAAAAAAGATAACAACAATGATGATACAATAATTCATTTGTGTCGACGGCGGGGGAAGAAAAATATAAAGTGGTTAGTAGGACCCTCCCAACCCCGTCTAGTTGATAGACCGCTTGTTCCACTTTGGTTTGTAAAGGAACCTGAGCTCCTACAGGCCAGTCTCTAAGTGGGGATGCTCTATAGATGGGACAAAATGGAGAAAAGAAAATTTTGTTGGTGAGGGGTGGGGAGTTAGTGATTGATTTCTTTCTCTCCAAGATGGTGAAATTTAAAGTGAGGGGTGAAAAGAAAAATTGCAGATAGGAGGGGGTGGGGATCTTGGAGGCTTCCTAGTTGGGGAGGAATGAAACATTCACTCGGCTAGCTAAGAGGCTGAAAATGGATTGACGGAACTGCGCGTTCCACACCTAGGCGGGGAACACGTATTCAAACTTGGCTCCTTTTCGTACACACAGACTTGCTACATATATCTATCTTCTGTCAAATGCCGCACGATGCAGCCTTCTTCTATCACATCTGATCTTCACCCGTAGTTGGTGTTTAAAGAAAGCGATCAGATCAGATCCACTCTGCAGAAGCGACGTCCAAATCACCATTCCTGCCACGGCCAGGATCGTAATGTGGACCATTTGTCTTTCCCTGTCCCACGGCGGCCTCACGTTGTCAATGACATTGGATACGGTAATCAGGCGAGGATGCTCGGGATTGATACTACACTTAAAAAGCTAAGAACAGCATCTATTAACAACAGACCTTTGATCTTAACCAAAAAGGCCAGCTACGGACAGACCGACCGACCGACCGACCGACCGACAGACCGACCGACGGAGTGACTTATAGAGTCGCTTGCACGCGACTAAAAATAATAGTTCAGCTTAGAATAATATTTGAAAATGACAACAAAAACAGGAAATATTTAATAGCGTAATTTTCCAATTAAACTATCGCAGTTATTTCCCCTTTTGGCTTTCTGGTTTTTGGTTTGAAAATAAAACAGTTTCAGAGTTCAGATATAATAAGTTAAATCAAATATAACTTTCAATTTTAATAAACTAAATAACGAAAAATGTTTTAATTAGTACAGTTGAAACAAAGCTATTATGCCGAATAAGTAATGTCGTCGAGGTAATTATTTAAATAGATTTCATTTAATGTGATATGTTAATGACCGTAACTCAATAATGTAAAAGTGGTTTGAAGAATGCTATATATTGAAAGTACATATAGAATATAATGTCTCCTTTGACAGAAGTATCCTAACATGGGCATTAATATTTCATCACGAGGAGAGGTGTACACACACATGGCCTTTATATTTCTTTGGTAGTTGTACACACAGACACACGAACGCTACTACTTTATATATATATATATATATATATATTTAAAAGAGTGATGCGTGTGTGTGCCTGCGTACGTGTGCATGTGTACATGTACATGAATGTATATGTATGCGTGTGTGATTGTGTGTGAGTGTATGCTATACATGGGGAAAGAAAGTCTTTAAAAAGAACCCTAAAAACCCATAAAAACCATATGGACTAAGAAACACTCTTTGAAAATAACTTTGACCGGACACTTTGAACACTTACAGTTGGAGTCAGAATGTCTAAGCACACGCATCACTCTGAAAAACATATTTAATATCAGCGGAGGTAACTCTACAAACTCCCATTTTAAAGAAAAACTTTTTACGAAAACATCTGAAGAGAGCACACCCTAAGCTCGAAACGCGTTATAAAAATATTTTTAAATAAAAATATGATGAAAACCTTAAAAAAAAAACCCACAATTGTTGATGGCTACACTCTTTTAAATATACATTTTTTCTCTCGTTGGAACTACACAACCATCACTTTAAATATATATATATATATATATATATATATATATATATATATATATATATATATATCGCTCTAGTAGAAGTAGAAGCAGAGTTAAAGAATCAGACTTTTCTTTGTCGCTTTATGGTATAATTCGAAGAACTTACCAGGCCATTCTTCCAGGTAGTACCTCCTCCTTAGTGATGGAATGCTTTGTTTTTGACCACGTAAATGCCGATTGGTATGTTCTCGGTTATCTGCCTGCAAAAGTCCTCATTTTTAATGACCTTGTGCTCCATGCTTATGTAGTGGGAAGCTCTAAAACGCCTTCGGAAGTTATTCTTCACGCCAGCTAAAATTCGTTAGTCATCATTCTATCAACCTAGGGACTGGCCTGAAATGTATTTTCCCTAATTCTTTGTCGGAATGAAGTTCAGTTTTGGTTCTTTTGTAGGATATCAACATCACATGCATAGGTCTTTTTTTTTTCATTGTTGATCGTTTGCGGTGCTTTTATTGTAGAATGCTAATGGGTCTGTTCTCGACTATTATTGTTCTTACTCGAGCTCCTCGGGCAAACTGCTTTTACGCGCGTTAAACCCTCTGTCGGTGAGAAGCTCATAAACACTGACTTTTCGGAATTTTCGCAGGATGATCTCTTCTCGTCCGACACAGAAAACATTGCTAGAACCTTTATACTGTACTATAATGATCGTGGTAGGTGCTCGACAGCTCAAATCCATGGTGCCCCCTATAAGACATTTACAGCAAGAACTCTTTTGGAGAGAGACACGAAAACGAAAACGAACCTTCTTTCTCCTCCTCCTACTCCTCCTCCTCCTCCCTTTTCTCTCTTTCTCTCTCTACAAAAAAAAAAACAGATTTCACGAACATATTTTTTCTTCTAAACCATTCTATATGTGGAAGAAGACGTGCCTGCTTCCAAACAGATTATGACATGATTATTTTCAGGTCTAATGTAAACAAATACTTTTGGAGCCGTTCTCTTTGAAAATCAAGTCCTCTTAAGTAATTCTCTGCTTATCTCAGGAACTGTTTCCATATTGCTCATGACAGCGACCTGCGTAAAAACAGAAATCCTTCACTCTTATCCTCGAGTGGCTACTGGGTCTTGATAAGCGGTGATCCATGAGTAAAATAATAACCATCCTTATCCAGGAGGAATTCCATAATTAATTCCTCAGATATTCCTTCGTATCTAATACCTCACTCCAGGGCCGTATTAAATTACCCGCCCTACTTATTGTGCTGTCTGGCAATCGGACGCTTGTTGTAGTTTGGGCAAACTTTAACAGTATAATTAGTGACATTTTTGGTTCAACCACCGACTTAATCAGCTGTTTTGTTGATGTTTCCAGCTATTGCGTCCAATCACAACTAGTGCCTTTATCCATGCTGACATTTTGACCGTGTGCCCCTTTGATGGTCTGACATTATGTAATACTTATTGTGAAGAAAAAAAAACGTTGAGTTCATTAGTGTAAATGAAGATTTCCTTACCTTGTGGTTGTCATTGCCGTTCTTAAAAGAGTGGCATACAGCGATTCTTCGCTATTTTCTGGATGTGATCGCAAGACAGAGAGAACTGCAGTGGGGTCGCGGGTGGTACTGGGGATGGTAGAGGATTTCATGCCCGCGCAGATGCAGGCCAAGTAAGTACAGAGCAGATTCAGCTTACACAGAAGGCATTTCAACCCAGTGCTAGGATGTTTGCAAAATAAATAAACGACGAAAGAGGAAAATAACATAGAAAAGAAAGGAAGGAAGGAAGATGAAGAAGAAGAAGAAGAAGAAGAAGAAGAAGAAGAAGAAGACGAAGAACCATTAAAAAAGGAAGTAAGGAAAATTAAATAAGGATTTAGAAAAGAAGAATCTATCGTGCTGGACAAAAATGTGATGATGATGATGATGATGATGATGATGATGATGATGATGATGATGATAGTGATGATGATGATGATGATGTAACAGAAGTATACTAAAGTTTTAATAATGAAAAGAAAGATTATACGTGTATAGAGAAAAAAAAGAAAAAGTAAAAAAAACAGGAGACGTAAAAGAAAAATGAGAGAAAGAGAGAGAGAGAAAAGAGAGAGAGAGAGAGAGAAAAGAGAGAGAAAGAGAGAAGAAAATAAAAGGAACTGTAGCATTAGAAAAGGAGAAATAACTTATAAAAAATAGAAGATAGAATTAGAAAAAGAAGAAGAACAGAAAGAAAAAAAAAACTAATTACTAGAAGTGGGGGGAAATATAGTACTAAAGGATAAGAAGAAAATGTACTTCTGCAGTTACTGATTCGCATTTTCGTAATGTTGCCTCGGCATAGTTCGGCAGCTAATATAAACCGCCTTAATATGGTGTGTGCTGATCAGGCAAATAAAAGACAACGCTAAACAACAACAGTTACTGTGTAGTATATAATTAAAATGAAAAAAACAACAATTACTGTATAGTATATTATTATAAAGAGTAATGAAAAAAAAACAACAATTATTGTATAGTATATTAATATAAAGAAAAATGAAAAAAAACAACAATTATTGCATAGTATATTATTATGAAGAAAAATGAAAAAAACAACAATTATTGTATAGTATATTATTATGAAGAAAAATGAAAAAAACAACAATTATTGTATAGTATATTATTATAAAGAATAATGAAAAAAACAACAATTATTGTATAGTATATTATTATAAAGAATAATAAAAAAAAACAATTATTGTATAGTATATTATTATGAAGAATAATGAAAAAAACAACAATTATTGTATAGTATATTATTATAAAGAATAATGAAAAAAACAACAATTATTGTATAGTATATTATTATAAAGAATAATAAAAAAACAACAATTATTGTATAGTATATTATTATGAAGAATAATGAAAAAAACAACAATTATTGTATAGTATATTATTATGAAAGTAAATGAAAAAAACAACAATTATTGTATAGTATATTATTATAAAGAATAATGAAAAAAAAACAACAATTATTGTATAGTATATTATTATGAAGAAAAATGAAAAAAAACAACAATTACTGTATAGTATATTATTATAAACAAAAATGAAAAAAACAACAATTATTGTATAGTATATTATTATAAAGAAAAATGAAAAAAACAACAATTATTGTATAGTATATTATTATAAAGAATAATGAAAAAAAACAACAATTATTGTATAGTATATTATTATGAAGAAAAATGAAAAAAACAACAATTACTGCATAGTATATTATTATGAAGAAAAATGAAAAAAACAACAATTATTGTATAGTACATTATTATGAAGAAAAATGAAAAAAAACAATTATTGTGTAGTATACTATTCTGAAGAAAAATGAAAAAAAAACAATTATTGTATATAGTATATTATTATGAAGAAAAATGAAAAAAAAACAATTATTGTATATAGTATATTATTATGAAGAAAAATGAAAAAAAAACAATTATTGTATAGTATATTATTATGAAGATAAATGAAAAAAAAACAATTATTGTATATAGTATATTATTATAAAGAAAAATGAAAAAAAAACAATTATTGTATATAGTATATTATTATGAAGAAAAATGAAAAAAAAACAATTATTGTATATATTATATTATTATGAAGAAAAATGAAAAAAAAACAATTATTGTATAGTATATTATTATGAAGATAAATGAAAAAAAAACAATTATTGTATAGTATATTATTATGAAGAAAAATGAAAAAAAAACAATTATTGTATAGTATATAATTATGAAGAAAAATGAAAAAAAACAACAATTATTGTGTAGTATATTATTATGAAGAAAAATGAAAAAAAACAATTATTGTATAGTATATTATTATGAAGAAAAATGAAAAAAAAACAATTACTGTATAGTACATTATTATTAAGAAAAATGAAAAAAACAATTATTGTGTAGTATACTATTCTGTAGAAACATGAAAAAACAATTATTGTATATAGTATATTATTATGAAGAAAAATGAAAAAAAACAATTATTGTATAGTATATTATTATGAAGAAAAATGAAAAACAACAATTATTGTATAGTATATTATTATGAAGAAAAATGAAAAACAACAATTATTGTGTAGTATATTATTATGAAGAAAAATGAAAAACAACAATTATTGTGTAGTATATTATTATGAAGAAAAATGAAAAAAACAACAATTATTGTATAGTATATTATTATGAAGAAAAATGAAAAACAACAATTATTGTATAGTATATTATTATGAAGAAAAATGAAAAAAACAACAATTATTGTATATAGTATATTATTATGAAGAAAAATGAAAAAAACAACAATTATTGTATATAGTATATTATTATGAAGAAAAATGAAAAACAACAATTATTGTATAGTATATTATTATGAAGAAAAATGAAAAACAACAATTATTGTATAGTATATTATTATGAAGAAAAATGAAAAAAACAACAATTATTGTATATAGTATATTATTATAAAGAAAAATGAAAAAAACAACAATTATTGTATATAGTATATTATTATGAAGAAAAATGAAAAACAACAATTATTGTGTAGTATATTATTATGAAGAAAAAATGAAAAAAAAAACAATTATTGTATAGTATATTATTATGAAGAAAAATGAAAAAAAGCAATTATTGTGTAGTATATTATTATGAAGAAAAATGAAAAAAAACAACAATTATTGTATAGTATATTATTATGAAGAAAAATGAAAAAAAACAATTATTGTATAGTATATTATTATAAAGAAAAATGAAAAAAACAACAATTATTGTATAGTATATTATTATGAAGAAAAATGAAAAAACAACAATTATAGTATAGTATATTATGAAGATAAATGAAAAAAAAACAATTATTGTATAGTATATTATCAAGATAAATGAAAAAAAAACAATTATTGTATAGTATATTATTATGAAGAAAAATGAAAGAAAAACAACAATTATGTTATAGTATATTATTATGAAGTAAAATTTAAAAAAAAACAATTATTGTGTAGTATATTATTATGAAGAAAAATGAAAAAAAAACAACAATTATTGTATAGTATATTATTATGAAGAAAAATGAAAAAACAACAATTATTATTATATAGTATATTATTATGAAGAAAAAAAAACAATTATTGTATAGTATATTATTATGAAGAAAAAAAAACAATTATTGTATAGTATATTATTATGAAGAAAAAAAAACAATTATTGTATAGTATATTATTATGAAGAAAAATGAAAAAACAACAATTATTATTATATAGTATATTATTATGAAGAAAAAAAACAATTATTGTATAGTATATTATTATGAAGAAAAAAAAACAATTATTGTATAGTATATTATTATGAAGAAAAAAAAACAATTATTGTATAGTATATTATTATGAAGAAAAAAAAACAATTATTGTATAGTATATTATTATGAAGAAAAATGAAAAAACAACAATTATTATTATATAGTATATTATTATGAAGAAAAAAAAACAATTATTGTATAGTATATTATTATGAAGAAAAAAAAACAATTATTGTATAGTATATTATTATGAAGAAAAAAAAACAATTATTGTATAGTATATTATTATGAAGAAAAATGAAAAAACAACAATTATTATTATATAGTATATTATTATGAAGAAAAAAAACAATTATTATATAGTATATTATGATGAAGAAAAAAAAACAATTATTGTATAGTATATTATTATGAAGAAAAATGAAAGAAAAACAACAATTATTTTATAGTATATTATTATGAAGTAAAATTTAAAAAAAAAACAATTATTGTGTAGTATATTATTATGAAGAAAAATAAAAAAACAACAATTATTGTATAGTATATTATTATGAAGAAAAATGAAAAAAAAACAACAATTATTGTATAGTATATTATTATGAAGAAAAATGAAAAAAAAAACAATTATTGTATAGTATATTATTATGAAGAAAAATGAAAAAAAACAATAAATTAGAATATAACAAAAACTACCGTAAGTTGTTTTATTAACCGGAAAGGTATTTTTCTACGTTTTTTTTTATATGTTAGATTAGTTTGGGGATTTTATTTTTTATAAGAGAAGGTTTTAAGACTAGTTTTCTTTAGATTATTATTTATTTTATTTTTATTTTTTTCAAAAAAAGTTGTGTTTAAGATTTTTTTGGTGAGAACAGTTATCTTTTGGAAAAGATATCAACAAATAAAACCAATTTTTAAATAAATGCTTTTAGAAATAGTTATATATATATATATATACATATATATATATATATATATTACGTAGAAAAATGCGTGCATCAAAAGTAATGCGGTTAAGATTTAAACATGGATAAGTAAAAAGACTAGTTGTTAAAAATTAAAAGAGAAAGACAAAATATCCTAGTAAAAATATAATTAATCTATGACAAAATGTTTTAGTATTAAGAATTTTTTTGAAATTCAATTTTCTTATTATATAATTAATTCTTAATTAATACTGCAATATTTTAAGTCATAAATTTATTATATTTTTTACTAAAATATCTTCTTTTCCTCTTCCAATTTTAACTAGTCCTTTTACTTTTCCATGTTTAAATCTTAACCATAGTACTTTTCGTGCTCGCATTTTTCTATGTAATCCATGATTTTTCCAGGCTTTGCTTTGAAATAAAATGTTCTCTGTTTCACTTGTTACCTTTGAATTTTTAGCGAAAGTACAGCTGAGCGACAGATCGAGACACCGATAAATTATTAGCGACAGTTTTTATATCCATTTACGTCATCATCTCCGCAGTTCACAGCCGATTTGAGGCAGCGTAACTGATTTAGTTGCTATGTTAATCAAAAACAAAAACATCTCTCCGTTCCTTACAGATTTCTGAGAATTTTAACACGTAATTTTGTTATAAATTTTGTTTTACTTAACGAAAATCAAAATTATTTTTCAAAATATAGATGAGAATGTGGGCCACGTACTGTAAAAATTGTTTGAAATTTGGTCGCAAAATGAGCGAGCGGTGAAGCTTTTAGCAGTTCTAAATGAGTAAAACTAACACTTAACCATATATTCAAACACTACCATGTTTGACACACACACACACACACACACACACACACACACACACGCGCACACACACACACACACACACACACACATATATATATATATATATTCTGTATTTTTTCTTTTTTATTAAATGTTTTTATGAATATTTTTGGCTGGGGAGGAATATTTTTTCTTGTAGATTTTAATTATTTTTTCTTATATGGTTAGGTGACAGGATATTTCGATAGGAATATTTTCGGTCAACTGAAGAGCGACCGCCGACGACAAATAAGGATGAGAAGGGATAGAGGATAGTGGAGCTTTCTGCGATGTGGTCTTTGATGGAGACAAATGGATTCTTTTTTCCCGAATTTTTGTCTCCATGTAAATTCTATTAGTAGGTGTCGATTTCCAGAGTTTGCCTCGTGTGTTAAATTGATGTTGCTATCTTCACTTGTTTTTACTGGTTCAAATTTTGTGTTCGCTTAAAACTATTTTATTTTCATCCTAATTTATTTACTGTAATCTGCTAAGATTTTCATTGGCTAAAACCACACAGCAAGTTTGTTACAGATTTTTCATTGGCTGAGCGTTTTTCGTTCAATCAGCGCTCAACATATTCCGGTGGTTTACGTGAACTGCCCGGTTATGCCGAGACAACATTCACGGACATGCGGGTCCGTATTTGCAGAATTACCAAAATAAAATAAAAAAGAAAAAATGGAGAATAAAAAGAAAGAAAAAAGAATGAGAAGAATGGGAAAAAGAAGGAGAAGGAAGGAGAGGAAGAGAAGGAGTCGTCAACGGAATAGAAGCAGAATGTAAAGAAAAATGAAATTTAACATGTTTAACAGAAGAAGAAGAAGAAGAAGAAGAAGAAGAAGAAGAAGAAGAAGCCATAATAGTAGTAAGAGGATGCTATTTGAACTTAAAAAGCTTCGACGGGAAACGTTAACAGGGAACTCGATCGTTACAGATGAAATCTTTCAACTACGTCCGCATTGTTTATGGTTCGTATATTACGATTATCGTTAATTCTATCGCACGCTGCGATCATCTTTCGATGTTAAAACAAATACTGAACACATGTTATTCATATTAATTAAAAGACGAACACTTACATACTAGTGTTGTTCCAAAAGTAAAGCTTTCTATTTTGATATTTTGTGTGTATGTTTTTGCAGTGGAAAACTATAATAATAATTGGTTCAAAAGTTTTATTTTCTCTCGGCCTGGTTTTGCACAAAGTTGTGATGATGTATTCTGGGGGCGGGTCTTATTTGTTTCTATATGAGGGGTGTTAATGCCTTCTAATTTTTATTCCGTCCGAATGGATCGCAGATTGCAAATTGTATTGTTATGATGAATCAACTTATGCATTAATGGCCTGAAACTTTCATCTCTCTGCTGCAGATATTGACAGTGTGAGACTCTAAAAAAGTCATCCGTGTCATGGATATTGTGTTTCCTATAAACTAATATATGTGTTCGTTTTAGGCCTTTCTGATCACGGAACGCCCCCCCCCAAGTTTAACAGTTATTCTGGTCACCCACGACAGTTTGGCCTTGATCGTCTGCATGGGAACAGAATTGGATGAGGGATTCTGGTTATTCTGTTCCTATTTACTTGCTTCCCCACGAGGGCAGAGTTAGACACAAGGTCGGTTTTTAATGCAGGGAAAATCCAGCCCCCCCCCCGCCCCAAAAAAAGCACTCACGATAAGAACAAAAATAAAAATTGTCTCAGTAATGAAGAATTTCTTGACTGACCGAGGACAAAAAAGGTGAATTGTAGCATCAGAACATATACTACACTGAGATCTTGGCTCGAAGGCCAGATACTTAGTTCGCCAATCCAGGGAGATAGGTGCCCGTTATGATTGTTTTTGTTAATCCGTGAGCCAAAGCCATCTCCCGCCGTCGAGGTAGGCACTCCTCCGATAGATGTTTCCTAAAAAAAAAAACAACTCAGCTTGACGTCGTGTCTGGTAGCAACAATAAGCCAACAACAAGCTAACAATAAGCCAACAACAAGCTAACAATAAGCCAACAACAAGCTAACAATAAGCCAACAACCCTGCAGAAGCAATAAGTAAAGCATACTCCAGTCGTTGGTTCTCTTTTTATGAAAACTTCATTAACAGAAACTATATAACCATTCTATTATAATACAACTGTACAAAGATAAATGTACAAGCAGTTGAAGTTAAAATCACTTCAGAGTCCAGAGTTCAATACGTGTCGCATCATCTGCGACCGACAGTGCTTTCACCTGTAAAAACAGTCACCCATAATTCCGGATTCAATTTTTGTATATCGTAAATCTTGATAGGTGGGATAATGACAGATATAATTAAGTGAATCTGTTTTTCTTTCTTTTCTTTTTATGCTGTCACCTACAGTCTGCAGATACGGGTATAGGGGAAGCCTTTGTTGGCGATAATGTCAAAGGATGAATTATTAGTAGTGGCGAGTTTTAGCCAAAAACAAATCTATTTTGTTTGCGCAAAATACCATATGTGATAAAGTATTTAACCAGGATTTTCAGCTTGCGAGAGAGAGAGAGAGAGAGAGAGAGAGAGAGAGAGAGAGAGAGAGAGAGAGAGAGATTGACGGCGGTATTTTAAAGTCGGCGCATTTCTCCACGGTCAGGGGTTTCTATTCCACTCACTGTCAGCTCAACTCTACTCAATTCCACTGTAATCAGCCTAACTGACTAAAAATCACTCGTGCATAAGCTTATATAATGAGGTGATGGGTGAGTGCTCCCCAATTCAAACTAGCCAATCGGTGGTCGTTACGACATATCCCCTTCTCTTCTGATTGGTTTCGTGCCAACCGTGCATAATTGCTTATTAAAGCACATTTTCATCGAGTAGTTTTCACACTGGTCGTCCTCGGGAGATGGCCTAAGGCTCAAATTCTGCTCCGAAACGTAGCCTAAACCACTTTTAATAGTATTTTCTCGTAATCAATTACTTTCTTAGCAAGACAATGTTATTATTAAATTTGCTTTATCTCGGTTTGATTGCGTCATCGACCAAATAAATGGAGTCAGCAAGGCAGAAGTTCTAAATTATTCTATTATATTATAATATATTATATTATATTATATTACATTATAATCGTTATTTACGTAAACTTGGATTATAGCTGATGACATTTAAGTTACGTAAACTTCGACCACCTGAGTTGGTTGGATCACATTCCCAAATATAATCTGTATATTAATACGATAGCAAGAGTGTTATTTTCTGTGTCACGTTTACATTTGGGTCGTTTAATTGTTATGTACTTCCATTTCTTGTCATAAATAATTTTACCAAGAATTCTTTATAAGTTTTGGTTTCGGTTTCGATTATAGCTGATGGCAATAAAGTCATCTATTTTTTTTTTATAAATAATTTTACCAAGAATTCTTTATAAGTTTTGGTTTCGGTTCCGATTATAGCTGATGGCAATAAAGTCATCTATTTTTTTTTTATAAATAATTGTACCAATAATTCTTTATAAGTTTTGGTTTCGGTTTCGATTATAGCTGATGGCAATAAAGTCATCTATTTTTTTTTTATAAATAATTGTACCAATAATTCTTTATAAGTTTTGGTTTCGGTTTCGATTATAGCTGATGGCAATAAAGTCATCTATTTTTTTTTTATAAATAATTTTACCAAGAATTCTTTATAAGTTTTGGTTTCGGTTCCGATTATAGCTGATGGCAATAAAGTCATCTATTTTTTTTTTATAAATAATTGTACCAATAATTCTTTATAAGTTTTGGTTTCGGTTTCGATTATAGCTGATGGCAATAAAGTCATCTATTTTTTTTTATAAATAATTTTACCAAGAATTCTTTATAAGTTTTGGTTTCGGTTCCGATTATAGCTGATGGCAATAAAGTCATCTATTTTATTTTATAAATAATTTTACCAAGAATTCTTTATAAGTTTTGGTTTCGATTTGGATTATAGCTGATGACATTTAAGTCATTTAGTTTTTTTTTATAAATAATTTTATCAAAAATTCTTTTCTTTTGTTTCTGTTTCGGTTTCGATTATAGCTGATGGAACTCAAGTAATTTATTTTTTATAAATAATTTAATTAAGAATAATTCCTAAGTTTTTGGTTGGGTTTCGATTTTAGTTGAAAGAACTCAAATTATATATATATATATATATATATATATATATATATATATATATATATTTAGGCAGAATTTCATTATTCGCTCATATTTTATTGAAGAGGATCTTCGTTCTTCTTTTTATGATCTTTCTTTTGAATTTTTCTTGTTTTCGTGCAAGTATTTTTGTTGTGGGATCCAAAGTTCTTATAAAGTCCCCTAGTTTACCGAACGTTTTCGGTCTCGATTGACCATCGTCAGGGTTGTTCTTCCTGTGCATCCTACTTATTGATTGATTTGTTCTCTATCGTTTTACTGTTTTTATTACTAATTTACTATGTGTACTTTCGCCTAATTTGATTTTTTTCTTCCTCTTCACCTTTATCGTGTTAGAATAGGTGGAGAATTCGACTGCTGTTGTCAAAGTTACTTTTATTAATGGTTGGGTTTTTACTTTTTATTATTAATGCTTCTAGCATTGTTAGTCGTTGGTAATTATTGCAAGTTTTTAATACGTTAGTGTTATTTTTAAAAAGTTCTTTGTATTGTTTGGAGGTGGTGTTTATTATGTTATGTTCTTGTTCGAGGTGTTTGCAAATATCACTGGAAGTGTTCTGATGTCCTGTGAAACGTCTTCCCAATGTTGTGCGTGTATGGCTAATATAGTTCATATTTTTCGAGTAGCAGTCCTCGAGGGGGCATTTAAACAAATAAACTACATTGACCATACTCATTTTATCGGTTGTATCGTTGTTATTATTCTTTACTACTAGGTTTTTCGTTATGTATTTTTATAATATATTATTGGTTTTATTTTGTTGTTAGGATTTTTTATTTTTATGTATCTTTTTATAATATTTTTGATGGTGATTTCTTCCTGTTTGTGATTATAGAGCATTTGATTTTTGTAGTATAGAAGAATTATTATTACTATTCTAACACGATAAAGGTGAAGAGGAAGAAAAAAATTCAAATTAGGCGAAACTACACAGTAAATTAGTAATAAAAACAGTAAAACGACAGAGAACAAATCAATCAATAAGTAGGATGCACGGGAAGAACAACCCTGACGATGGTCAATCGAGACCGAAAATGTTTGGTAAACTAGGGGACTTTATAAGAACTTTGGATCCCACAACAAAAATACTTGTACGAAAACAAGAAAAATTCGAAAGAAAGATCATAAAAAGAAGAACGAAGATCCTCTTCAATAAAATATGCGCGAATATATATATATATATACATATATATATACATATATATATATATATATATATATATATATATATATATATATATATATATATATATTATAAGTTTTGTTTGGTTTTGGTTTCGATTCAAGCTGATGCGCCCAAGTCATGTGGATATATATATTTTTTATTTTTGTAATCTCAACTTTATAATATATAAAAATTTATAGAACATTAACTCTATAATAATATATACGAAATCTGCAAGAAATAAAATATCATATTTAAGCGTACTTTACTACCGGGCTACGCCGGGCGTCCCTGCTGGCTTAGATAAATACTTTTGCAGTTTTAACAAAAGAGCTACAATAACATCATAGCGTCTCCATTTGAGCTGAACATCTACAGAATGCCGACATCAATATATTACATATGAATGAGTCCTCTGTGGAATTTCCACAGGTCCTGCTAGTAGTAACTAAATCTAATAATAGTGTAATAAATGTTAAAAATGGATTAACAGCAGTAACATGGAAAAATGTATAAATTGAGCTAATTTGATAAGCTCCCACTCTCGAACATCTAAAACAATCCTTGTAATATTCTTAAATACGAACGACGATCCAAATATAACGCCTCCTACTTTTTATTTCGCCCGAATGGATCAATAGGATTTCAAATCGCATTGTTATGAAGACTGAGCTTATGCATTTATGATCTGAAAGTTTTATCTATCTTTTTCAGATATTAACGGTGTGAGACACGCAGAAAACAATCTCTGTCATGAACACGCGTAGAGATCAGTATAGATTCGTCATTAGAATTGTCCTATGCAGAAAAAATTGTACCGACCAACACTCATCGGCGCCTATTGAACATTATAAAGGTGTGACAACTCGTTCTCCGAACTGTTTACTACCAAAGCATAAGTTGAGGCCAGCAAAAACGGATTGAGAATAATAATGATTATGTAGGAAAATAAATTCTGGATCTCAAAAGATAACTCATTTTAATGGTACCATTCCCGTCTTCGTAGCTCTTTAATATTTTAGTTTTTAGGTAAAAAAAAAATAGGAGGTATTACTTTTGGAACGACCCTAGTGCATATTCGTTATAAATGTATAAACCTCCGTCTGCTTTTCACCCCATCCACAACTATCCTTAAAATATTTTAAGAACATTTATAGACTCCTATTCTAGCTATACGGTATAACACGCTGATTATCGTAAGGTTACTGAAGTAAAGCAACGTTTAGGCTGAACAGTACCAGATGGGTAACTGTTTAAGAATACCAGCCGCTGTATATGTTCAGGTAAGCGGATATGTATAATACTCTGAAGAGAAGAACGTCCCTGCCTTGCACAGTTCCAGGCCTTTGGCAAAGAGTTAGCCTTACTCTAATATTTTAGAAGAGGTAGATGTAGTTGTTCAGCTGTGCTGAAGGCAATACCTCTAGGAGAGAAGGTGGCTCTGTTGAAAAATCAAATCCGTTGGTCCTGTACGGCCGTCTTCTTGTGATGTTGTCACTAACAAAACACCTGCTTTCAATTTGTCATGAGCTAGCATAGAAGTAGTAAGGCTTATAAAAATGTCGTGAGAATGCACAGTGCGCAGTCTGAGTATGTATGTATGTATGTATGTATGTATGTATGTATGTATCTATCTATCTATCTATCTATCTTTGTATGTATGTATGTACGAGGTGCCTTAGTTTCCAGACTTTTTTGTACATGCATTTAAAATTGTCGTAGACACTTGAAAATTCAGTATTTTATTGCTATACATCTTATGAGATGATTGGCCAATTTTTATGATTTCAAGTTCAAATAAACAGCCACAGCAGGAATTAGAATACGCCCTACTAAAGCCTGATTATCACAGCTGGTGAATTTCATAAATGCAATCTAGACGCAAGGATACTTTAGAAGAACGATATGCAATTAAATTCTGTTGTAAACTTGGAAAAATCTACAGGAACGTATGAAATGCTTCAGACTGCCCTTGGACAATCTTGCATGAATCCACTATCAGTTTTGGAGTGGCATAAGAGATTCAAGGAAGGCAGGAAGTCTTTAAGGAATTATGAGAGATATGGGAGGAGTAAGGAAGTCAGAACATCAGAGTTGATTGGCCAAATAGAGAATTTCATGGATAAGGACTGTCCTGTATATATAGAGAGGTAATAAATGCACAGTTTGATGTCAGTGTGGAAACTGTACACATAATTGTTTACGAAGAACTGAAGATACGGTAGATTTGCGCGATATTTGTCTTAGGGGTGCTCAGTGGAGATCATAGACTATTTGACTAAGATAGGCACCATCCTCTCTATAATCCAGACTTTGCCTCATATGACTTCTGGTTAATTTCTAAACTCAAGAAAAACCTTAGTGGCTGTCGTTATGAGACAATTAAGGAGATGAAAGAGGTTGTGACGAGGGTCATTGACACGCTCACACAAGAGGACTTCCAGACGTTGTTGGAACGGTATAATAAGTGTATTGCAGACGGAGGAGATTACTTCGAACGGGACTAGTGTGTTATGTGTGTGCTATCAATAAAAGCCAACGTCCTAGAAAAATTGAACTGCAAAAAATCCTTGAACCGTCACGTTAGCATTTTAGGCGATTAGCAATAAACTAACCCTTTTCTTAAAGGGAGAAGGCAAAGCCTGGGAGAATAAACCCCCTAGAACTGCGCAACGTAGAAAAAGCTATTTAAAAAAAAATGATTTAATTAGTTTGGTGCCGAGGAAAAAAGCAGATTATGAATTCATTTATTCAATTTGTACGAATCAGATGATGTTGCCATTAGTTTACCCGGTGTTTTTCTAGTTAGAATTCTTTCGAGAAATACAAGAGGAACTAGTCGAATGTTGTTAACATCTATAGTTCATTCATTAATTTTCTGTGATTTCGATAATTCTATTGCTGACATTTGTTTCTCCGATGTTTTTCTAGTTAGAATTTAATCGAGAAATATATTGGATACCTACAGGAAAGATCACGTGAAGGTTGCCAACATCCAAAGTGAAAGTATGGGGAACAAACTGGATTCGAACTTGGAAAAGCTAGTTTGTTAATCCGTATCGTTAACCACTTAGCCACCGTCATCTTTCAGATAATGAATAAAAATAATACATGGTAACATATGTATGTCAGAAATGTGGGTATGCGTCGTGTTTGGAATACAACTGCGATAGATTTGATAATTACAAGGTGTAGACTAACTGCCAAAATTTTGTAAGTATGCTGATTCGCGGATGTATAAAAAAAACAATTGCAGACTCCCGGCATTAATCGAAATACTAAACTAGGCAAAAAAAATTGGAGAAATGATTTAACGGTCGAAAAAAAAAAAAGTGGACTTTTCGACTTTTGCTGATTCGCTTGGTATTTGGTAAGTTGCTTGTAATTACAATCGATACCCCCGTTCAGTCTCGAAAGACAAAGGACACCCCTGTAGGGGCAGTTGCGCGTGTAATTGTGAGGCAAGGGTAGCGCAATCCCTAACCACACCTCTCCTGAATCGACGCTGTTTTTGTTTAATGGCAAGTAGAAGACCAGGACGACTGGAAACAATGGCGAGGTAAGCGGAGAGCACATACAGCACCTGGACGTCCTAAATGGTCACCCATTTAGTACTGACCAGGCTCAACGTTGCTTAACTTCGGTGACCAGCGGGAACCGGCATGTCAACGTGATTACAATCGGAGTGTGCGAAAAGGAGTGTCGACATTCTATTTGTTATCAATTGTCAACTCTATAAAACAAAACATTATTTCGGATTTTTTTATATGAAGAATGATAATTTGTAATATTTGAATTATTCGGACTACTATCCTTATCTTGTGATGTTATTCTTGTAACGTTTCGACCGATGTAACCTTTCATCCTAGTCAAGTGCTTCCTGTCCACCTCGTGAATGTACAGAATGTCGAACCGAACCATTATTCACTCCACCGTTGTAGCTTCCTCCCATTTCATCACATACGAAGGGCATGCAATAAGTAATACTCCTGACCCACTTCCAGTTGTCTGATCTAGCTGAGATTTTGCATGTACAATGATTTATATCTCTACGGGTTATGTGGCAAATTACAGCTCTGAACAATTTGTGGTTTCTGTTTTACAGGTGTTTGAACTGAGTCAGGTGTGAAATGGAGCCTGTTGAATGTCGAGCAGTGATCCGGTTTTTGTATTTGAAAGGATGAACACCACAAGAGACTTTTGATGAAATGAAAGAAACTTATGGTGATAATGCCCCATCATATTACCTTTTAAAACGCTAGCATCGTGAATTCAAACATGGCCGGAAGTCTGTGGAAACAGCTCCCAGACCTGGTCGCCGCTCTTCTGTCATTGATGAGGCATCTGTCCGTCAAGTTGAGGCTGCCATTTTGGAAAATCGGCGCATTACTATTCGCCAAATATCCCAAGATGTCAAGATTAGTACAGGGTCTGTGGAAACTGTCATTCATGACCATTTGCATATGCATAAGGTGTCTGCCAGATGGATTCCCAGATTGCTCACACCATTCCAGAAGCGAGAACGCGTCGAGTGCTCGAGGATGAATTTGGAGATGTGCCAAGAAGATGAGTCAAAGTTTTCCAAAGACTGATTACACAGGATGAAACCTGAGTCCATCACTATGATCCAGGCACCAAAGCTCAGTCAATGCAGTGAAAGCACTTGGACTCACCACCTCCAAAGGAGGCAAGGGTGCAGCCCTCCGTTGGCAAGGGCATGCTCACAGTCTTCTGGGACCAGGACGGAGTAGTGATGACAGATTTCCTGGCAAAGGGTACCACAACTACAGGAGCCTATTATGCTTCACTTTTGAGGAAATTAAGGGAAGCTATCCAAATCAAGAGACGGGGCAAGATCAGCAAAGGTACCCTCCTCCTGCAGGACAACTCGCATGTCGCCAAATTAGAAGTACGGGCGCATGGTTATTAAATTCTCTCCCATACTCCCTACTCTCCTGACCTTGCACCCTCTGACTTTCACCTCTTCCCAGCCATGAAGTTGTTTTTGAAAGGAAAGCGTTTCCTAGGATGCAGCCTTGATTTCTAAAGTACCGTCGTGGTTGGAGGACCAACCTGGGGGTGTTCTACAAAAAACGGTCTCCAGATCTGCATCAAACGATGGAAAAAATGCATAACTCTGGGTGGTTCCTATGTAGTGAAAGACTAATAACTGTGCCGAGTTTCGTTGCTCTACTGCTATGGAAAAGTGGGTCAGGGGCATTACTTATTGCACGCCCCTCATATGACCGGATAAAAAATTTATGTAATCCGTAATTGCATTCTTAGTATCACCTTTAGCAGCTATTTTTATCGACTAAAATCCAATAAAAATAATAGTCCACAAAAAACTGCAGTCATTTGACCCGCCTCGCATTGTCATGCAACTTTACGTCTCGGTGCACTTGTAGTTCGAAAAAATGAAACAGACATAGTGAATTTCATACATTAGATCTATATACTGTTGCCATATCTGGACAGGAGCTGCTAAAATCAGCCTATCCTGCCTTGACAGAGTACAAAATAGACTTCGTGGCTTAGTGGGGGATGCCCTTTTCTCTACCCTGCAACCTCTCTCCCACAGAAGAGACGTTGCGAGCCTGTCCTTGTTTTATCGTTATTTCCATGGCAGATGCTCGTCTGAACTCCAATCTCTGGTCCCCCCCCCTCGCCAATCTTTCACGAGAAACACCCGTCTAGCTGAATCCACTGTGAAAAATTTCCCCCACTCTATATCTGTGCCTAAATCAAAACGCGGATTCCATGAACAAAGCTTCTTTCTTAGAACTGCACGCCTGTGGAACTCTGTTCCGTCTGCCTGCTTCCCTCCGGACTACAACTTGGATGTCTTCAAGTCCAATGTTAACAAATTCCTAATGAACCGCTCCCTTAAGTAAACACTTCAGCAAATCTCCTCACTAACTTAATGTACTTGCAATAACCCTTATCCCTGAGTGGCTTCCAGGCCTTGATAAGTAGTGATCACTGTGTAAAAAAAAAATTAAAATATATATATATATATATATCTTTCTGTCTATCTATCTTTTTATTTATCTATTTATGTATGCATGTATCTATCTATTTTTTCTATCTTCGTTGATCCATCTATCTATCTATCTATCTATCTATCCGTCTATATATATACCTATCTTTCTATATCACCGTACCAAGGCCATGCTAATGTTAAATAATGTATAGAAAGAACGTTTATTCAATTAATAGCCATCTGTCTAATGGTGCATATGGTTTTTGGAGTACGAACATAAGTTAACAGAGTGTCTTTTTGACAGGCATTTGAGGTTAAAATTCTTTCTTTCCTCCTCCTTCTCATCCTTCTTTTTTCTTCTCCCTTCTCCCCAAATTATCTAAGGAGATTGAACTACTCCTCCGCCTCCTTCTCTTTCTTTTTCTGTCATCACTAGAGACGGAACAGAATAAAATATCGCAAAATTCTTTGTTTTTGTTTATTCCATTCTGAGACCAAAGAAACCAAGTGCTTTGTACTCGATGACATACGAGAATTAAGTTCGTTTATGTGTTAAACTGTCAACAGGCGAAATAAATTTAGATAAAATAAACAATATTTGAATATCTATAAACGAAAAACAACAACCTAAAAAGATTTTTGCCAACTGGAGCAGATTACTATTTTAATATTATACTTCGAATTTACATTAAATTAACTGTTTGCATCTGTTCAAATAAAGACTTAGAACACACTCGCATATATATATATATATATATATATATATATATATATATATATATATATATATATATATATATACTAGCAATGGGTGCCCGGCGTTGTTCGGGTGTTGGGAGGTGTATACTGAGCAAAAAAAAAAAAAAAAAACGGTAATTTTTTTTTAAACTTTGACCCCTATTATGACCCCTTAATATTTATTGTTTTGGGCTCAAATCAAGTTATTAAGTTAAATCCATGTCCAAGGAACCAATATCTAAAATGTCAAGTGTTTAGACCCAAAATTGTCGGAGGAGTTTGGTAGAGTTCTCAAAGGTCAAATCGTTTAACTTTGACCCCTTAATAGCGAAATTTCTGGCCGAAACCCGATCACATCGATTTTCCCAAATCTCAGTACCCTGTGTATCAGATTTCAAGTCTGTAGACTTAAAATTGACAGAGTTATTGCGTACACACACACACACACACACACACACATATATATATATATATATATATATATATATATATATATATATATATATATATATATATATATACACACACAATATATATATATTAAGTAGGATGTTTGATAATTTTATAATTAAAATTAAAAATTAAAAATTTGTTTCATAAGGAAGAACAAACATAATCAATAAATTGTACGATCGTTTCGGAAACGATGTTTTCATTATGATAGACATTGAGTCTTGGACAATAATTTAATCATATAGTTTTTTGAAACAAAGTCTCCTCAGCAGCAAAAATATTGGGTGGGGATTTTTTTCTAAAGACACCGAAATTAAACCTAGCATTTTTTTTTTAAATAAGTCAGATGTATCTTTTAATGGTTCGCCTTCTAAAAGTCGTACGTATCATCGTCAATGAATTCATTTGGCTGGTAAATATATATATATATATATATATATATATATATATATATATATATATATATATATATATATATGTATATACGTTTTATTTTTTATTACCGTATCTTTCTGTTAAGTTACATCATTGTTTCAGCTACTCGGCCGTTTTTTTGGCCGTCTGTAGCTTCCTCAGACTTTTACAGAACATTTCTGTAAAAGTCTGAGGAAATTACAGACGGCCAAAAAACACGGCCGAGTAGCTGAAACTATAATGTAACTTAATAGAAAGATACGGTAATAAAAAAAAAACGCATATTTGCTCTACAACAGTATTGAGCACTTTCTTCGGTTTTTATTAATTACCATTTCCACTATATATATATATATATATATATATATATATATATATATATATATATGATATTTTTTTATTTCAAATGTTATTTTTACTTAAAGACGCAAGTGTTTCCTGCTTACGCAATTTACAGTATAGAAGATGATAATTAGTGTCGGTCGAAGAATTCGAATCAAGTTGCAAAGCCAACTTTAATTTTGCAGCCTGTTATTCAACTTACAGAATTTCAAGTCTATATTATGTTAAATTAGCGGTCATATATAGCAAGATTTGTTATGTAGTGTCCAACGGCAGCGTATGTGACATTGCTTTAAATAAATAAGCTAATATATGTCTAGATTTTGTTCCTTAGAAGCGTTGGTGGAGTTTTAATAAAAGGAATACGTATTATCTCTGCCGTTTTCAAAAATTGCTAACCAGCAAAAATAGATTTTTTATCTATATATTCCTTTTTTCTAACGTTTTTTGCTCTGAGGAGAAGATCCTTTCTTTGAAACTCCATGGAATAAGGAATTTCTTTCACATTTGTCTCGTATTCTTTATCTTGGATAAAATATTATGAATTTAGTTCTACAATATCGTGACGTATTTTAGTTTATATATATATATATATATATATATATATATATATATATATATATATATATATATATAGTAATTTATAAAATATATATGGCGATAAAGCTACACTGAATATTCGGCGTTTCATCCACTCTAGAATTCGCCAGGCTTTATAGCACAATAGAACCGTGATACTTGACTTTCGTCATTTTAAACTTTAATTCAAGTTATATATATATATATTAAAGTACCACGCTACAAGGACAGACATTGATACAGTTACTCATTTACAAAATATTTGTCTTTTTATTAATAACAACTTGTGTACAATTGTTTCGATCCGAATGTTGGCACATAAGTATATAAAAGTTAATTTATTATAGTTTTGCACAGCAAGGTAACTCCTCAGCGCAAAGCAATTAACCAATTATTAAAAAGGTTTCCTATACTACGAGCAGGACTCTACAATTATCCCGTCCAATATACGTATAAATATTGCATTTTAATTCATGATGATTTATTTATTATCGTAGAACTAATTCTCTATTGATCATTAGGTCTACGATTTCTTCCAAATGATTCACCACTTATCAAGGCCCGGAGACCACTCGAGGATAAGGGTTAACGGATATACATTAGTCAATGGGATTATAGCATAGTAATTATAAGTAGTTGAAATTTTGTAAATTGGATTACCTAGGGAGATGGTTCATCAAGAATTTGTTTATGTTGGACTTGAAGACAATCAAATTGTAGTCAGCTGGAAAGCAGGCAATCGGACGAAAGTTCCACAGACGGGCAGTTCGAAGAAAGAAGCTTTGTTCAAGGAATCTACATTTAGGTTTAGGCACAGATAAAGAGTGTGGGAAATTATTGATAATGGTTTTGGCTAGACGAGTGTTTTTAGTGAAAGTTGGGCGAGGGAGGACTATAGATTGAAGCTCAGACGAGCACTTGGCATGAAAATAACGATTGTATAAAAGGAACTTTTTCTATGTGTGTGCATATGTGTGTATGTGTGTGTATGTGTGCGTGTGAGAGAGAGAGAGAAGGGTAGAAAGAGAGAGAGAGAAAGAGAGAGTTTCATATGGGCCAAATTTTTGTGAAATTTCATTAAAATGTACTTTATGTGCCTAGCAGTGTTTTTAGATAGGTTTTGTATCGGAATGTGTTTAATAAGTATCGATAATCGATAACCGATAATCGATAATCGATAATCGATAAACGATAATCGATAGTCGAAAAATATCCAATAAAAGAAGGACCAGGCAATGTTGACTAAAGTTAACGCCTTATGCAGCTAAACATCACAAGTGTATTTGACACGTTTTATTACCGCACAAGCAGAAAGACCCGGCATATACAATCAACAGTAGTTTTTTTATATGACAGGGGCGCGTTCGAACTGAATTTTTCTGTTTAGAGCACAATAGAACCATGATACTTCACTTTTTAATTTTAAACTTAAATTCAAGACACTATCATTGCAAGAGTAGAAAATCTTGGCATATATAAGCAATAGAATGTTTTCACTGACAGGGACGTGTTGGAAATAAATGTTTCTCTTTAGAGCACAATGGAGCCATGATACTTTACTTTTTAATTTTAAACTTTAATTCAAGCTATTATATATAATTAATTTTATAAACTCAACACAAGGTTCAGTATAGTGCAATGTAAACTACAATGTATTGCCGACTAAGTCATTTGCTTCCACCCGGTGCACCGTGGTGTGTCTCAAACTACAGCTGGCTATCAATCGATTTGATTGAAAAATGGGCGATTCCATCGATTTTGATGACAATAAAATACAGGAGGTTGAAACATTCGTTGATCTTTATTCAATCCCGGGAAACGCCGGATATCCTAGTTAGTCCAATATAGAGTAATGATTTCAAAAGTTATATAAAAAAAAAAAATGACTTGTGTACCAGCCGCTAGAATCGAAACCAGAAAGTTTAGAATTACAGTTTTAGTCGTTGTTTATCTCTCCAGCGTATTTGCCGCCGTAGATATCGGCAATTGAGTACGAAAAGTTAAAAATTAATCGACTTTGAGCGATGAATGTTTAATTATACGCATGCGCAAAATTAACAGCAAAAGTAATGTTTTATTCAACTTACCCTGCCAAGGACAGCTGTTTTGTTTTCAATGTTGATCCCTTAGTATCAATGTCAGAACGAGATTTTAATGCTAGGTAACGAAGGGAGAAAAATTCTTTATGATCTTCAAAAACATTTTTCTAGCATACAATTGTTTCTGCCCTCATAAAAAAAGTTTCTTGTTATACTAAGTATGCAAAATTATGTAAAGTATTGATAACTGGGCAACAATTTTTTACTTACTCTCTTTAGCTTCGAATAATAGTCAGCCATCATGACTACGTCCCAGCGACCCTGAACATGGAATCCATATCTTATATGTCCTGATGGAATCTCTCCCTGCTCATCATCCGTTGAAACTATATCCTTAGGAAACCGGTCCATATGTGAAAATAGGTAGTGCATCTTATAGCTCAATGAGACATAATCACCTTTAACACACCAGTTTCCGTCAGATCATCGAAGTTAAGCAACGATGAGCCTGGCCAGTGTCAGATGGGTGACCATTTTGGACTTCCAGGTGCTGTATGTGCTCTCCGCTTATCTCGGCATTGTTTCCAGTCGTCCTGGATTTCTCTTTGCCACTGGACTCAAGCAGTGCCGATTTAGTAGTGGTGTGGTTGGGATTGCGCAACCCTTGCCACACAATTACACATGCAGCTGCCCCTAGAGGGGGGGGCATCCTTTGTCTTGCGAGACTGAACGGAGGCATCGGATCGGATTGCAGCGCAGGTTTCTGAAAGCAGTCAGCATGTTCTTGACAAATTCTGCGTAATTTCTAGCCTTATTGTTGCCAAAAAAGTAATTTCTAGCCTTATTGTTGCCAAAAAAAGTAATTTCTAGCCTTATTGTTGCCAAAAAAGTAATTTCTAGCCTTATTGTTGCCAAAAAAGAAATTTCTAGCCTTATTGTTGCCAAAAAAGTTCTTTACTATCAGAACAAATGTTTTCCTCGGTTTCAGTTCCACTTCGTTAAGTTTTCGAACTCTGAATCTGATGAGCTTCTAGATTTGGGGACCGTCAAATATGCAAGCTTTCAATTTCTCTATAACCAATCCCAGAAATGCCTGAGTTTTCGGACATCAAATTCGTTGTGAATCCGCTTAAAAACGCAAACAACTGTTTTTTTTTTGTTGACCAGTGATTTTTCTCTCTTGATTTGGGCTTCATCAATGTCCAAAAATGTCACCCATCTGACTGAAAAACCTACAATGCAGTTCAATATTCATTCATCTTTTCTTTTATTAATGCATTTATTTTATTTTTCATATAGTTTTCCAATTCATCAATATATACAGATTATTTCAATGGAAAGGTTGTTTAAGGGAAAAACATTTAAGAAACCACGCGTTGAAATTTTAAATTCAATAAACAAAAGATAAACCCTTAGATTAGCTGTCAGGGTTTTTAGGTGTGTGGTGGTAGTGAGGGGTAGCTTTCTTTTCTTCTTTCCTTCTGTTTTTATTATAACTATTTTTACATCGCTTTATTTTTCGTGTATATTCACTGGTTTTATATATATATATATATATATATATATATATATATATATATATATATATATATATATATATATATATATAATTGTAACTATAAATAATTTTTTATACGAACAGACACAAGTGTTTCACTTTTGAAAATAATCAGTGCAGGAAATCACGATTGCCGCTGGTCAAGGGATTCGAACCTAGCTGCTAATTCCATTAGCAAAGAACAATATATATATATATATATATATATATATATATATATATATATATATGATGAAAAAAATGGAAATAGTATTCCGACAAAATAGAGAAATAAGGAAAGAGGAAGTCTCGAAATGAAGAATGAAGACGAAACGTTGATGAACACATAATACGGTTTGTTCCTTTTTATTTCTCTCTCTCTCTCTCACTCTTTCTCTCTCTCTCTCTCTCTCTCTATATATATATATATATATATATATATATATATATATATATATATATATATAATTACTTAATTTCTTTCCGTTTATGTGTTAGTTGCAGGTGGCATGGAGAAATAACGTTAATATAATCATTTTTCCACCTTAATATTTTGCTTTGGAAATTAATTCCCATAGACATTGATTTGAACTTTAAAAAATGTGTCCTTTTTAATATCACGTACACATAGATTCACGCAGACACTCACTATCACACACACACACACACACACACACACACACAGACACACACTCACATTCACAAACACACACATATACATACATTTATATATATATATATATGGGTGGAACGATAAAATTGTATCCCTATAAAAGACAACATGATTCCATTTCCGTTTGATGAAACTTTTTTGTTGTTGTTGACCATCCCCTAGTCAGCCAGTTGTATACAAATCCCAAGAGCGATTGAAGCTTTTTGTTATGTCTGAAAGAGACACACAACGAGCGAGATTAGAGATGTGCCGCTGTACAACTCATGCTCTATACCGATCCAAGTTATGACGACCGGACCATTGCCAATACCCTCAAAATGCATCGCTGGATTGCCACGAATAAAAGGGGCGTGTCCACGGTTGTAGTCTTTGGTGTGATTTAAATGAGGGCCACATCATGCCACCTAACATCTTCGAAGTCAGCTTGAAAGTCAATACCAAAATGTACCTGGGTGTGCTAAAGAGGGTGGTGATCCCTGGGAAGCAAGACTCGGTGCTGGCTCATGAGTCCAAAGAGACCCAGGCTTGGATTCAGAACGTGTGGTATTATTTTGTACCATTCTTTCATCTCATCCCACGATCATATAATAGATTTGTAGAGATAGAGAATAGTCCCAAGTATTAGAAAGTGTTTAGAGCATGAGTCTCAAAAGTTTTCTAACGGGGCTGACATATTACTGAACTTTTAGAGATCATCTTGATCATCAACAGCAGCAGTAGCAGCACTGTTTAACAGCGTCTATCTACAGTCCGAGGCAGCTCACTTTTTGACGATAATCTTGTCTAACAAGATGTTCTATGCCTCGTTGACGTTAAATATGTCCTAATAAAGTGGTTTGTCTTTTCATAATAGTTTCCATCAACAATCCTTTAGAGCTATGCGAGCCAAAATAAAACAATGACGAAGAAACAATAGATGAATAACTACAAAACAATGTTGGCCGGCCATTTTATTTCCAAAGTCTGAATCAGTGCAGAATTTTCTGTTAAAAATTTAACATTCGAAAATCCTTTCTACATTGTCATTATTCTTTAGTATTGGATGTAGAAGCATAAAATTGGCGCATTTCTGACATAATCTTATTTAACTGCGGTTCAAAGTGAGTGATTCCAGTGATAAGTAAAGGATTCAAGTGTTCATCAGACAATTGATCAATTGTAGCATGATTTTGTGTACTTCAATTTCGAAACAGTTTTCTCATACATACACTTAGTGGCAAAAGGTGAAACTTTTTAAGGCAAATATATTTTCCAGATGCAAGCTTGTATTTTCCGGATGTAAATAGGAACATAACAGAAGATCAAAAAAAACGAGCCAGAACTCTTCCACAGCTAAACACTCTTACTAGAGTGTGGTAAGAACAGATATGAGAATTAAGCATCCATTTCTGGAAGAAAGTTATGAAATTGGTGATGATTGAGTCTATGAGATCGAACCGTAGTTAACAGTGGAAACAACCGGTCCTAAGACAGATGACAAGTTTAGATGCTTTGTGTAACGTTGTGGGGGGGGGCGGAGGTTTTCTGTCTGTGATGGTTATATCTTATTTATTATTCATATCTGTGTTTGTGCGTGAGTCTCTCATTTAATGTCTATGCTGTGTGCTCCGTGATCGTCTATGTATGTAGGTCTATACATGTGGTCGAGTTCCTCCTAGTGTTTTTGTATATGTATTTCGATAAAGTTACCATACCTTTTTTTTCTGCTTTTTGGTCTTCTCTGGGGATGTTTTTCTTACCGTTCTGGTTGATGTTGGAAGAACATCTTCCGAAAAAAAAAAACACAACACCGATTTCTTCTTTATTTTGTCTAACGAGTGAACGGGGTGGGAAGCATCGCATTGTCGACCACTCAAACTTCCTTGCATCTTCTTTTTCTTCGATGCATTCTGAGTTCGTTGCCGAAGGGCAAACTCTCACGTCTGGCTCACACCAAATCAGAAGGCAAACTCTTTCTTTTTTTTTTTCATGCGAATCAAAAGATCTTTTTTCTCTCTTTCTTCTTTATTTACCGTTTTTCTTTCACACGAACTCAATCACCCTCGGTTGTCATCGCTGACCCTAGCTACCCGTTTGGCATATGTCAGCCTTAACCCCTTGAGCTGTTTTGTGCATTAACCAACCTGCAAGCAACCGCCATTTCTCAACATGCCAGCATAACCCGGGATATATTATATAACATTTGAACAAAGTGCTTGTTGATGAATGATGCAGTGTAATTTTTTTATTATGCAATTTTCACCCCAAATAAGGCACAATGCCACTTTGAAGTAGGGTGCTACTATCAGGGACATAAGTTGCAGGGGTATTATGAAGGGAGATGAGTAGCAAGATGTCTGTTCACATTACACTTGATCTTCTGCATGTCAGTACAGTTGGGAAAGCAGAATCCCGGAAGGGAGTTCCAAAGTCTAGTATTTCTGGGGAAGAAACTATTGGAGTAGAAGGCTTTCTTACACCTATGGATCTCTACTGTGAAGGGGTGGGATTTAGCTGCTTGTCGGGTTTGTCAAGGGTATTCACATCGAGGGGGTACAAGTGCGTCAGAGCATTCACCATTAAATTACTTGTAGAACAGGTAGAGGGATGCAACATTTCGTCGATGGGACAGAGGCTGAAGCCTAGATGACAGTTCAGGACCTATCAGGTTGGCGACTCTCTTTTGATCCCCGAGAGACAAGTAGCAGATGCACCAGCCCAAATGTGACAACAGTACTCCATACATGGGTGAATGGTGGCCTTATATAGGTACCGGACACTTTTAGGCGTAAGTAGTTTTTTTAGCACGGTAGAGAGAGCGCACCGTCTTCGCAGAAGCCTTGTCAATGCTCTCAATGTATCTATTCCAGTTCATGTTTCCTGTAAACGTTAGGTAGAGTAGTTACGTGTTTCAGACCACCAGAGTCTTCAACAGCCCGGTTAATGTTTCTGCCACCATCCGTTGTTATGCACCTCAGTTTCATCCAATTCAGGTTGTACTTTTCCAATTCTGCAAAAATACCCCGGTTTGTATTTTTTCCATGCACACTGGCATTTATTCCTCTCAAGAACAATAGTTTTTCCAATTATTTCAGCTCCCAGTGTTGGCATATAAGAATGAAAAACTGTCCGAAAATAAGTAATTACTTGTGTATCTATCCCTATTAACGTGGAATCTTGACAGAAAACTATTTATAGCTCTAGCGTTCTACTATCGAGCTATCCAAATGGGAATTTTATGTTATTCATTCATGTGTAATCACTGCCTTATATACTTAACTTACATATAAATTTATTCGCTATATATATATATATATATATATATATATATATATATATATATATATATATATATATATATATATAACTACTTCATTTACTCACATAAATTTAATATACGAAAGTATAGATTTATGCGTAAACTTTAAGTATTTACTTCAAAAATGCTCAATACGTAGGTAGAGCTAGTTAGTAATTTATAAAATATATATGGCGACTAAGCTACACTGAATATTCTGCGTTTTATCCACTGTAGGATTCGTCAGGCTTATGAGTCTCATAAGCCTGACGAATCCTACAGTGGATGAAACGCAGAATATTCAGTGTAGCTTAGTCGCCATATATATTTTATAAATTACTAACTATATATATATATATATATATATATATATATATATATATATAAGTGAAAGTGTCTGTCTGTCTGTCTGTCTGTCTGTCTGTGCGTCTGTGTGTGTTCATTTCCATACGCAATAACTGTCAATTTTTAGTCTACAGACTCGAAATTTAATATACAGGGACCTGAGATTTGAGAAAATCGATGTGATTGGTTTTCGGCCAGAAATTTGGCTGTTAAGGAGTCAAAGTTCAACGATTTGACTTTTGAGAACTCTATCAAACTCCTCCGATAATTTTGGGTATAAACATTTGAAATTTTAGATATCGATTTCTTGGACATGGATTTAACTTAATAACTTGATTTGATCCCAAAACAATAAATTTTAAGGGGGTCAATGTTTAAAAAATTGACCCTTTTTTTTTTTTTTTTTTTTGCTCAACATACACCTCCAAATACCTGGGCAACGCCGGGCTGAAATGCTAGTGTATATATATATATATATATATATATATATATATATATATATATATATATATATTAGTATTCCTGTCTGCTTGTTTGTTTGTTCAAAATTTTACTGATATATGCAAAATGTCCCTTACTTTACTGTTTCATTTATTTCTATATATAATATGATTCTTCAAAAATATACGATTAAGAGGTAACGTCATTTGCATATTACATTAAAGAAAATAGATTTTACTAAATAGCTGTATGTTAGTTAATGTTTACAACGGGAGATTTGTTCCAATTGTTTTATTTAAGATTGTTATTTAAAGTTGATTTATATTGATAATATATTTAATTTCATTTATTTGGAATTATTATTATTATTATTAGTAGTAGTAGTAGTAGTAGTAGTAGTAGTAGTAGTATTACCGACATCGACTTTTTCATAAACGGATCTAGAGTTATTTTCCCTAGAAACCTTAAAACATAAAAACTCTTCACCAAATAAAATAATTTGGTAGTCTCAATAAGTTTCTAGCATGAAAAAATAATTCCGTGTAGACATGAAAATGGTTTTCTTTTTTCTTCTTTTTTTTTATTGTTGAAATATTGAAAAAAAGAAACACGAACAAACTGAAAGGATTTCATTTGTCTGGTTTGATTATTCTTGAAATTGCTATTCAGAATCTTTGATCGTTTCGGGAATTGAAACTTAAGCCATACTTTTAGAAACGACCCCCCCTTAAAGAAAAAAAATCTTTTATTTACGAAAAAAACTAGTGAAAAACGTGCTTTTACAAAAAAAAAAAAAAAAAAAAATTCGGGGAAATAAATTATATTTTGATCTTAAACTTTTCACTAGTCACGCACACATTAATGATTATAAACGTTATTTTTCATAAGGCGTAGGTCGTTAGGGTACCGTTGGCAAAATCGTTTAAGGTTCGAGCCTGTCTCCCCGGCTATTTTTTTTTAATTATTTTTTTTTATTATTCTTTTTTTTTTTTTTTTGCGATGGCCATGGATACTATTGAAACAAATGTTTTTTTATTCATTTATTTCTTATTTAAATTTTTTTTTTGGGGGGGGGGTGGAGGACAGCATACGGATAACAAAAAGTGCTCAAAATTCGGAGAATAGCTCATTCTCTTTGTATCTCTTCTGCCGAAATATCTGGTGGAGAGAGTATGACGTACTTCTTCTTTTTGGGGTCGATTACATTTACATGTTTTTATGCGTTCTTTTACTTTGGAAATTGTTGTGTGGGTATCGCCGTTGGCCACAATAAAAATGATCTGATCAATATCTTAATATATCAGGTGTGTTCCAAACGGAACTTCATATATATATATATATATATATATACCTATATATATATATATATATATATATATATATATATATATATATATATATATAAGAGATTATTCTAAGGGTTTAATATATTTAAAATCAATTAACCAATGGTAATGATGTGCACATATCAATAAGAATTTAAGCCATGTGAACTGACTCAAATATTAAACAACGATTAACATTTCTGTAATCCAGCATATATATATATATATATATATATATATATATATATATATATATATATATATATATATATATATACTTAATTTACTCACATAAAATTAATATACGAAAGTATAGATTTATGCGTAAACTTTAAGTATTTACTTCAAAAGTGCTCAATAGTAGGTAGAGCTAGTTAGTAATTTATAAAATGTATATGGCGATTAAGCTACACTGAATATTCCGCGTTTCATCCACTCTAGGACTCTTCAGGCTTATGCGCATAAGCCTGAAGAGTCCTAGAGTGGATGAAACGCTGAAACGCGGAATATTCAGTGTAGCTTAATCGCCATATATATTTTATAACTTACTATATATATATATATATATATATATATATATATATATATATATATATATATATATATATATATATATATACATACATTATTCACAATTGCAAATTGTACGAGTTGGTTTAGCCCAGTCACCCAGTTTCTGAGACCACATTGTGACACTTTATTTTCCCACATCGTGTCCAATTACACTGGAACATTTAAGTCAGTGTACTTTGATCCTTCATCAACCAACCTCTAATCCAGTTACGCGGCCCACCCTCCATAACCATGCACACCCGTGTAACGAGCTACATTCATGTGTCCCTGACCTCATTATTATTATTGACATATAATAATTATTCGGAAACACAACCGCTGGGAGTAACGCTTTCTTAGACTTAGACAATCGCAGACTAATTAGTTTTTTTTTTAAAGAACACGCATGTGTGAGTGTATTTGTGTGTGTGTTTGTGTGTGTAGAGATTTTGTGTAAATGTACACATTTTCGAATATTTTCTATTTTCTATTCTGTTTTAAACCAGCAGCTCGATGTTTATTAAGATATAACAACAGAGTAAAAATAAATACATAATTTTGCTAGATTTCAAAGTCCGAGTGTTATTCATATACCAATCATTTTTCCAAACCTTAACTTAGAGATATTTTACAGATCTGTTCCTTTCAAGCGGAACAGCTGATATTTGTATGTTAATAATGGATATCTCTCTCTCTCTCTCTCTCTATATATATATATATATATATATATATATATATATATATATATATATATATATATACACACACATATATACACACACACACACATATATATATATATATATATATATATATATATATATATATATATATATATATATATATTCCATTATTTCATGGAGTTTCAAAGATAGCTTCTTTTTCTGAGAGGAAAAAATGTTAGCAAAAGGACTATATAGATAATAAATATTGAACATTGCCGAGTATTATTTTTATTCTATAAACTTTTACTTTCCTTCGAAAACTTTTATAACTACCGTTTTCAAAAATTTCGCTAACCAGCAAAATCAAATTTTTATCTATATTTTCCTTTTGCTAACATTTTTTCTCTGAAAAAAAAAAGAACTTATCTTTGAAACTCCATGGAATAAGGAATCTTTCTCACTTTTTTTGTATTCCTTGTTTTGAATAAAATATTGCGAATTTACTTCTGCAGTATCGTGACGTCTATATTTATACTAGGCTCTATCACTGATATTGAGCCTTTTAAATCTTGATAAGGTTGTTATTCTATAAATATATTTCAGTATATTTATAATTCATCCCTTTCGAATTTGAAGTTTTTTTTATTAATCTTTTCTTTAATTCCGAAATGTTCTCATATATATATATATATATATATATATATATATATATATATATATATATATATATATATATATATATATATATATTACACTTTGTCTCGGCAGCCGTGTTAAACGCATATCTTATTTTCCTTTTATTTTTATTGGAATTTTCCCCCCTTTTCCTTGTACATATTTGTGAATTATTCCACGAATTTCGGACTTTTGGATTATTTTGGACCATCTTCCAATTACGCGATTTCCTTGGAGTTTACTTGTGCGAATGGAAATTTAATTAACTTTCTTGGATTTATATTTTTTTAATTTTACCGTCATTGGATACTTTACCTTTCACCAGACTATCCATTCACGTGAAATCACCTTTTTCTTCACCATATTCCCTCTGCTTCACTCTTTGTTATCAAGTAAGATCTTTGACTTACTTGCAGTTTCATCAAATATTTTTGTATGCAAAATCCGATCCCACATTTTGTTAATTCCTACCCTCTGATGAGAAGGAAAGTATTTCTTCGAAACTCCACGGATTAAGGACTGTTCACTTATTTAGTGTTTCCTTTTCAGATTGACTATGTTTTTAACTCTTTTTCAAAGTGTTTTTAACATGCTTTATTAACTATTTGCTCGTATATATATATATATATATATATATATATATATATATATATATATATATATATATATATATATATATATATATTGTAAAACTGGTAATTAGTAAAAACCTGGAGAGAGTGCTCAATACTATAGCAGAGCAAATATGTGTTTTATTTTTTATTACCGTAAGCTGTTGGATCGTAAACATGGTCCAACATTTGAAACATATGTAGCCAAACAGATAAAACGGTAATAAAAAAAATAATACATATAGTGTGTGTATGTGTGTGTGTGTGTGTGTGTGTGTGTGTGTGTGTGTGTGTGTGTGTGTGTGTGTGTGTGTGTGTTGTCATGAATTAAATTCAAGACCATTAGGCATATTTATAAGTAGGGTATTCCATAAAGTATCTGTGGTATTTTGGTAACCCCTGAAATGAATGTGGTGCATAAATTAGTAAAGAACGAAAAGAAACAGTGCTTGGATACCATTCAGAGAAAGACAGAGAGTCAGCATAGATTTCCCCTCACACACGCACTGATCCCTGTTTGATGATCTTGAGCCTTATTTGTAAATTAGTTGTATGCGTTATTTACGAGTAAATAACTCAAAGTATTTCTTCAGTATTTCGTCAGGGGCAGATAACTTCTTCTTAAGCACGATTTCTCCTTTAAGGCCAGCTAAACGCGTGTTTAATTTTGCCTTTGTTGGGAAGCTTTGTTCAACTCTTTGAAAGAGGGAGAACGGGCGAAAAAAGAGAAGAGGAGAGAAAGAAAAAAGAGAGATGGTTGTTGCATAAATCAAATCATTTCTTTTTATCAGAATGGGATATTGGGCGTAAACTCCCGTTTCCACCGTAGAGATTCCAGTTGATTAACTTGATATTATTCAACGGCCCCTTTCGAAAATGTCAGCTAGATTTCAAGGGTTACGTTCATAAATTTTACCACTTTTTTCACCCATTTTGGGTTGGTTCATATGGCCAATACATTACTAGAGACGCAAATAGGCCCAAAGAGCTTGGTCTTATAAAATACACCCCAACAATAAAAATCTAATGCTATATTAAAAAGTGAATGAAAATAATGCCTACAAAGACAGCCATGTCTTTCGTATTAGTGTGAAAATCTCTTCTTTAAATTTGAATCTATTCAAAGAGGATTATATAAAACAATAATCTACAACAACTACTTTCCATATTGTTATTTATCTATTTATTTATTGCGGACTATTATCCTCATTTTCTAATTGTTATTTTACGACTCTTTCAGCCAACTATTCATCTGGGCTTCGTCATGGCGCAGTGCATAGAAACATTGAATTTCTACGGTTCCAGGTGAACATTGTCTTTTTCCTGTTTCGAATTCAACTCAAAGCCGGCCAGAGGTTTAGTTAGAAAAAACGTGGCGAGCCGATAATCAAGGCAAGTTAGGAGATTCGGAGCTCCTATCCCGTCGCGGTTAACCACCTGACGAATGCCAAAAGGAAAAGCTGGCCGAAACGTCGTGAAACAACAACTATGAAGACGAGTTCGCAAAAAAATAAATGGATAAATAATACAAATTACTCATCTGAATAATGTACCTATTTACAATGCCTCCCCACGGGACAGAGTTAGACACCAGGGTCGTTTTTTAACGTGAAGAAAAGGTACAAAAATAAAAATTGTCTCAGTCGAGAAGAACTGCTCCTCCCCCGAAAGAGAACAAGAAATGGAAGTGCAGCATCTGAAGAACAGATGGTATTTATTTGCTCCCCCACCGAGCAAATTAGGCACAAGGCCAATTTTTAATGTGAGGAGTGAAGGGAGGGGGAAGAGAAAAAGGGGACCAGCTCCCGAGAGGTGGGAAATGGGAGCTGGTTAAAGGTCAGGCATGTGGGGTTGCCCCCACACCTGGTCTTTGCTAGTCATAGCTAGTCATAGCTTGCAGTATCTGCCGGAACAGATGGTATTTATTTGCTCCCCCACCGAGCAAATTAGGCACAAGGCCAATTTTTAATGTGAGGAGTGAAGGGAGGGGGAAGGGAAAAAGGGGACCAGCTCCCGAGAGGTGGGAAATGGGAGCTGGTTAATGGTCAGGCATGTGGGGTTGCCCCCACATCTGGTCTTTGCTAGTCATAGCTAGTCATAGCTTGCAGTATCTGCCGGAACAGATACTACACTTTGATCTTGGACAAAAATCTATTCCAATTAAATAAATAATACTTTCTACAGTGTCCCTCGTCTTTACTTAAATAGTAACAGTAAATACAAACGTAGCCTTCTGGAAGATATTTACATGCTGTTCCCCCAGCATGATGTGACACAAGGTCAGAAAGCGGGGATGAGGGGCATTCTAGCTTAGCAAAAACTGTCTGGGCATCCCCTTCGGCATTCCCCAGTAAAAGCGTCTCAGAAAACAAGCAATAAACTTTCCCACCCGAAAGCCGGGTGGCAAGGCCTGGAATGGTGGACTTCTTAAGTAATACTAAGGTGGCGACAGGTAGTAGGCCACGTAAATAGCCCATCACCCGTCGAGCTAATTGTCAAGAGCGGGTTCTTGACTGGTAGTTTCTACCCAAGTATCCAAGCAGCCCAACCATCAAGGAGACTCATCTTCATACCGTTAGTTTAGAATATATATATATATATATATATATATATATATATATATATATATATATATATATATATAAGTGAAAATGCCTGTCTGTCTGTCGGTGTACACTTTCCTACCGAATAACTCAATTTTCAGTTACAGACTCGAGATTTGACATAAGGAGTAATGAGGTTTGGGAAACTCTTTTTAATCGGTTTTCGGCCATAAATTTGGCTGTTAAGGGGTCAAAGTTAAACGATTTTACAGTTGAAAACTCTACCAAACTCCTCCGCCAACTTGGAGTCTACACACTTGAAATTTTAGATATACGTTACTTGGACATGGATCGAACTTTATAATTTGTTTGAGCCCAAAACAATAAATGGTAAGGAGTCATAATTGGGGCCAAAGTTTAAAAAAATTAACCTCTTCGGTCTCTACCAAATTACTTAGCCAATTTTTGGTCTAAATATTTGAAATTTTACATAAAGTATATTCAGACATAGAGCAAGCTTTTAATCGTTTTTTTTTTCTTTGCTGAAAATTTGTCTTCAAAGGGGTCAAATTTCAAAAGATTTTAACTTTGCGGTCTCTAGCAAACTATTAAGCCAGTTTTGGTCTATAAATTTGAAAGTTTAGATAAAGGGTACTCAGACATACAGCAAGCTTTTTAATCAGATTTTGGGCGAAAATTTGGCTGCTAAGAGGTCAAAGTTTACAGAGTTGACCTTTGCAGACTCTACCAAGCTCCTCCGCCAATTTTGAGTCTAAACACTTGAAATTTTAGATCTAGGTTACTCGGACATTGGTCAAACATTTTAATTTAATTTGAGCCCAAACCAATAAATGTTAAGAGGTCAAACTTGGGGTCAAATATTTAAAAAATTCGACATCTGCGATCTCTTTTCTCTATGGTAGTTAAGGAGGCCTATTATATAGAAAGGTATTACCGTACATATTCACACTTTTTTATATATACATATGCACATAAAGTTATGAACAGAACATAGGGCCCGAGCAAAGCCGGGCAGAACTGCTAGTAACACATAAAAGTGATAATTCCATATATCTAACATATAAGGTAATTCTTTCGAATTCTCCAATTAAGACCCAAATAGCAATCAGACGTATCGATATTTGATTCGGGTTAACGTATTTTTTTGTTTTCTTCATTTCTATATATTATTGGTTAGGATATATATTTTTACGCTTAGATTTTTTTTGTGTAAAATTTTTTTTCGGCTATGAAAACTGTTAGGATAGAGACATTTTCTCATACCGATCGAAACAAATAGATAGGAAGTTACCGTGTGCAATTAAACCGAGTTCCGCCATAAACTTATATAAACTTATATATATATATATATATATATATATATATATATATATATATATATATATATATATACATATATATATATATTACTACCGCGAAGGAGGAAAAGAAGGTGAAAAAAGCTGACGTCTTTGCCGTTTTAAATTAAAGCTAGTCACTCGAAAAAATTGGATGACTCTCGAAAATATCGGCGAAAAAAGAGACTTCTCCTTGTAGAAAAGTGCCCAGGAGGGAGACTACCAGATCCCATCCTCCCTTGTCTGATTTTAGATGGAACGTGCTGGTTTATACGAGTCAAAAGATGCAAGAATGTTCGCCCAACATAACCAGCATCGCACTGGCATTTAAATTGATACACAATATTGCTATTTTGGATGTAAGGCAAACTATCTGTGGTTACAAGCTAAGAAAAAACAAGTCTTACCGTGTGAGTTCAGGCCGAGAAAAGGAAAAACAAAGATGGCGGCTAGCATTTTATTACGTGCGCTCTCACATAATCTCATGTGCGCGTGAAGCTGGAAACTACAAAACGAGCTTCATTTCTCAGTGTTGAGCGATTCCAGATCGGGCAGGAGAGTAGGCGCAATGGGAGTGGAGATACTTTCTGAAATTATAATCCTTTTTTGTGCGTCTGAGTTGACCCCCCCCCATTACGGAGGTTCACTATCCTTGTGAAAAGAAGGAAAAGCAGGTCTCGTAGTGTATACCAAACGGAAGGACACAGAATAGAAGCAGACGTAAATACTTCTGCGAATCTGTTTGGAAAGTCTATTACTCTTATCCCCAATCCACGGTAGTTTTAAATAAACCGGGCATTTCAAAGGTCCAAACTTTTTAGGGGATTTAAAATCCGCAACCTTTTTAAAAATACAGTCAATAAGGTCAATAGGATAACCATTATTGATGAATATTTCACTGATCTTATCGAGTTCGGCGTCTAATTTATTGGGCGAACAAATCATGAGGGCTCTATGTACCAAAGTATTAATTAAGCCGACTTTACGTGATTTTGGTACAAAAGACATCCAGTTCACATATAAGCCAGTAAATGTCGGCTTCCTATAAATTGTAGTGAGAAAGCCCCACCCCCTCCCTTGAACGTTCGACAAGAACATACAAGAAAGGAAGCGAATTTGTCCTTCTCACTTTCCATAGTGAACTTTAGAGCCCCATGCAAAGAAGTCAACCTATTAAAACATGTTGACGCTTCACCTTGCGATGGAAAAATAGCAAAAGTGTCGTCAACATATCTGAAATATGTAGTGGGTTTTGTTGTAGAGTTAAACAGCACGCATTCATAGTATCCCACTTTTTTTTTCTCCTCTCGCTGTGCCAACATTTTAATCGTTTTTAAACGACAATAAATTTCATTTTAGTTTGTCCCCGTACTTTTGGCACATTCAATAGTTCCCCATTAGAACTCTTTAAACTTTCGAGATAATATTATTTTGTTACGCTATCGATTTTCCTCCTGACGAGATGATAGCTGAAAGAGCTCTAGAGAAACTTCCGCGTATTTTATTTTAAGCTATATATATATAATGAATAAATGACAAAAGTCTATATTCCAAATTTCATGATGTTGACCATCTTACAATGTATTCCTTTAATTCAGTTTATACTTACAATTCTTGACAGTATCTGTTTCGTAGCACAAAATACTCCACTTAATTATTATATCAATCAGTGAATCTACTTTGCCTTTAACTTATCAGAAAAATAGCAACAATCAATCCATCAAAAGGAAAATAAAATGCGTTTCGGCATGATTAAAAATTTCGAAAATTGGAAGAGAAGCTGCAAATACCTTATAGTTTGCATACAAAAAATTTAAATTTGAAATATAGACTTTTGTCATTTATTCATCATATGCTCTGTAATTACATTGAGCTTTTAAAATAAGGATTAGTTTATATATAAAAAGGAAATATAAGGGATTAAAGAACATTTCCATATATATATTTATATGTATAGTAGAAATGGTAATTAATAAAAACCCGAAGAAAGTGCTCAATACTGTTGAAGAGCAAATACGCGTTTTATTTTATATTACCGTATTTTTCTGTTAAGTTTCATTATTGTTTCGGCTACACGACCGTTTTTTGGCCGTCATGTAGCTTCCTAAGACTTTTACAGAGACCAAAAAAACGGTCATCAGGCAGCGACTTGACTATTCAAAAGTTCAATGAATAATGGATTATTCATTGAACTTTTGAATAGTCAAGTCGCTGCCTGATGATATCTGTTGTTTGATTGAAACAAGTGGCTATTTGTAGCAGCGGGATGTGAGCATCTTTATATAACAATAAACAAGTATTATCAGCTCTTTTTATTGAGCACTATCTAACAACCTCGTTGAATTCATTAGTCCATTACTTTTGAATAAAAAAACCCGAGTATATATATATATATATATATATATATATATATATATATATTAATTTAATTATTCTATTAAAGTCAATATGTAACGTAAACCGTGTTTACACACACGTAAACATGTAAACATTAAAAAAAAAAAATTTTTTAATTGACCTGATCGGTCTCTACCAAATTACTCAGGCAATTTCTGGTCTAAACATTTGAAATTTTACATAAAGGGTATTCAGAGATAGAGCAAGCTTTTTGATCGGTTTGGGTCGAAAATTTTTCGTTACCAATATATAAATGTATGTATGTATGTATGTATGTATGTATGTATATTTGCATGTCTGCCTAACACTTTCGACAGAGGCGACGCATTTTTTCCAGATTAGTATCGTTTGTAAATCCGACCGTTCAGACAACAAATATCGAAAAATTGGCTAAAAACGTTAATGTCTTCACCTTAAACTAGGCACTTTTCTACAGGGGGGGGGGGTCTTTTTCGCCGATATTTTTGAAAGTCATTATCTCCTTCGATTGTCTAGCCTTAATTTAAAAAAATGTCACTTCCGGTTTGGCGGTGGTCCTAACAGCATGGGCGTCAGGGTTTTTCTCCGTTCTTTTCCTCCTTTGCAGTACGGGTTCGAGCCTGCCTTCCTACTACCACTTTTTTTTTTTTTTTGCTGAACATACACATCCAAACACCCGGGCAACGCCGGGCTGAAATGCTAGTATATATATATATATATATATATATATATATATATATATATATATATATATATATACGAGGATCGGTTTCTACTTTTCTAACTCAAAAAGTTGAAGAGCTACGAAGACGGGAGTGGTACCAATAAAACGAGCGACCTTTTATGCTCCAGAATTTATTTTTAAAGAATCCTCTAGAGTACTAGTACTAATATGGCGCTTCTTAGACTCTTAGAATTCTAATGTTTCTGTGACTGGCGGCATACTTAAATGGTGATATATGACAGGCTATATGGATATCTGTGAAACAAAACAATGTTAAATGTTTCAACTTTTTACACTGCTTTGTATGATGCCGAGTGATGACCGTCTGCGAAGGAAGCAAAAACAGTATATGAAATACTACCGATGGAGGGGCGTTCGGCTTTGCTTGGGCGTAAAATACGCTCAGATATGATATTTTAATTTATACATATTCCGTATATATTATTATAGAGTCGTGACTTCAAAATTTAAAAAAAAAAAGTATTTGAGTGCCATCAATTAGAATCGAAACTGTAGTATTCAAAGCTGGTGACGTTACCACTGTACCAATTTGACGCGCATATGAACTGATTAAAAATTAAAAAAATTAAAAATGTGTAACGAGTCTTTCAATTTTTTTACGCATTTCTGACGCATTAAAAACAATATAAACCAGATAAAGACCCATAAAAGAACGGCACGTAAAAAAATCTAATCATTTAGTTTCTGAGGAGATAGAGTTTGAAGATATGGAGACAGACAGACAGACAGACAGACATATAGACTTTTATATATTACATTTTTGTAGGTTTTCTATACATTTCTTTTATGTCTAGATACAAGGTCATATGACGCACCATAAATGTCGGAAAGACATGTCACATTTTTTCAGAAAATGACATGCTAAAAAAATATTCAACCATTTTATGTCACAATAAAATATACCTCCTTCAAATAATGAACTTTGCCCGGACACAAACCAACGAAGATAATCTTGATCTCAGTTCATGCTATTCTTACGCTCTCATTCTCACGAGCTCTTTTTCATGGAAGAAACATTGGTAGTCTTTTTTTTATGAAAATCGCCTCAGACAAGGCATAAAGCCACTTGATGTAAGGAGCTAAAAATAATAAATAAACCAACAATAAGTGTTGACAGATTTCGACCTAGGAAACAGGTATTCTTTCGCTGCTCCATTGTTATTTTCATGGTAGATGCTCGACAGAGCTCTAATCCTGGGTTCCTCCCCGTAAAACATTCACAACAATAACTCGTCTAGCTACAATCACTCTAAATAATTTTCCTGCATTTCTGTGTGTACATTTCCTTAAACAGAACTTCCATGAGCAGAGTTTCTTTCCAATAACTTTCTATGTGTAAGTCAATATCAAGGGGCTGTTTCTCAACTAAGTTCAGCGTGGCAGTTTTTAAAGTCAAATATAAACAAATTTTTGTAGATCAATGCTGTTTGTTAATCAAATTCTGCGCAGATCGTCTGCAATTTTCAAGGCGTTACTCTAACCTTCCAACCGACTTTTAAGTGGGGTTTGAGTCCTGATGAGCGCTGATTCGTTAGTAAAACCAAACGCTCTAGGTTAGAAGGTTGTATTCAACGCATAGGGTCTTCTCATACCCGGAATCTTATTACGAAATGCTTCGTTGGTAATTAGATATTTATACGAAACACACAGGTTCTCACGGAAGTAGTCCTTTTATACGGACTATGTTTTATTTTATTCTTTTTTAATGTCAAAGTTCTGTAGACGTACTGAAATACTGGGGTATCAAACCGGGTCATTGTTAGATATGGAATGTGCGAAAACGAGTGTTATGAACTGTGGTCGTACACGGATCCGTTTTGTAATGAAATACAACGACACATTATAGCTGTACAAAATATATTTATTTATTCTGACTCCAATATTAAATAGTTTTATGCTTCGGTATTTCTTACTGATTCCTAAATAAACAAGGGAAGCATGTGAGTGCACAGTGAACGAGGCATAAAAAAAATGACTAAGTTCAGCATTTCCTCCCACTCCCCTTTTAACCCTAAAAGTTCCCAGAGGACGTAAAATCCCGGTGAAAATGAACAAACGGTACAGTTTTAGGCATTAACATATGTAAATTTGAGTTTTGCACCATGCAAAAAAGAAAAAAAAATATGACTAAGTCCATCATTTACCCCTCCCCCCTCATTTAGCCCCAAAAGTCCCCAAGGTCTTAGCATATTTAAATTTGAGTTCAGCACCATGCAAAACTGCTAAATAGACATACACAGAAAATTTTGGACAAATATGGTAAAATAGTCCCCCCAAAATTGAGTGTTTTTATTAGCCCTAAAAGAGCCAAGAATAATCGCAAAGTATAGACAAACAAAATCATATAGAAATCAGTTAGTTACAACTTTTCAGAAAGTTTTATAAAAATCCAAGGCATCAGTTTTTTTAATAAGCACAAAAGTGTCATTTTTAGCCATTTTAACCGAAACGCACCCCTTGGGGGGGGGGGCAACCGGAGTTTTCCCGGAAAATCTGTTCTGTTACTTTTATACTCATATCATGTTTAATGTTTGTGTAAAATTTCAAAAAATTTGAAGGTGTAGTTATTGAGAAAAGTGCAGAGAGACGAACGGACGATCGGACGAACGAACAAAGGTGAATTTACAGGTTTACCCTCCTTTTTTCGGGGGTGGGGGGCAATAAGAGTTACAACAATGTTCTTTTTGAAAGTGTTCTGTATGATATGTAATTATATCTGGTTATTTGGTTTTTCCTTAGAGGGAAAATAATCTTTTTGTGCATGAGTCTTTGAATTGAGGATGTATGTGAACTGTCGAATTGACGTAGAAGATCCAAATGTACGTTTAAAGACTGTACTTAAACAATATTATACCAAGGCGATGTGGATTCGTCGGGTCCACTGTTCTAACTGATCGAACTTTTTTTTTTTTTTGTACAAAGCATTCACCACTTATTAATTAAAAAGAGAACGACAAAATAGCGGGACATTTGTTTCTTATTGTTCTTAGTTACTTGCCTCCCCACGAGGGTAGAGTTAGACACAAAGTGGGTTTTTAATGTAGGGAAAATCCAGCTCCCCAAACAGGGACACTCTGGATAAGTACAAAAATAAAAATTGTCTCAGTCATGAAAGATTTCTCCTCCACTGATCGAGGACAGAAAAGGTGAAGTGTAGTATCAGAACAGATACTACACTTTGCTCCTATTTATATAGTTTATTTATCGTAAATTTGAAAGTAAGTTTGTAACGATAAAAGTAAAATTAAAAAGCAAAAAACTTAGGCATGAAGACATTTGGGGGAGGGGTGCAGGGTTTTTCTAAGAGGTCTTAAAACCTTTGACGATTACCCTTGACTGGCACCAATTACCACAATACCACAATACCACATTCACTCTTAATAAATTCCCCATCGTTTTCGTAAAAAATTATATACAGTTTAAGAGTTGATTTCTTGTCGAGGGTAGAGCTATCTATGAGAACATCAGAAAGAAAATCGGCACGCCTACGATTGAAAGACACACGTGGAGTATTATTAACAGGATCAAACGAAACAACGCAATTCTTACCCAAGCCCTCTTTAAAATTTCTTGGTATTTCTCTCGCGTTAAATCTTTCTTGGGTTCAACAGAACCGCTAGCGCTATTAACAGCAGCAGCAGCAGCAGCAGGAAGAAAAAGAGGAAAAGAAAAAGTAGAGACAAAAAGACACGCGCGGCTGGAGGGACGGAGAAGCACGTGTTCGAGACATGGCCAGAAAATAACAGTGGAGCGATACATGGATGACGTCTTAAAACTACATCACAGGCGAGATGTAATGCGTTGTTGGAAATACCAAGAATAAATGCCTTTACGTAAAAAAAAAGAAAAAAATTCTTAGTCAAATTTACGGTTAGTTTTTTTTTTTTTTTTTTTTTTTACACAGTGATCACCACTTATCAAGGCCCGGAAGCCACTCAGGGATAAGGGTTATTGTAAGTACATCACGTTAGTGAGGAGATTTTATGAAGTGTTTAATTAGGGGGGCGGTTCATTAGGAATTTGTTAACATTAGACTTGAAGACATCCAAGTTGTAGTCCGGAGGGAAGCAGGCAGACGGAACAGAGTTCCACAGGCGTGCAGTTCTAAGAAAGAAGCCTTGCTCATGAAATCCGCGTTTTGATTTAGGCACAGATATAGAGTGGGGGAAATTTTTCACAGTGGATTCAGCTAGACGGGTGTTTTTCGTGAAAGATTGGCGAGGGGGGACCAGGGATTGGAGTTCAGACGAGCACCTGCCATGAAAATAACGATAAAACAAGGATAGGCTCGCAACGTCTCTTCTGTGGGAGAGGGGTTGCAGGGTAGAGAAAAGGGCATCCCCCACTAAACCACGAAGTCTATTTTGTACTCTGTCAAGGCATGATAGGCTGTTTTTGGCAGCTCCTGCCCAGATATGGCAACAGTATTCAATCCTTGGCCGTACTTGGCGTTTAGCCTTTACACTAACTGTTTAAGTATGATTCCACGAGACACATACATACATACATATATGATGATTGATTGCAACGTCTTGTCAGACAAGTGCCACTCCCTCAGACACTGAAAGTTCATAAGCCCGAAAATGACATTTAGTCCTGCTGGCGAATTCATATGCTCAAGCAAACATGACACTGAAGACAGTCATTGGTATACATACATATATATACACGCACGCACACATACATATGTACACATATCACACACATGCATACATGCATACATACACAATACATAATACGCACACATACATATACATACACACACATGCAAACATGCATAAGACGATCATTGGCATACATACATATAAATATATACATGGATACATACATACATATCTATAATCATACGCTCATATATACCCATATACATACACAATGCATAATACACAAACATACATATACATACCCACATGCATACATACACATATACATACATATACATCTACATATACACACACATATACAAATACATACACATATACTTACACATACACATACATATACGTACACATATGCATATATATACATACACTTACCTACATATATATATACACATACATATATATACATTCATACATATACACACATACATGCACATATACGCATACATATACATACACACATTCATACATACACATACACATATATGTACATGCATACACATAAACACATATATGCATATACACACATACATGCATACAAACATATATAAATGTATATACATACACACACAAACATATATACACACAGACACATATACATACATATACACATAGATATAAATACATATACACACATGTACATATATAAATATACATACACATACACATACATACATACATACATAGATACATATAATTATGGCAGATTAATTGTTACATGCATCCAGCATTTCAGGCGTACACACGTCACAGCTTTTTTTATCGCCACAGGACGTTTTTTAAAATAGACAAATGCCTGAGGGAGTATCTATACAAAGATGATGTTACAGAGTTTTAGCTTTGTACGACAGCTAAATCTCTCTCTCGGTTCAAAATGTTGACATCCAGCAACAAGCAAGAGCAAGATAGCCAGCAACAAGTAAATCTGTAGACCAGCTTAATGCGGGTACCGGTCTCCCGCTTTGTGTTTTTTTTTAAATCAGAGATTTGCTTCTCCTAGGGGGGTTGCCTTCACCACGCCTTACGGGAGCCCTCTCCAACCCACACACACATGGAAATAAATACATGCATACATACAGATGTATGCCAACATATATATATGCATGTGCACACACATGCAAACATACACACATAGTAGCACACAAATACGCATATACGTACACATGCATATACATACGTACACATAATACACATGAAGGAACATTCCAAAAGTCTTAAATACTCAATGATCAGGGCGACGATGATGATGATGGGCACGATTAAAAGAGATTGACAAAAAAAAAAGGCACGGATTTACATCTTGTTCTTATTTTTACAAAAAAAGTTTCGCTATAAGGCTAACACTTTTGAAGTAGAAAATGATGATGATGTGGACAATTTCACACATTATTTCACAAATAAAATCGACGACGAATCAAACGTAAACACAATCCAACCGTCATGTATTAAAGACGCTTAGACTTTTTTTGTTTTTTAAATAAAAGATTGGTTGAGACTAACATTTTTTGAGTAGAAAATGATGATGATGTTGACAATTTCACATATTATTTCACAAATAAAATATACATACATACATACATACATACATGATGATTGCAACGTATTGTCAGACGAGTGCCACTCCCTCAGACACTTAAAGTCCATGAGCCCGAAAATGACTTCCATCGCCACAGGACCATTTTTATAGACAAATGCCTGAGGGAGTATCTATACACAGATGATGTTATAGAGTCTTAGCTTTGTACAACAGCTAAGTTTCTCTCTCGGTTCAAGATGTTGAGATCCAGCAACAAGCAAGAGCAAGATAGCCAGCAACAAATTAAACTGCAGACCAGCTTAATGGGGGTACTGGTCTCCCGCTTTATGTTTTTTTTTTTAAATCAGAGATTTGCTTCTCCTAGAAAGGTTGCGTTCACCCCGACTTACGGGAGTCCTCTCCACCCCAGCACACACATACATACACACAAACACACACGGTGTTGGCCGTTGACCCAAAAAAAGGTGACATACATACATACATACATACATACATACAAAGAAATGTGCTTTAAATAGAGAGACTTTTGTAAACCTCGTGAATAATAATTTTCGATTATACTTTAATACATATTTTAAAAAAAACAAAATAGATATTAAGGTTATCGTCAAGTTCTGCGTGTCTCTGATCGTTCTGATTCACATGAAAAAGTCCCTTCATATTAATATTTACCAGTTTTAAAATATTTTGTTATTCCGAAAAAGAAAACAGCTAAGTTGGTTTGCTTATTTAAAAACTGGTAAACAACAACCAGAAGGGACTTTTCCAGAGCATTAAACAAAGATACGCGGAACTTGTCGATAACCAACTAAGCATTACAAACTCTAGCGTTCTTCAAGCAATGTCCTTCCCGACACTTGCTGCAGGCATGTAAGACTATTATCAAAAACATTAAATAAAAACGTATCCAATACAGAAGATTCCCAAATAGTTTTTTTTGTCCCCTTACAAAAGGAGGGTGGACCTGTAAATTCACCCTTGTCCGTTCGTCCGTTCATCTGTACGCACTTTTCTCAATAACAACGCCTTCGAATTTTTTTAAAATTTTGCACAAACATTAAACATGATATGAGTATAAAAGTAACAGAACGAATTTTTCGGGGAAACTCCGGTTGCCCCCCTAGGGGTGCCTTCGGGTTAAAATGGTTAAAATTAACACTTTTGTGCTTATTTAAAAAATTAACATCTTGGATTTTTATAAAACTTTCTGAAAAGTTGTAACTAACTGATTTCTGTATAATTTTGTTTGTCTATACTTCACGATAACTCTTGTGTGTGCCCCTGGGGCTCTTTTAGGGCTAATAAAAACACTCTATTTTGGGGAATATTTTACCATATTTGTCCAAAATTTTCTGTGTATGTCTATTTAGCAGTTTTGCATGGTGCTGAACTCAAATTTAAATATGTTAAGGCTTTGTGGACTTTTCGGGCTAAATGATGGACTTAGTCATATTTTTTTTTTTTTTTTTTTGCATGGTGCAGAACTCAAATTTACATATGTTGATGCCTAAAACTGTACCGTTTTTTCATTTTCACCAGGATTTGACGTCTCCTGGGGAGTTTGGAGCTAAATGGGGAGTGGGAGCAAATGCTGAACTTAGTCATTTTTTATGCCTCGTTCACTGTGCTTTCACGGGGGACCATGCATGCTACATTTTCTTTTTCAAATTTTAATAAGTCTTGATAATAAATAAGGAAACATTTTGGGAATATTCTGTATTGGATACGTTTTTTATGATGTTTGATTTTAGTCTGACAGGCCCACAGCAAGTGTTTGGGGGAGGGTTATTTTTTTTAAAGAAAGTTCAAACCTTTTTCTATCGTTCTGAAACATCTTTTTTTTCAGTCAAATGAATAGAATTGTTTTTTGCCAGCTATTAATTTTGGGTCTCATGTTTGACACAAGAGTCTTGCTTTTCCACTATTCAAAACTACGGGGTGCCTGTCACAGAGTTGTTTTAGATATTTATCAAGTGTTGTTGCGTCCGTGTTGATCTGGTTATGTAGGCCACACTGCTCACATAATGGTGGTACATCCATTAATTCTGAGGTTTTAACAGCTGAAACAGTACATACCAAAATGGATACGTTGGCAAAATGACAAGTAAAATGTATTAGCCCCCCGACACTATAGCTGATAAGGCAGCATTTATCGCTTACACAAATAAACCTAAATTAAAATATATAATATATATTAAATGAAATAAGGAATAAATGAACTAAAATGCAATATATATATATATATATATATATATATATATATATATATATATATATATATATATATATATATATAAATGCGAAAGAATAAACAAACACTAATAAATACATAAATACAAAAGAACAACTCGAATGCGAAACGCTATGAACGCCATTTTCAAAATTACGAAACTATCGCTACAAAAAGTATGTTGAGGATAGGATGGCCTATTTATTTAATTGACGATCACATTCTCCTCAGTAGTGAATGGTAAATGATTGAGAAGCAAGGGTCGCATAATGAAGAAACGAAAGATAACGATGTACGATACAAAATATGTGTAGATTTATTTACATAAATACATGGGAAGAAATAAAGATATAGATAGTAGTGATGGAACGATTCCAATATTTTTCCCGATTCCGATACAATTACCGATTCTGTACTAAAATCTTGATTTCGATACAATTACCGATTCCGATTCTGATTCTTTATAAATCTTTAAATATACGGTTGTTATTTTACCCAATTTCTGTAAAAAAAAAAAAATGTTAAATATGTAGATATTTTCCTAAACATAAAATTACACTTGTGAAGGATGATCTATCGATTTTAGCTTTACTGGTATTTTAAAATCGATAAACATTTATTATTTCATTATTACTATTACCAGCAATGAAGAATTTTGCTTTAAACAAAATCAAATAAAAAAGACTATTAAAATAATCATTTTGGCATCGGAAAATAGATATCAATTTTTTCGTTTCCGATACCGATTCCGATATCCCGAAATTTGTCGATTTTTCCGATTCCCGATTCTGATTCTGATTAATCGTCCCAACACTAATAGTTCATTGAGAAGAGAGTAACGTTACTTGCGGTTAGTATTTGAATGATAGTCTGACGGGTTAATCAGGAGAGCTGGTTGGCTGGCCATGCCAACCAGAGCGCATTATCGTCAAGAGTCCAGCGGAAAAGAAAAAATGTACAGAACAGGAAGTGACGTGGCTGTATCGCTCTCTGGTTGCCAGAGTTAAAGGGCGATAATTCAGTTAGCCTTGGAATTTCAATTCCCACACGTGTTTCATATTAACATGTACCCACACTACAATAATAATAATTTGCATAATACGACGTAATTTCTTTTTGATTTTAATTAGAATAATCTTTTAGCTGAAGTTAAAGTTTAATACGGTGAGTACTGCCTCTGGCCCACATCTCATAGCAGTAGAACAACGAAACTTGGCACAGTTATTAATCTTATTTTACATAGGAACCACGAAATTGCGCATTTTTACGATAACGCAGCACTGGCGACTGGCGCAAGATCACAAGTTGGTCCTATAACGACTACGTGAATTCGGCATCAAGGCTGCATTATTTGGGAGACGCTGTTCTTTCAAAAACAACTTGATAGCTTTGAAGAGGGTGCAAGGTCCGGAGACTAGGTGAGGAGGAGAATTTCATAGCTACACACCCGTGCCTCTGATCTGGTGACATGCGTGTTGTGGGCCGGAGCGTTGTTTTGCAGGAGAAGGATTTTGATTTTGATAGCTTCTCTTGGTTTTATCAAAATTGAAGCATAAAAGGCTCCTGTAATTGTGGTACCATTTGCAAGGAAATCTGTCATCACTATTCCGTCCTGATTCCAGAATGCTGTGAGCCAGCGAAGGGACTGAACCCTTGCCTTCTTTGGAGGTGGTAAGTCCAAGTGCTTTCACTGCCTTAACTGGGCATTGAACTCTGGATCATAGTGATAGACTCAGGTTTCATCCTATGTAATCAGTCTTTTGAAAAACTCTTTTTTTTTTTTTTTTGGCACATCTCCGAATTCAAACTCGAGTAATCAACGCGTTCTCGCTTCTGGAAAAGAGCCAGCAACCTCGGAATCCATCTGACAGACATTTTATTCATATACAAATAGCCAGAAATGCGATCTTCCACAGATTCGATACTAATATTGATCTCTTGGGATATTTGGCGAATAGTCACGTGTAGATCTTCCAAAATGGCAATCTCAACTTTACTGACAGGTGTCTCATTAATGACGATCAGGTCTGAGGAGGTTTCCACAGATTTCCGGCCATTGAACGTCTCTAGTATATCTCTCGTTTTATTGTTTATGGTCTCAAATTAAACAAACTGGATTTCTCGCGTTTTACATTCGGAGTTTTAAAAGATAGATGAATGAATATAAGATAAAGAAAAAAAAATTGAAATTATTAAAATAAAAAAAATTAAATGAAAAAATAAAATGAAAAAATAAAAAATGAAAAACAAAAAAAAATAAAATTAAAATAAAATTAAATTAAAATAAAATAAAAATAAAAAATACAATGAAAAATAAAAATAAAATGAAAAAATAAAAAATAAAACGAAAAAATAAAAAATAAATAAAATGAAAATAAAATAAAATTAAAATAAAATTAAAATAAAAAATAAAATGAAAAAATAAAATAAATAAAAAATAAAAAAAATAAAACGAAAATAAAATTAAATTAAAATAAAATTAAAATAAAAAAATAAAATGAAATGATTGAAAGCTAAAATTAGTTCCTTCTTACTTTTTCTTCTATTTGGAATTGAAACACGCAGTCGGGAAGAATCTCAAGATAACCCTCAATTAATGTTTTCCTACATTATCAAACACGTGTCGCCTCCTGACTCAGAATGACTAGAAACTCTGCTATGTACACCGAAAACGTGACGTCATCTCGTATCATAACATTCGACACCTACATTTCTAACGTGTTTTGTGTAGTGAGTTAACTAGTATTCAGAATCGAGAATCGGAAAAATCGGAACATTTGGGGGTATTGGAATCGGTTTCAAAACTAATTGTGCATATTTTCCAATGCTAAAACGATTCCTTGAATTGTCTTTTATAATTGAATGTTTTTATAGCAAAATTTTCCTTTGTTATAAAACAATACATATTTATTGATTTTAACTACTAGTAACACTAAAATCGATAGATCATGCCGCACAAGTGTATTTTCTTCGTTTAGGAAAATATCCCCACATTTAGCATTCGTTTTTACGGTAATCGGTGAATAAATCTAATATATAAACGGCTATATATCCGTCTGTCTGTTGGTCTGTCACTCGGTCTGTCTCCATATTTTACAAACACTATTTTTTCCGAAACTAAAAGTCGCAGGGTGGCGCTAGGGGCCTTAAATGGTTGAGTTGATTTTTTAATGGTCGTTCTTTCATGGGTCTTTAACCGGTTAAAATTGTTTTTAAGGGGTCAAAAATGTGTCAAAATTGAAAAAATCGTTAAACATTTCGTACATTCATCTTAGTTTATTTTTCATTTTTAATTTTTAATCGGTTTATATGAGTATCACCTTGCTACAGTGGTAACGTCACCAGCTTTGCTACAATTTCAGTTTCGATTCTAGCTGATGGCGCATAAAGCGTTTTTTTATGCTCGTGCAAAGCCCTCTCCCCCTACTAGTATTTATTGTTATTCAAACCCAAGGGAACACCACCAGTTATTATCCGTGTGCAATCTCTGGTTATGACCTTTCTGTGAACCTTTCGTGTGCCAATGATAATAATAATAATAATAATAATAATAATAATAATAATAATAATAATAATACATTCTGCTCCCCATTTTTTTAGGGCACACATTAATTGGTGCCACACCAAATAAGTGAGAAGGGTCAAGGAGGATGGGAAGACCGAGGAGGGAGAGCACTAACCAAACCTTCGGTGGATGAGTGCAAAGAGGACTGGGACCTTGGAGAGGTTTATTGCCACTCAAATTCCAGTAAAGACCAATGGTCGCTACCAACGAGAAATCAATAGTAAACGGCTGTTGTGATAACACACATTAATTTTCAAATGCTATAGACAGAGGTTGAACGTACTGGAAATCTTGGGAGACTTGTTGTCACTCAGACACCAGGTAATGCTACAGGTTGTTCTCAAAGAGAATTATTTGATGATTGCCTGTGTGAAAACTCCTAGTGAGTAATAATAATAATCGGTCTTCTTGTTTGAATGAGTTTACCTGTTTGTTATGCCAAATCCCACAGGATTTTGTGGTGTTCGCATCCACTTCAAAATATGCAGGTGCAAAATCAGTCGGTATAAAACTAATAATAGAAACAAAAGATGAACAGAAAATATGGATCAATAAATCCTATACAGGACATCAGACTAAAAACCCAGATCACAAAACTTTGAAAATAAGCTAAAACCGTTGCTGATAATATACTGTAAAGCGGAGGTTATAAAAAGTTTGTTGCGACCTGTGGCGTGGGTAAAAAAAAAAAGAAAAACAAGTGAAGCAGGCATGGTCCCTCGTGAGTGTACAGTGAACGAGATATAAAAAAATGACTAAGTTCAGCATTTGCTCTCTCCCATTTACTCCCAAAAGTCCCCAGGGGGCGTCAAATCCTGGTGAAAATGTACAAACGGTGCAGCTTAAGGCCTTAACATGTGTAAATTTGAGTTCTTGATGCGAGGACACTTTAGAAGAACGACATGCAATTAAATTTTGTTTTAAACTGAGAAAAAGTGCCATAGAAATGTAGAGTATACTTCAGACTGCTTTTGGACCATTTTGCATAAATCGAGCATCAATTTTTGAGTGGCATAAGAGATTCAAGGAAGGTAGGGAATCTGTGATGGGATAATAAGAGATGTGGAAGGAGTAAAAAAAAAATCAGAACACCAGTGTTGATTGGCCAAATGAAGAATTAATGGATAAGGACCGTCGTGTGTCTATAGAGACAATAAGTGCACAGTTTGATGTCAGTGTGGGAACTGTGAACACAATTATTCGCAAGGAACTGAAGATACGGAAGATTTGTGCAAAGTTTGCCACAAGGTTGCAACCCGCAACTCCATCCTTGTTTCAGACCAAGATGGGCATCAAGAAATTCCTCACACTCCTTACAATTCAGACATTGCTTTCCGTGACTTTTGTTTATTCGCTAAGCTTAAGGAACACGTAAGAGACTGTTGTTATGAGTCTAATGAAGAGATGGAAAAGGCTGCGATGAAAGTTATTGACATGTTCACGCAAGAGGACTTCTATGGGGCCTTCCATGAATTGTTGAAACGGTACAACAAGTTCATGTCAGCAGGAGAAGATTATTTTGAAGGGAACTAGAGTTTCAGGTGTGTACTATCAATAAAAATGCCCATACAAAAAAAGTCTGAAAACTTATTGGAGGCACCTCGTATTTTTAAGTAAACTAAATAATCTTTTTTCTAGATTCAAAATATTCATGAGTTATTTCCCTTAGACATTATTTGAGTAAGCTTCTTTTAATTATTACTTGCCAACCAGGAAATACACTCTTCTATCACTAAGTACAAAAAGACATAATCTTTAAATGTGCGAGATTTAGAACAAGGCTTTTATTTTCTTATTCAGGTTTTACAGAAGAAGCAGAAAAAGATGTGTAACGCTTTATATGGAGATGAAATTCTGTCTTTCTGGATCTCAACCCCTTAATGAAGTGCTTCCGAGAACATGGCACTCTGTGAAGTGCGCCGCGTAAACATAATATAATTGGACTGTTTTGGTTTGAGAATAGTGTTGATTGGTTGGTTGTTTTTGTTTTACTGCATATCAACTCTTTTAAGGTTATTTAATGCCGAATCCAATGATTTTGAAGAAAACATTTTTTATTAAAATATTTTTTTTTCAAGTCATTTTCTATTTAACCCATAGTTGGAACCATAACAGGTACTACCACTCTGGGTCAGAGCGGGCCTGGGAGCAATGGCATTTAAAGGGTGGCTACACACTCCCCAAAGCCCGCAAGTTGGGGCCTCACCATCTGATATAGTTTAAGGTCATATCCAGGACCGAATAGTGTTGGGGGTACAGCGACAGTCAACAAAAAGCGTTATGTTGTAATACTTAATAAATTCTAGAGGTCAATCGGTGCTCGTAGCATGCGACGAGATGGGACAATGCTTCAACAAGCAACTCCCCACGTGAGTTAAATATATTCTTTTACCATACAGTCGATCACGCAAGTCTCAGATCGATTACAAATTTTGATATTATTTTATGAATGCAATTATAGGGATGGATGGGGGGCGTAAACAGGAAGACACCGTCGGTATTTTAAAAGCTTAGTGTTTGAGATTGTTACGTTGTTTGTTTGGCTTGTTTATACGAAGAAATGCCATAAAATAAGTATGAGAAGGATGCCATTTAAACCACACCCATGCGAAAGAAAGTATAGATAACAAATCTATCCGCTTTGTTAATTTTCTCAATGAAGATAAATACCACGATTACAAATAGTCGGGTATTTTGTTGAATATTTTCCTTATCTATCTATCTATCCATCTATCTATCTATCCATTCATTCATCCATTTATATAAGAGGCATTTTCTGTTTGCTTGTATGTCTGACTAGATTTTGAATTTATTTAAAAGGAAGTTAATTACATGAAAACTTTCGGCGTCAAATGGCATTGATGCTGTAAAGAATAGATAGTACACTTTAAATTATTTATTTGTAAAAATATTTTTTTTTTTAAATTACGTTTTAAACATTTTAAACAAATTAAGCACAAGGCAACTCGAAAGTGTCGGAAAATGGGTGTCGCTGGTCATCTTTTGTCAACATGTTTAACCAATAGGCCAAGCAGCTATAAAAATGTTTTTGTGAATTTTTAAATTAATATATATATATATATAATATATATATGTGTATATATATAATATATATATATAATATATATATATATATATATATATATATATATATATATATATATATATATATATATAAGCGAGATAAGACACTGATGAAAAATTCTGATAGATATTACTTGAAGTAATACTTTCAAGGAGATCCTAACCAAAAAGGAAAAGCTCAATATTTAAGAATAGAGCAATATATATATATATATATATATATATATATATATATATATATAGGGTGTCCCAAAAGAAGTTGATGATTAAAAAAATTCATAACTTTCTTAGTTTTTTATATTTTTCTTTTATTTTTTTTCAGATCATCTAGAGTAACCCTTCCAAGGTCATCATGAGTCGTTACACTACCGAGGAGCGGATATTTGTCGTAGAGTCGTATTTTCGGTTGAATGAGTCAATATCAGAAACTCAAAGAGAATTGCGACGAAACTTCAGCACAAGAAATTCCCCTACTCTCAATGCAATAAAATGTATGGTGGCTTGATTTCATGAACAAGGATCTGTGTGTAACCACGTACGGCAAGAAGTGATGAGAATCGTCAGAGATTAGCAGAGAGTGTGGTCGAGGATCAAACCACATCAGTAAGAAGGAGATCAAGTCAAATTGAGGTCTCTCGATCATCTTTTCACAGAATGCTTTATGAAGAGGGCAAATTTCCATATAAAATTCAATTGGTGTAAGAGCTTCGGAAAAAAAGGCTGGAATACGCCATGCAATTCCAAGATTTGACCAATGGGGATCCAAACTTTCTCAAAAACCTCATTATGTCCGATGAGACCCATTTTCATCTGAATGGGTTCATAAATAAGCAAAATTGCAGAATTTGCCGATCAGAAAGTCCGCACGCAACATCACAATGACAATTACACCCTCAAAAATGTATAGTATGATGTGGAGTAGCGGCAGATGAAGTAATCGGACCTTACTTTTTTGAAAATGAAGAAGGAGTGAATGTAACAGTGACAGGAGTTCGGTATCGCCAGATGCTTGAAGATTTTGTTCGACCTAGGGTACAAAACAAATCACGAATGTGGTTCCAGCAGGACGGTGCAACAAAATTAAATCTGCTCCAGGACATATTTGGCAACCGAATAATTTCTCGTGACTGTGAGATAAATTGGCCACCCCGCTCTCAGATCTCACATGTGCAGATTTCTTCCTTTGGAGTTACCTCAAAAGCGGACATACGCAAACAAACCAGCCACAATAGATGCCCTTAAAAACAATATAGAGGAGGAAGTTAGAGCCATAAGCCCTGAAATGTGATGTGCTGGACGATGGCCTGCAGATAGCACTAGAGTGTGAAAATGAAAATGGTGGACATTTGAGTAAAATCATTTTTCATAACTAAAATTAGACCTTGTGAAAAACATACCCTAGATTCAGTTGTGTAAATATAATTAGAATAAGTAGACTATGATATTTTACTATATCTCAAAAGATCACGCAGAGGCTCATCTACCTACATATGAAAATTGGTAAGCATAACTTGAATATTGAGGAAGTTAATCAAATTTAAAATCTGTCAGCTTCTTTTGGAAGACCCTATATATATATATATATATATATATATATATATATATATATATATATATATATATATATATATATAAAGCTGAAGTCTGTGTGTGTGTGTGTGTGTGTCTGGTCACGAATAGACTCCTATGTGGTTGACTATTATAGAAAACTGATCACATATAATGATAGAAGATGTATCGAGACACAGGAATGGGTATGTTTGATCTCGCATAATGATGATTAATTAAAATTGTGGGGTCTCCGTACGCGCCTGGTCCACAAAGTATGGAAATAAAAAATTTTAAAATTAAAAACAAATCGTTTACAAGTGTTTTTGATATAGATGTACATAATAATACGTTGATAAGTATGTTTTAATTAAATAGGGATGGTATAATAAAATTGTGGGGTTTGCGTTCGCGCCTGGCCTCCATAGAATGGAAATAGGTACAAACTTTAATAAAGACTTTTCATATCCATTTGCGTAAGTATACTTTGATAATTATGTTTCAGTTTGAAGAAATATGGTATAATAAAATCATGGGGTGATCGTTTGCACCTGACCTCCATAGAATGGAAATATGTCACAAAGTTTAACAAGGTTTTTTAATATAGATCCACAGAATATTGTGATAAGTGTTTCAGTGTGAACAGGTATGGTATAATAAATTATGGGGTTTATCTATTTTATTTTTACTTTCATCATATTTTGCTTTGGTTTTGACACCCCCAAATTCGAAGCTATCTCTTTATAACCCTTCCTTTTCATAACCTATCATACTTTAATAAATCAGAGTCCATTTATGTAGGCTGTTTTTGAACCCAGTCAACGACGGGTATTTTTTCTAGTATATATATATATATATATATATATATATATATATATATATATATATATATATATATATATAGTTTTGGAAATTTCTTTAAAACATTTAAAACTATATAAAAATGTTCTTCGTTGGAAAATTATTTTGTCAGTAATTCAATTAATTTCCTGCATCGTTGAATCGTTTTACTTACATGAACAAACAATAGCGCCAATATTCGTAAAGGGATTATCAGTTATTTACCATGAAACACTGTTTCCTGATTTAAAAACAAAGCAGTATACTGAATCATTGCTCCCCGGCAGTGTTGATCAAATACCACCTTCCTAAAAAAAACTCACACGCACATAGATAGATAGATAGATAGATAGATAGATAGATGGAGAGGGAGAGAGAGAGAGAAAAGCGAAATGAGAGATAAAGAAACGAAAGAGAGGTAGGGGAAGTAGATATGTAAGGGAGAAATAGAGAGAGACAGGGAAATTAATGTAAAGGGAAAGAGAAAGAGAGGGCAGTCAAAGATAGCTAGCGAGTAGCAGAAGTTGGAGAGAAAGAGAGAGAGATTCAGTGAGAGAGAAAAAAACAAAAGAGAGTAGGGAGGTAAGGTAATGGGTTAGGTAAGTTGCAAAGAAAGGGAAATTAATGTAAAGAGAGAGAAAGGAAGGGTAAGAGATGTCCGAGAGAGATAGCTAGCAAGAAGCAAATTTAGAGAGAGAGAGAGAGAGAAAATAGAGGGAGAGACTTTAATATAAATGTCATCTTAAGGTAAGATATGTAGGAGATAAAGAGAGAGAGAGAGAGAGAGAGAGAGAGAGAAAGAAAGAAAGAAAGAAAGAAAGGGAAATTAAAGTAAAGAAAGAGTGAGAAAGAGAGGGCAGGGAAGATGTATCTGGTAGAGGTATATAGCGAGAAGCAGAGGTTAGAAAGCTAGAAAGAGAAAGAGACGAAATGAAAAAAGGAAAGAAACGAAAGAAAAAAGAGCGATAGGGTAAAGTTATATGTAAATGACAAAGAAAGAGAAAGAGAGAGAAACTAATATGTCATCATGAGGCAATGATCGCGGTATTTTGATTTCTGATTTATTATTCTGACTTTCATTTCTACTGACGCGACTACGCAGTAGCGAAATAATGAACCACCTGTCATACGTGTTCGTTCAATCAATCAGGTTCAAATCGACGACTGGATCAAATGTACGTGACCAAAACGTAACTGCGGGGATGATGGGTGACAAAGGACGGTTAAAACCAGGCTGTCATCTATGTTTTATCATTTCCAGCTGCCGGATTGACGGACTGCGCCCGGGGTCAAGGTGAACGGCGTTTATCATGAGGCATAATCATCATTGTAATAATCACAGTTTTTGTTTGCTATCGTTTATAGTCCGCCATTTTGTACCAATATAATATCAAATGATCACTAGTAAACAATACCAATATAATATCAAATAATCACTAGTAAACAATACCAATATAATATCAAATGATCACTAGTAAACAATGCCAATATAATATCAAATAATCACTAGTAAACAATACCAATATAATATCAAATGATCACTAGTAAACAATGCCAATATAATATCAAATAATCACTAGTAAACAATACCAATATAATATCAAATGATCACTAGTAAACAATGCCAATATAATATCAAATGATCACGAGTAAACAATACCAATATAATATCAAATGATCACTAGTAAACAATGCCAATATAATATCAAATGATTACTAGTAAACAATGCCAATATAATATCAAATAATCACTTGTAAACAATACCAATATAATATCAAATGATCACTAGTAAACAATGCCAATATAATATCAAATGATCACTAGTAAACAATGCCAATATAATATCAAATGATCACTAGTAAACAATGCCAATATAATATCAAATAATCACTAGTAAACAATACCAATATAATATCAAATGATCACTAGTAAACAATGCCAATATAATATCAAATGATCACGAGTAAACAATACCAATATAATATCAAATGATCACTAGTAAACAATGCCAATATAATATCAAATGATTACTAGTAAACAATGCCAATATAATATCAAATGATTACTAGTAAACAATGCCAATATAATATCAAATAATCACTAGTAAACAATACCAATATAATATCAAATGATCACTAGTAAACAATGCCAATATAATATCAAATAATCACTAGTAAACAATGCCAATATAATATCAAATAATCACTAGTAAACAATACCAATATAATATCAAATGATCACTAGTAAACAATGCCAATATAATATCAAATGATCACGAGTAAACAATACCAATATAATATCAAATGATCACTAGTAAACAATGCCAATATAATATCAAATGATTACTAGTAAACAATGCCAATATAATATCAAATAATCACTAGTAAACAATACCAATATAATATCAAATGATCACTAGTAAACAATACCAATATAATATCAAATGATCACTAGTAAACAATGCCAATATAATATCAAATAATCACTAGTAAACAATACCAATATAATATCAAATAATCACTAGTAAACAATGCCAATATAATATCAAATGATCACTAGTAAACAATGCCAATATAATATCAAATGATCACGAGTAAACAATACCAATATAATATCAAATGATCACTAGTAAACAATGCCAATATAATATCAAATGATTACTAGTAAACAATGCCAATATAATATCAAATAATCACTAGTAAACAATACCAATATAATATCAAATGATCACTAGTAAACAATGCCAATATAATATCAAATGATCACTAGTAAACAATGCCAATATAATATCAAATGATCACGAGTAAACAATACCAATATAATATCAAATGATCACTAGTAAACAATGCCAATATAATATCAAATGATTACTAGTAAACAATGCCAATATAATATCAAATAATCACTAGTAAACAATACCAATATAATATCAAATGATTACTAGTAAACAATGCCAATATAATATCAAATGATCACTAGTAAACAATGCCAATATAATATCAAATGATCACTAGTAAACAATACCAATATAATATCAAATGATCACTAGTAAACAATGCCAATATAATATCAAATGATTACTAGTAAACAATACCAATATAATATCAAATGATTACTAGTAAACAATGCCAATATAATATCAAATGATCACTAGTAAACAATGCCAATATAATATCAAATGATCACTAGTAAACAATACCAATATAATATCAAATGATTACTAGTAAACAATGCCAATATAATATCAAATGATCACTAGTAAACAATGCCAATATAATATCAAATGATCACTAGTAAACAATACCAATATAATATCAAATGATCACTAGTAAACAATACCAACTAAAATTGTTGCATTACCTCCTCTCGAAGGGAGTTCTAATGGTTTGTACGTCACGATTAACTATAATAGTTGCTTGTTACCGAATGCAAATCAACAAATCATAAACAATAAAATTAAATAATATCCCCCTTTTTTTCGATACTCAACCACAATGGTTTCCCAAGACTAAGGATACCATATCCAAGATCGTCTCTCGTCGTCTCACAGTGTTATATACTGGGTATTATTAAGATGACGTATATTCTGTATTGTTGTTGTTGTTGTTGTTGTTGTTGTTGTTGTTGTTCGTCTTAGGAAGAGTCTTAGTGTTTCATCTAGAGACAGGGTACATTCTACTACAAGAGTACCAAATTGAGTGTTTGTTACATTGTCGTATCATAAAGGATTGAGTGTTTGATTATCTTACCAGAGTTAATGTCGTTGCGTGTGTGACATGCATTTTCACATACCTTCTGCGTCTTGTTGGTCCATCTGGAACATCTCGTCTGGGAGGGAGACTGGTACCTGTTTTTGGGGACGAAGATTTATTTCACTCCAAGACAAGAAATTGGTTCTATAGTTTTTTATTCACCTTCCAGATCGATCGCAGAAGAATGGAAAGTGAATTTGGCCTGTGTGGTTTCTTCTTCTAGGTCTTATTTCTATCACGTCAGCGTTCGCCCCCCCCCCTCCCACCCCCAGCGAAGGGGAGGAGACAACGGCGAAGCCGTCCGCTCTCTTCCAAGTCCCAACCAAATCTCCCCGATTCAGCTAACCTGATCACATGACTCATACGCAATCCGATCGGCTGACTTCCGGTCAACGTATCTACACTATAACTCACATTCCCCCCATCTCTCTCTCTCTCTCTCTCTCTCTCTCTCTCTCTCTCTCTCTCTCTCTCTCTCTTGATCCATTCTATAACATTCCATCTATCCTTATTTTCAAAAAATGTACGCATTTTTAAATTCTAGTACATTTTTTTTTATGTCTACACAACATTTGGCTAAGAAAGATCAGGCTAAAAAAACTCCTTTAGTCAGCCCTTTCCAACTGACTTCATAATTTTATTTTTTTTAACCAGAATCTCTATCTTATCTCCCTGGCATATTCCTTTTGGGTGTAGGGTAGTATCTCCTATAACTCACATCAGCTGCTTCATCCAGCCACCCTTATGCCGTAAACTAGAGGTCTCACTTTACCTCTTTCGAAATTGACGACTCCTTTCGTCCCAAAAGTGCCCTGATCGTATCCTTTGCCCAGTTGTTCCATTAAGTATCCCTTTGTTTTCATTTTGTAACTATCTTATCTTTTCCGGGACATCTCAAAGCTCATAATTAATCTTCGTTGTTGGCCTCCAAATTATAAGATATATCTTTTTTATCCCACTGATTCACTTGGATTTCCTTGCTTGGACTCTTGGAATTTTGGCGAAGATTTAGAGAATATCACCCTTAACTAACCAACTCGCAACTTTGTGGACTGATTCCTATTTGCGCCTAATCTAGCTATGGCCCGATTTTTGTGATTTTTTCTTTTCTCTCATGAGAGCTTCCAAGATCCAGCAGAGATATCCCACATTCATGCATCTCTAAAAAAATATATAAGGTTATATCTTCTTACGTACCTACGGTAAATTTAACTTTTCTCTCACCTCATTAAACTATATGTGATTTGTCTATGGTACTGCCTCTCACATAGGTCCCTGGTACCCTTAAGGATTCTCGTATCCTCTCCACGCCTGTCTCTAATTAATTAAGCCAAGTCTTACCTCCTGCTTGGAATCGTCACGTGCGACCAGTTTTGTTTTTTTTTCAAGCACTTAATTTCCATCTTATTCTCCTACGGGGCATCTTTAATGCTTATCCGAAAATTGCGAAAAATATTTATGAATTAAAAAAAATGCATAAAACAATTTATTAAAAAAGAAAATCTCTCTTTTGGCTTATCACATCTGTAAAAACTTTTCAAAAATACTCGTTTACGTAATTGCTATTTTGGTGCCCTCTCTAAAATTCTAATTTATTTTAAGCCAACCATATCCAGTATCATCTTATTTTTTCCTAAATCATTTCAATTCTAATGTGTATACCTAATAATTATGAACCCGGAGAAAAATCCCACGAAAAAAAAAACGACACACAAAAAATTCTACAACCATTTCGAAAATTAGAATAAATATCAGTACAACAGTAGTTACCCTTTCGTAGGGGATGCATTTGCGCTTTGGGATCAAATCCCAAAGTGATTCAATCCCGTGATCAAAGTGATTCTATCCCGAATTTGGAGAAGGGACAGTATATTCAGCTGTAGACGTTGTCTTTGTAGGGAAAATTGTGGTTTACCATTAAAGCCTCTGCGTTAAATCAAGCTGTCGGGGGAGGGAAGAAAGAGTCCAGGATTACGGCGCGCACAGCTTTTATAACCAAGTCTCGCAAAGTGACGGAAAATCCTATGGCTCGTGTGCAAAATCTCGACAGCATAAAAGGAGGCAGTGGAAAGAACGTGTACGGTGATGAGAATCCTTGGAGACGGTTGTTGTGTGTTACTGAGTTACTTTGCTGTCTTGCCGGTTTTTGAGGGGGTGGGTGTTACAAGCTATTTCGGCTTGTTCAAACCATTCGACGACGGACGGGCCAGTGTGGGAGCTGGAGAATTCAGGGATCAATTTTAAGTCGAATTTGTCCATAGCTTCTCCACTAATGGTCTGGAGGGGAAGGCATTTTGTGGTTACGGATTACTAAACTTGGGCCTTTTCTTCTTAAGCCATTTCTTCTCATGTCTCGTCGCTAGAAACTTCCAATCAGAACTAACTATTTTTCTTACTCACTCTCTCACACCCGCTTCTATCAATTTTCTATATAAGTCGAGTTGACCTCTGAGTGCATGAGCTGACCCGAACTGGACTTGATTTTCTGTTTATGCGCTTTCTTCTGTAAAAAGCTACACCAACTGTCAATAATTCTATCAGTGCCTAAAACCAAACGAAAGTTCCATGAGCAAAGTTTCCTTCCTAGAACTCTTTCTGCGGAACACAATACGGCGGAGTTGTTTCCCAGTTAACTGTAACATTTTCAAATCTAATGTAAATAAGTTCTTGTTAAGCCGTCCTCTTAAGTAATCAAACCCTATACAAATTTCGCCATTACCGATCACTGAGTTGTCTCACAGTTTACGCTACACATTAACCCTTATCCTTGTGTGGTTTGGGGGTCTTAATAATCAGTGACGTTCTAGTTAAAAAAAATTTCAAATCATCAGCGAAGCAAAATTGTATTCTCTCTCGTTAAAGAAAGCAGATGCCTGTTTTGAGGTTTTCACTACGTTACGGCGGTTGGAAAGAGAAGATATAGATGTTAGACTTAATGTAAATTGCTATAAAAAGTAAAACTAAATCCCAGAGCAACTAATGAAGCTAGTTGTTGTTCTTTTTAATTGCTTCTATTATTCCGATCAGTACTCTGAGGAAAGTTATAAACCAGCAATTACAACCTCTTGCAGCTGTTGGTAAAATATAGTTTATTAACCTTATATAATGCAACGTTCATAATAGATGCAGCCTTTCGGCATCAAATAAACCTAAAAGAGTTTGCCTCTTAGGTAATCCAGGTGAAAGTAAACGGACGCGTTTTCGTAATCCCCATTCAGGAGTTGTCTGGGAATATGCAGTTCTTCTTTGTGTTATATTTGGTGTAAATTCATGTAGACGGCGCAAATAATGAAGTTATTTGGTGTTCTTTTTAATTGTATCCATTTTTCCAGCTGCAAGGAGTAAAAAGAATAAAAGTACATCATTGCAACTGCTAATCTCGCCATTGCTTAGATTCTATCAAATTAATCTTTGCGTGTTATTGAAACATGTGGTCATGTAAGTGCTGCGTCCCTAGGAAAGGGTCATAAAGAAAGACTCGAACAATGGGTTAAGGTAGAAAAAAGAATATATTGTGCAAGAAAGTGAATACAAAGAAAATGGCTGTGGACATTTTTCGACTGCTAGTCAGAGAGTCTGTAGTCTCGCGTTGGGTCGCCCGGTTATTTATTTTCTTCCTCACTTAGCAAATTAGGCACAAGGCCGTTTTTTAACGTGGACATTGAAGGGAAGAGGGGACCAGTTCCCCCCGAGAAGAAACTGGATAGTGACAATTGGTATGAAGGGTTTCCCCTACAGTGACCAATAACTGATTGCTCAAGAGCAATGGTCTTATATGTGGGGTCCCCCCCCTCACATACGGTCTTTGATTGCAGTATCTGCCGGAACAGGATACTATACTTTGAGATTCATTCCAAGCCCCCGCAAGGGTCAGGCGAAACTGCGGGTCGCGGTAATTATTATTAGAAGTATTATACTTCAAAGTTTTTATAGCGATTGGAATAGTCAATTGCGAGTGAATGTGTACATCAATATTACAAACAGTTTCCCACATTTTTACGCAGTCCTTTGCATTATTAGTGTTGCTTTCTGCAAACTCACAGGACCAATGCCATGCGTCAGTCAACAGAAGTCAAATGGCTGTCAACAATGGCTTATACTCTGGTGCCGAGGGAAATTGACACTACCGAAGGTAACAAGAGCGTCCATTAATGACCCGTGATCCGAAAAGAACGAGGCGTATAATATTACACTCATTTCCTTGCTTAAGGTAATTTCTTTTATTGCCTTACGTGTTACGTGTTTAATTATATGTTATTTTTTAACACCTCTTAAAAGACGTATAAAAAGCTGAGTTAATGGTGCGCCGCTTTTCCTGTAATTCCAAATATGATTGTCGTCACTGCAGTAAGGTCATAAGCAACAGCAAGAAAATAACACCGATAACGTAATTAATCAACAACAATGAGATACGCTTTCGTTACTTTCTTGTATCTACAGGTTTATGCCGAAATGGCGGGTGTAATTACATATGCCAGGAAGAATATGCACAGGCGCCAAAAAGAAAGTCCGCACTTGTAATGTTTCTCAAAAGCTCCAAATTTAAGCTAAATTTAATATAACTGCTTAAACAAACTATACCTCATTTGATTGGCCTTTTATTCTTCTATAATTTTACCTGTTCATATTTTAATTGAAATATTCTAGTGTTCACGTCAATTTAAAAAAAATAACTTCAAATTGAGGAGGCAAACAAAAATTCCGCACAATGGAAACTTGTTATTTAAATGTAACCTTAGGACATTAATGCAACACAAATACAACAGGAACACAATGAAAGTTAATATTTATTAGCATAGCCCTTCTGCAATTTGATAGCCTGCAATCTTTTGGGAATTTCTTTAATTAGACTGCAGCAATATTCCGGGGAAAGGACATCCCACTTTTCTTTAATTGTTGTCCAAAGTTCTTTCAAATGTGAAATTTTATCATTGCCTAGCTATTGCTTGATGTAATGCCATGCGTTTTCGATAGGATTGAGATCCGGAGATTGTGCAGGCCAATCCAAACACGGAATATCATGCTCTTCCAGGAACCTCTTGACATTGCCAGCTGTGTGAATGGGAGCATTATCCTGCATGAAAATGGGATTATCATCCAAATTCCGACCAAAGTAGAGTAGAAAATGCTCAGTCAACATATTAATGTACTTGTTCGAATTAATTCGACCTTGCAAGCGAACTATACGTCCTGAACCATTGGTACTAATAATGCCCCACATCAAAACTGAACCTCCACCACCTTGTAGCGTTGAAACTGAGCACCTATGATTAAATTCTTTGTCTTTCCTCCGATGGACGTACTGCCTACTAGCCTATAGAACTTGTTTTCGTCGCTAAAAAGCACTTTTGACCAATGTGAAGGTCCAGACAGCGCTTTCTGTTCTTTACAGAAATCATTGGCTTGCGTCTTGCAAAATATCCTCGCAAATAAAATTCCTTTAATCTGTTCTTGACAGTAGAAAGAAGGCACTTTTTAACAAGATTGCACTTTTGCTGGATTTGGTGAACCGTTTCAAATCTGTTTCTTAGGCTGCGGATCTTGATAGCATAGCCTTCCCTATTAGAAGTAACTCTAGTACGACCAGATTTAGGGGCATCACTAACACTGCCGGTGTTTTCGTCACATTTCAATCTGCGGACGATTTCTCGATTGGATAAACCAGAAAGGTGGACATTAATGAGCTCCTAACTATTACTAAGAAAAAGTTGTGCCATATGGACTAAATGTTACGTTGTATAACCTGGAAGAACAACAATTACGATTAGAGACGCTTTGTTGCCTGTTGGTGAATATTTTAAACTGATTCAGGGGCGATAATTTAAGCTGATTTTAAGCGAATTTGTTGCTGCCGACTTTCTTTTGCCTCCTCAATTTGAAGTTTTTTTTTGTTTTTTTTAATTGACGTGAACATCAGAATATTTCAATTAAAAGTCAAATATGAACAGGTGAAACTATAGAAGAATAAAAGGCGAATCAAATGAGTTATAGGTTATTTAAACAGTTACATTCACTTTAGCTTAAATTTAAAGTTTTTGAAAGATTTGACTCACTGCCTTAAGGTTTTAATTTCGATCTCAGCTCAAATATTTTGTTAAATTTTACATACGAGAAGTTAACTGTTTAGGAAAAAAAACCCATAATACTTGCGTCACATGTCTCAGTTTCTTTCCGTTTTTTTACTTCATTTTTTTTTTAAATGACGTTACATTTAATACCAGACAACTCCAGGTACATCTTCTAGTATATATATATATATATATATATATATATATATATATATATATATATATATATATATATATATATATATATATATATAAAACTTAATAAAATTAAATGCGAAATAAGAGAAAAGTGAGATGGGATAAAAAAGAGAATAAAAATAAAATAAAAAAGTAAATCAACTCAAATTCTTGGAAGGTCATCCATCGATAATTAGGTCATGAAATTCCGTCTGTGTTTGTTTACAATATCACGTCAGCTGATATTTGAGCTTGACGATGAATGCCCAGGAAAAAATCACTACTGATTAATACTTAGTTTTAAAATGTGCAAACGAAGAAATGAATTACGGCGATTTTAAATGGTAACACTTCTTTTATCGGAAATTGAACTCATAATCTGTTTTTTAAGAAGATATGATTTGCTGAAATTTTATTATCCCTCTTGCCGATGTAACGTAAAATATTCCCCTATAAAAATTATTTTATCAATAAGAAACAAAGACTATATGTATATATACATATATATATATGTGTGTGTGTGTGTGTGTGTGTGTGTGTGTGTGTGTGTGTGTTCTACAATTGTCTGTGATTTCTTCGAAATCCAGAGTCATTAAGTTTGAAACATATGTGCCCATTTGTAATCAATAATTTTTGTATAGAAAGGAAAATTATACAATACACATTTAGTTGTATTGAGCCCTATTATTTATAAACCTCGAGGTTAAACTGTATTAACATCATGGAAACTACATTAACACAATATATATATATATATATATATATACACACACACACACACACACACACACACACATATATACATATATATATATATATATATATATATATATATATATATATGTATGTATATATATATTGTTTGTCGCACTATCATTAATAGATTGCTGGTCAGAGTTAACAGACTCTCTCTATATCTAATTTGTTTTGTTTTTGTTTTTTCAACAAAGCCTCCCCTTTTTTCTTGATGAGTAACTTCATCAACCTTCTGTTTGGTAACACTCCAGAATACCAGAGGGAGGCTAATAGGTGCTACACTTTGTCCAATAATTACATGGAATTGTGCAAAGCATGGACGTTTATCTCCCTAAGGTATAATACGCTTACTTGAATACACACAGCGCCTAGTATTCCCAAATGATACCTCGTCTGGTACTGGCCAGGCTGAACGGTACTTAACGTCGGCGATGTAACGAAAATAAACATAAGAACACAACCTGAATTGTTCAGCACATGTATTTCAGTTACATTAGAAAGTTTTAATCTATTGAAATATAAACTAGGTAGTTTCCTTACAGTTACATATGGAATGCCTTTAGCGCTATTATATATATATATATATATATATATATATATATATATATATATATATATATATATATATATATATATATATAACTGTAGGAGGTAATTTGAGGAAAGGTTCACTAAGTCGAATTTGACTTTGGCGAGAACAGAGAAATGAAAGTAAAGGATACGAGGGTCATGTGACTTGATTGACGAACTTGAGATTTTTGATCGAATTCCGGTTGAAGCCAGATAACGAACATCTGTGTACAGTTTTGTTTGATAGTTTTTTGTTTTTGTTTTTCCTATTTGCTTGGACATTTAGAAACACCTATCACCATATTGATTTTCTTTCTTTCCCTGCAATCTTTAGAAAGTGGGAATCTTCAGAGAAACATTCGTCTTACTCGATCAGGTACGAAATGCGAAATTTAGTAGAAATAAATAAATAAAAATCCGGGTCGTCATTTTTTTCTGTTTTTAACAAAAGTTTTTTTTTTTTTTTCAAATAAAAAATTCCAACTAAGTTCTGTACAGAAACCAGTAAACCAAAAAGCGAGTTTTTATTTTATTTGCATATTCGAACTTTCCAACGTGTCCTTGCAACTTCATTGATTATTCTCCATATGTGACTGTATTGATGGAAATATAATAGGATTAAACACTGCGTGATTTTCTTTTTCAAAATCCAATATTGATTAATTCAATATGTCCTCTTTCGAAAGCTTTTTTTTTTGTTTTGTTTTTTTGTAGTGAACTTTGCTTATTGACATTTTTCTTCTTATGCTGGAATTATCTTGGAAGTGTTGCCTTCTCAAACTTGTTTCATACACACAGCAAACATGTCTCCGCCATCATTACGCTATTATTAAAGTTTACAATGGTCATTCATACTTTGATTGCTGGTCATTCTTCTTGCGTGAACTTTTTTCGTGATCGTCCTATGCCGATGAAATGACTTGTAATTAGTCCCGTAATTGTACTTACTTGTTTGTCATATCCTTACGAAATTGTGTAAGGCAATCATAGGACTTAAAGACACATTCACTATACACATGTTTAATGAAATTTGGTTGTTCATCTATGAGCGAAACTGTTCGCCAAATATGTATTGAATACAAGTTAAAGACATCTACTTCTCTGCGTAAAATCAGTGACGTTTTAGTATATCACAAAAACGTCATCATTTTGTGCGTACATTACATAACCAAAAGCACTAATTATAATGGAAGTATAATAGAGTGGGTATGAGCGCGGTGGAAAATATCAACAGCTGTAAGAAAAAAAAAGCATATATGCAAATTAGGAAGTATGCGCGAGCTGGCGTCTGAAGAAAGAGAAAAAAAAAGACAGCACGTGTTCGGTAGAGAAACAAAGTGGACGTCGAAGAAAATGGACGTGAAAAGCGAAGGAAAGAAATGATTGGCTATGGTCGGCGTGGGGTCGGAGAGGAAAAGTGTACATCGGGCGAAATGGATGATGCCGAGAAACTTTTAAGTGGTGTCGAAAAAATTATAACTATAAAAAAAAACAAAAAAACTTTTGTTAAAAACAGAAAAAATGCCGATCCGGGTTTTTATTTATTTATTTCTAGTTTTATTTTTATAGATTACTAAAGTATAGTTTTATTTTTATGAATTACTAAAGTAAATTTTATTTTTTATGAATTACTAAAGTAAAGTTTTGTTTTTATGAATTACTAAAGTAAAGTTTTATTTTATGAATTACTAAAGTAAAGTTTTATTTTTAAAGTAAAGTTTTATTTTATGAATTACTAAAGTATAGTTTTATCTTTATTAATTACTAAAGTAAAGACTTGTTTTATGAATTACTAAAGTAAAGGTTTATTTTATGAATTACTAAATTTTACTATTGGGAATTAATGAAGTAAACTTTTATTTTTATGAATTACTAAAGCAAAGTTGTATTTTCATGAATTACTAAAGCAAAATATTATTTTCATGAATTACTAAAGTATAGTTTTATTTTTATGAATTACTAAAGTATAGTTTTACTTTTATGAATTACTAAAGTAAAGATTTATTTTATGAATTACTAAAGTAAAGTTTTTATTTTATAAATTACTGAAGTAAAGTTTTATTTTATGTTTTACTAAAGTATAGTTTTATTTTTATGAATTGCTAAAGTAAAGATTTATTTTATGAATTACTAAATTTTGCTTTTGTGAATTAATGAAGTAAATTCTTATTTTTATGAATTACTGAAGTATAGTTTTATTTTTATGAATTACTAAAGTAAAGATTTATTTTATAAATTTCTAAAGTAAAGTTTTACTTTTATGAATTACTAAAGTAAAGATTTATTTTATGAATTACTAAAGTAAAGTTATTATTTTATAAATTACTGAAGTAAAGTTTTATTTTATGAATTACTAAAGTATAGTTTTATTTTTATGATTTATTACAGTAAAGTTGTATTTTTTTATAAATTACTAAAGTAAAGTGTAGCGGTTACATTACAGAAGTATTGTCTTTTTTTTTGCTCCTCTTTTGTGTTTGTTTTTTTTTTTTTAGATTTTTATATTTACACAAATATATTTATTAAAAAATATAAATGTAATATTTTAAAATATTTATGTATTGATTTACTTGCTGGGCTAATAATATTCTTATGCAATAAATATGTGCATTAAAAAAGACGAACGTATCAATAAGTTATGGTTAACATATAAATAAGTCATCCGTTATGGGTCCCCATATTTATATATATATATATATATATATATATATATATATATATATATATATATATATAATAGCCGCTAAAAAACGTGGAAACTAGTGACAAATAAATTATTTGTTTTTCAATAATATATTTTAAAGTTGCAATGGATTCTGCTATTTTACAGAAGGAAATATTCAATTTCATAATAAAATATTTGGAAAAATTAGTAAACTTTTACTCAAATTTCTTTGTTTAAAACAGAACATTTCAGAAGAAATGAATTTAAACCATTTTAATCTTTAAAAAATTAATTATTTTTGAAAATGCTTCTTTTTTTAGACAATTCAAAAAGTGATCGTATATATTATTGAGAAAAACATTTTTTTTACAAAACATAATAGTCATTTTGTTTTCACTTTTTATTTTTCACATTTCATAAAATATAAAAATTTCGATCAATTGTAATATATTTGGTTTTAAATTTCGTGAAATGGTATATGAGAAGGGTTACGTATAAAAACTATTTCCTCTCATATGTTTTGCGAAATTTCATTGTAACTATAAACTAATCCCAGACGTGAATAAGTATCGAAAATTTCGTAAAGAATTTCCCATTAATTTGTTATTGATAGATTTATTAAACGCATATATGTCTACATTTTAAAAATGACCACTGCATACGAATGTTGTTTTAAGAGATGGAGATTAACCCAATTGGATGCAGGATTGAAACCCATTGGAATTCACAGTTGTGGCGCTGTCACAGGCTGTCCCACAGTCATTTGGGTTATTTCTGAAATGGTCTTTTTCCCGTTGACTTAGGTGCATGATTCTGTGTAGTTCTAGGAGGTCCATTTCGAGGCTTTATATCCTCTTTGAAAATAAATCTCTTTAATAAGGTCATAATATTCGTATCAATCCGAGGATTATATTTTTTCCTGATATTTTTGTAGTCAGAATTATTTCTGGAAAGACAACATGTACTTACAGTAGGGACTACATGAAGGTTGCCAACATCTAAGGGAAAGTGATTTTGATGGAACGGACTGTATTCGAACTTGGGATACCCAGGTCGTCAGTCCCTGTCGTTAACCACTTGACCACCGTCAGTTCCCTTTAATAAATTAACTTATAAGTGTTTTCATACGCGTTTTTGGAAATACTCGTCTTGTCATTTTACAAGAAAAATCTTCAAAATTTGAAAAGTCTACGTATTTACCTTTCTCTCCTACAAGTGAATTCGAACTTTGTACTGTAAGTCGTCAGTCCGCGTCCATATACACCCCACGAAGGCAACCTCCACCTGGGATCAATGAATCGTCTTGCTTACGTCTAAGAAGCATCAAACACACAAAAATTCAGAGTCAGACTTTTGACCTCACGTCATCCCTTCTCTTGCTCTAACTAGCACCAAACATACTTTCATTCCTCACACAAACAAAGCTGCTTTGTTGCATCTAATTAAGCACCTCTAGGAAAAAAAATAAGAGCGATTGTGTCGACCAAGTGAAGATTGATTACGAAATAGAAAACCACGAAACATCAACTTTGGTGTTGTCTAACAAAAGAGGACATTGTGTTCAAATGCAATTCTCAGCTCGACGTAACTTTCTTTCGTGTGTACATGTTTATCAGTCCATGTTTGACGGGAAGCTGTGTGTGAAGTTGGCTGTAATTACCTGAATATGAAATGAACTTCGATGACACGACGACAAGTGAATGGAAATCGATAGAATAATTGATTGAGTTGTCCGGAATGTTCTGAGTTGGTGAAGAACTGAAACTTAACATAGTTATTAGTCTTTCTCTACATAGGAACCACCCAGTGTTATGCATTTCTCCCATCGTTTGATGCAACTCTGGAGACCGTTTTTGTAGAACACCCTAGGTTGGCCCTCCAACCACGACGTGACTTCAGAAATCAAGGCTGCATCATCCGGGAAACGTTTTCCTTTCAAAAACAACTTCATGGCTGGGAAGAGGTGAAAGTCAGTGTGCAAGGTCAGGACAGTAGGGTGATGGGGTAGGATTTCATAACCACAAGCCCGTGTTTCTGATCTGGCGACATGCGAGTTGTGGACCAGAACGTTGTCCTGCAGAAAGAGGGTACCTTTGCTGATCTTGCCCCGCCTCTTGATTTTGATAGCTTCCCTTAATTTCCTTAAAAGTGAAGCATAATAGGCTCCTATAATTGTGGTACTCTTTGCCAGGAAATCTGTCATCACTACTTCGTCCTGGTCCTAGAAGACTGTGAGCATGACATTGCCAGCGGAGGACTGCACCCTTGCCTTTTTTGGAGGTGGTAAGTTCAAGTGCTTCCACTGCATTGACTGGGCTTTGGTCTCTGGATCATAGTAATGGACCCAGGTGTCATCCTGTGTAATCAGTCTTTTGAAAAACTTTGACTCATCTTCTTGGCACATCTTCAAATTCATCCTCGAGCATTCGACGTGTTCTTGCTTCTGGAATGGTGTGAGCAACCTGGGAATCTATCTGGCAGACACCTTATGCATATGCAAATGGTCATGAATGATAGTTTCCACAGACTCTGTACTAATCTTGACATCTTGGGCTATTTGGCGAATAGTAATGCGCCGATCTTCCAAAATGGTAACCTCAACTTGACGGACAGATGCCTCATCAATGGCAGAAGTGGGGGAGGGACCAGGTCTGGGAGCTGTTTCCACAGACTTCCGGCTATGTTTGAATTCACAATGCCAGCGTTTTACAAGGTCATATGATGGAGTATTATCACCATAAGTTTCTTTCATTTCATCAAGTCTCCTGTGGTGTGCGTCCTTTAAAATACAAAAACCGGATCACTGCTTGACATTCAACAGGCTCCATTTCACACCTGACTCAGTTCAAACACCTGTAAAACAGAAACCATAATTAGTTCAGAGCTGTAATGTGCCACATAATCCGTAGAGATAAAAATCATTGCACATGCTAAATTTCAACTAGATCCGACAAATGGAAGTGGACAGGGGCATTACTTATTGCACGCCCCTTCGTATACGAAATCTGCAAGAATCAAAATATCATTTAAGCGTAAATACTTTTGCAGTTTTACCAAATAATATCAGAGCGTCTCCATTTACGCTGGATATCTACAGAATGCCTACATCAATATATTGCATAGGAATGTGTCCCCTGTTGAATTTCCACATGTCCCACTAATAATAATAATAATAAAAATGATAATAATAATAATAATAATAATAATAATAATAATAATAATAATAATAATAATAATATAGAAAATCAATAAAATACAATAATTGTAAGAGCATTAGAAACAATCCTAAAATACTCGTGAAAAATTCTGAGAGAAATTGGAATAAAGAGGAAAACCGAGACTATACAACAGACAGTATTGCTGAAAACAGGAGACCCTTAAATGCGGAAACTAACCTAGATGAGCTAGTAATGCTAACCGGCCATATCTGAACCGCAACAGAGATGGAAACAAAAAATAAAGAAACAACACATGGAACCAAGAAAACTGAAATCGCAAAACTGTAAGTTACCCCTCCCCCGACACACACACACACACACACACACACACAAACACACACACACACACACACACACACACACACTTAGAAAGAAATTGCTATACTGAATAACCGTGATGGAGGATAAAAAGACAGAGGAGACAAAACACCAACTAGACCTTCACTAAATGAATACGAAGAAGGGTAGATTTGTTGCGACTAAATTCCAGTGAAGATCAATGACTGTCGTTGCAAAAAGTCAATGGCGAGCAGCTGTTGCCATAACGCAAATTCATTTGCCAAGGTTATCGAAAGAGGTGGAGAGTTTTGAAAATCTAAGGGAATCTTTGTCACTCAGACTCCAGAGAACACCACAGGTTGTTGTTAGTGAATAGTCTCTGATGATGATTTGTGTGAGAACTCCAAGTGAGTACAAATAATAATAATAATAATGACTGCTACACAGGACAATGCGATTAAAATGCGATTTAAATAACTACAATAGATAAAATCCAGGAAAGCAGCAAATGTAGACTCTGTGGACAAAAAGGCAAAACGGTAAACCACATAATAAGTGAAGTTAGCAAACTAGCTACACAAAAATACAAGAACCGACAGAGGAAAGCAATACACTGGGAACTATGCAAAAGAACCAAATGGTACAGCTACAAACCGGAGAAAGTACAGCAATACAAAAAATACAAAATCCTTTTGTACATAGAAATACAAACGCATAGAAGCAAGGAGACCAGACGCCATAATAATTAACGAGAATAAAAGAAAGTGCCAAATTATAGTTTTTTGCCGTCCCTGGAGGTCAGTGAAGATAAAAATGATAGAAACACAAAGTAAATACACCAGAAAACTAAAAGATATAGCAGGAAAACTAGAACGGATTGAAATCAAGACAGAAAATAGAGACTATAAGGTGGAACGATAAAATTGTCACCCTAGAAAAGACGACATGAATCCTTTTCCTTTTGTTGAAAACCGCTTTTGCTTTTGTTTTGTTTTTTTGTTTTTTAGATTTTTTTTTTTTTTTGCATAGATTTTACTAGTTGGCTAGTTGTGTACAAATTTCAAGAGCGATAGGAGACTTTTATCAAGTTTGAAAGTGACACAATGTTCAATGAGCGAAATCGGAGATGCGCCGCTATACAACTCATGCTCTCTACCGATCCAAGTTATTGCCAGCCCCCTCAAAAGGCATCGCTGGATTGCCACGAATAAGAGAGACGTGCCCAAGGTTATGGAAACAAAAATTCTGCCCACGGTTATGATTTTTGGTGTGGTTTCAAGTGAGGACCACATCATACCATCTCACATATTCGAAGTCGGTTTGAAAGTACACACAAAATTGTACCTGCCGGCTCACAAGTTACAAAGAGACCCAGGCTTGGTTTCAGAAAGAGCACTACGACTTTGTATCCTTCTCACACTGGCCCTCCTCCTCTGCCGACTAGAACCCGGTGGACTACTTCGTTTGGTCATACATCGAGAACATCACCAACATGACCTCCCACAACGCCAAAGCCAGCCTGATCGCCGATATCCGCCGAGTGTTCGCCGAGCTCACTCCGGCACTTGTACATGCTCCCAGTTCCGGACCCGGATCAAAGCAGTGATGGAGGCTGAAAGTGGCTACATTGAATAGATGTCAGCTCTACAACATAATCAAGTTACCTGAACTGATTTTTTTTCAATAAAAGTTGAAAAAAGAAGGATATAATATTGTTTTCTTTGGGCGACAACTTTATCGTTCCACCTTGCATATAACTTACTACCATACATACATACATATATATATATATATATATATATATATATATATATATATATATATATATATATATATATATATATATATAAAATTCTTTTAACTTTCTTGAAGTTTTACATTTGGATTTTACCGTCAGTGGATTTTTTATCTTCCACCAGACTATCCATTAATGTGTAATCACCTTTTTCTTCACCATATTCCCTCTGCTTAACTTATTTTGTTTTCAAGTAAGATCTTTGACTTACTTGTTGTTTCATCAAATACTTCTGCATGCAAAATCCGATCCCGCATTTTGCTAATTCCTACCCTCTGATGAGAAGGAAAGTATTTCTTCGAAACTCCGCGGATTAAGGACTATCCATTTATCTAGTGTTTCCTTTTCAGATTAAATATGTTTTTAACTCATTTCAAAGTATTTTAAACATATTTTATTAACTGTTTGTTCATATATATATATATATATATATATATATATATATATATACATATATATATACATATATATATACATATATATATATATATATATATATATATATAATAGAAACTTACTCTAGGATAGCGATACAAAATAGCTTTAAAACTAACAAAAACAATAGAAAACAAACAAATAAATAAATTAAATAAACATGAATATACATAAACGACCACACACACACACACACATATATATATATATATATGTATGTGTGCATGTATGTGTGTACACATATGTATATTTATATATAAAAAAAACAAAAAAAGAGCAGAAATGAGGAAAATCGTTCACCTTAAACCGCTAACCTAGTTCTAAAACAGATCCATTGTTCGATAAAATGCATGCCCATTGGCTGATAGGAAGGGGCGCGGTGGATACTAGAAAGCTGATTGGCTAACTAAAATCCTCAACATATATAAAAACGAGAAACAACCACAGAATTCGCGCATAAGCCTGACGAATCCTATAGTGGATGAAACGCCAAATATTCAGTGTAGCTTAATCGCCATATATATATTTTATAAATTATTATATATATATATATATATATATATATATATATATCTTAGTAAGTTATGAAAACAGAATTAAGCAACAAAATCAATGAATAGTATTAATAAAACATTAAATGGGCATAGGTAATTAGTGGTAACATCGTATGATATTTAGTTTGGAATTCCTTTTTTTTTTAAATAGAGATACGAAAATAGGGAGATATATAAATCTTTAAAAAATACTTTGCAAGGATTCGATAGAGGTAAAATAGTTTCGCTTGTTTTCTTTTCCTTATAAGGGAAATTGTTTCCATAATGTTTTATTGTTAAAGTGTTTTTTATTCAATAAGTTTGAAGAAAGGCTGTTCTTGTGAAAATTTTCAAACGACATAATGTTTGAATTTGTCCAAATGGTCTTGAAACAATTGTAACTAACAATCAAATCCACTTTTTGTTGCTATCAACTCATTCTTTAAAGTCTTCGTTTTTGTTAAAACATGATATATATATATATATATATATATATATATATATATATATATATATATATATATATATATATATATATATATATATATATACTGGATTTGGAATGTAAACTACTCATATTTATATACTAGCGGGCAGCGCGACGTTACCCGGTCGTACAATATGCTAAAAAAGTATATTTTAATTCATGCAGATTGCGTATATATTATTATAAACTCAATACTCTAGTGAATATTATATATTACGAGGAATAATTTGCCCGGTGGACTAATTCACAAAAATAAATAAATAAATAAATAAACATAAATAAAAAAAATATATAATAATAACGTCGTTCATCAAATTCCGTCTGTGCTTGTTTACAATATCACGTCAGCTGATATTTGGGATTGAGGATGAATGCTCTGGAAAGGTCACTTCTGATTAATGTTTAGTTTAAAAATATGCAAACGCAGAAAGGATTTGTGGCGATTTTAAATGGTGCCTCTTCTTTTACCGTAGACTAGCAGGTTGCCCGGCATTTCCTGGTCGTAATATACGCTTAAATATAATATTTTTATTAATGCAGATTTCGTATTTATTTTTACATTATATTGGACCCAATATATAGCGATGATTTAAAAAGTTTTTAAAAAATGACTCGTGCGCCACCACTGAGAATCAACCCCAAAACGTTTAGCTTACGATTTACTCTTTCCCTTGACGTTAGTGCCTGAGTTATGAAGACATGTTTGCTGCAAGGCTTAAAATTTAAACATGAACCAATAACTATTTCGTTACGCATGCATATCCGTAATGTAGTCGTTCGGCCTTCACCTGGCAAATTCCATTTGTGTTTCATTTTCACATTTTTGCACCAATTTTTCCCAGCTAAAACCCAAATATATAGTTTCGTATGTGTTCGAATATCCTATATATTAAGTTTCATGTCTGTAGATCAAAAATTGAAAGAGGAGTTTGGTAGACAAAATTTTTAAACAAATATATAGATACGCAAGTATAAATCATATAGAATATCTGCATGAATATAATTACACGTAATAGTTAACTTAAGATAATCATCCCATGAGAAAACCGAAAAAATTAATAGGGAATTAATTAAAATGAATGTTTAAAAGATTATGCAAATTAGCTATTTATAAGATCGGATTCTTTTAATCTTCGATACTTATCGTATTATTTTTTGTACAAAACATATTTCAGACATATAAATTACCCTTGCGTGAAATTTGCAAAAGATAGGCTCAGTCGTTTCGGAACCTATGAGGAACGAATTGACACACACACACACACACACACAAAGTGACTTTTACATAATAGTAAAGATAGAGATAAGTAGCAAAGATACTCGTGCTCCACGCGGGACTCTGCTGTACAAAGCAGGTACCCGAGCGTACAGCCAAATCCCAACCTTAACATTTGACCTTGACCATGAAAAATAGTGTGCACCATCCCTAGGTCGGAGACCATAATATCAGGTTTATTAGTAATGATCAGACCAGTGGTGTGGACAATAGGAGAGTACTTATGCATAGGATATGACCTTGACCTTGACCCTTACCTTAAAAAACGGTGTAAATCATCCATAGATGAGGGGCCATTATCATGCCAGGTTTGGTTATGATTGGTCAAGTAGTGTGTGCTGTAGGAGAGTATATATACATAAGTTATGACCTTGACTTTTGGTCTTTGACCTTTACTTTGAAAAAAATGGTGCGCACCATCTATAGGTGGGGGGGCTCATTATATTGCTAGGTTTCGTTATAATTGGTCCAGTTGTGTGAGTTGTAGAAGAGCTGTACACACAGACACACACTCACACGAACGCTACTACTGGTGCTAATTTCGATAAGGCAAAAATAAATCTGTTTAAAGACCACCAGTCGAATTGTTTTAAAAAACATCCGCTTGGTCCTCTTTTATTCACTTAATTGTTTTACAGCGAAATGGATTTTCAGACATATTTTACAGAAACCATCTTCTATTAAAAGCAAAATAGGTCCTGGATATGACCTAAAACTATATCCGATGGTGAGGCCCCACCTTGTGGGCCTTGGAGAGTGTAGAGCCACCCTTTAATTGCCATTGCTCCCAGGTCCACTCTGACCTGGAGTGGTAGTACCTGTTAGGGTCCCAACTATGTGTTAAATAGAATCTGACTTAAATATATATATATATGTACTCCATTAAAAATCGTTCCTCAAACTAACTAGATTCGGCATTAAATAACCTGAAAAAGGTTGATATGCCGTAAAACAAAAACAACAAACCAACCAAAAGCAAAATAAACAGTAATTAATCTAAAAATTTACAAAGCAAAGTATTGTGCTCGTGAAACGTACAAACGATAATAACCAAAAATAATGTAGAGATCAGTTCGTATTACAAACAGTAAACAGATTTAAAAAAGAAGAAAAAAAACAGGGTGCCTGTGTTGTATCTTTCATATATAAGAATAAAACGGCAAACAATAACGGATACAAATTTTATAAACAGCAATTATTCATAGGGAAAACCGAAAAGAAAAAATCTATCAGAAAGACGAAGAGAAAACGTTGTGTTTACCAAACGCCATATGGGTCACTCTAAACTAACATATTCGGCTGCATCCAGTTACAAATTTTACAATCTAATATATAAAAGGCTATATGTATACCTGTCTGTCTCCTTATTTTCAAAATCTATCTCATCAGAAACTACAAGTCGCAGGGCGGCGGTTGGGGCCTTAAATGATTGGATTTTTATGGATCGTTATTTTATGGGTCTTTAGCCGGTTAAAATAGTGTTTAAGGGGTCAAAAATGGGTCAAATTGAAAAAAAATCGTTATAAATTTTGTACATTGATCTTAGTTTATTTTTTTTAATTTTTAATTGTAATCAGTTCAATGCGTGTCACGTTAGTACGGTGGTAACGTCACTAGAATTGAATGCTGCAGTTTTGGTTTCGACTCTAGCTGATAGCACTCAAATACTTTTTTTTTTTTACTTTTGAAATCACGACTCTATAATAATATATACGATATCTGGATAAATTAAAATGTGATTTTTAAGCGTATTTTACGCCCGGGCAAAAACACCCTTCCGCTAGTCAATAAATAAGAATAAAACATTTCAAGATCAAATAAAAAAATAATAAGGATCCGTCCCAAACGTAAAGCCTCCAAGGATAATAGTTAAATGTTATGTATATCGTGAGACAAAATGATCAGTAATGGTGGAATTGGATAGGGCTAGATCATTTAAGAGGGCGGGAACTTTTTGTTACGAGGGAGTCACCCCGAAGGTTACTCAACGATAAGAGTTAATGAATGATATTTTGTTGTGCAGTAATCGTTATTTCATAGGGAAATGTACACAGACAGACACTTTCACTTATATATATATATATATATATATATATATATATATATATATATACACACACACATGTATATATATACACACACATATATATACATACATACACACACACACACACACACACATATATATATATACATATAAATGATTACAATAATAATTGTGATGCCTACAAACATTAGCGTTTCATCCTTTCGGGAATTATCAGTGTAGGGTGACACGATTACTACCTGTCAGGAGATTCGAACCTGACCACGAAGCAATCTCTGACTCCATTACCTCTCAATTTCAACCGCGTGAAATATCGTTGAAATTTTCACATTTATTATTTAAATGTTGTAACATCAGGCCATAGTGATCTAATGATTACAACATCATCATCTGCGCTGCAAGCTTTTATATATATATATATATATATATATATATATATATATATATATATATATATATATATATATATATATATATATATATGCTAGCAAAAGCACCCGGCGTTGACTGGGTTCAAAAACAGCCTACAGAAAATGGACTCTGATTTATGAAAGTATGATACGTCATGAAAAGGAAGGGTTGTAAAGAGATAGCTTCGAATTTGGAATTAATATATATATATATATATATATATATATATATATATATATATATATATATATATATATAGACAGATAGATAGATAGATATGTGTGTGTGTGTGTGTGTGTGTGTGTGAAAAGTGCATATATATATATATATATATATATATACAATAGAATTTGGTATGTCTGAACGTTTGTAAGTCGATATTTGCAAAAGATCAACCTCAGCTTCTATAAATGGATCATTTTTAAACAAACATTGTTCGTATTTTGGTCAAAAAGTAGTCGAGAGGCATGGGGTGTGGTAATCCGAATCGACAACTGCGGAGATGCACAATGAAAAAAACAAAAACATAGAAATGAAAACTAATCGAAAAACCGGTTCACAACCTCTTCCCATCCCCCATATCTTTTTCTCCCACAATCTAATCCTCCTCTTTTTTCTTTCCGTCTATCCTCACTCTCACTATCTATCCTTTTCTCTCTCTTTTTTTTTTCTCCTTCTATTTTTCTTTCTCGCTCTCATTCTTTCCCTCTTTATCTCTTTCTCTCCTTTCTAATTATTACCCACATGTTTTTTTTTTTTAACTATAACTTTTGCCACGGTGTTTGCTTCTCTTCCCACCACAGGAAGATGTGACACAAAGTTAGAAAATGGCAAGAATCAATTTAATGCTTCTAAAGGAAAAAAGTATTCTGGCCTGTCAAAATTTCCAGGGCAGCTTCATCGATATTCTCCTGTCGAGTCTCCCTAGGCAGTAAACAATAACTTTATACCACTCCAAAGTGCGGAGACAACACCTGGGAGAATAAATCTCATTTGACTGCCTATAACGAATTCATCAGCCAGTTAGATATACGGTCACCGAAATTGCCCAGTTTCTGCCGAACTAATGGTCGTGATCGGAACCTCGACTGACCTATGACCGTTGACCACTTAACGCCAAATGAATGGCACCGATTAAGACGCATAATTGTGTGTGTGTTCCTTATTTAGTTTTCTTACCAGGTGGGTAGAGTTAGGGTTAGGGTTAGAGTTAATCTTAGTGTTAGAGTTAGTGTTAGGGTTAGAGTCAGGGTTACAGTTAGGGTTACAGTTAGAGTTAGGGTTAGGGTTAGGGTTAAATTTAGGGTTAGGGTTACAGTTAGGGTTAGGGTTAGGATTAAAGTTAAGGGTTAGGGTTAGGATAAGGTTAGGCTGTGGATTAGAGTTAGGGTTAGGGTTAGGTTAAGGTTTAAGGTAAGGGTTAGAGTTAGTGTTAGTGTTAGAGTTAATCTTATGGTTATGGTTAGGGATATGGTTATGGTTAGGGATAGGGTTAGGGTAAGGGTTAGGGTTAGGGTTACAGTTGCGGTTACAGTTAGGGTTAGGGTTATGGTTTAGGGTTACGCTTAGGGTTAGGGTTAGTGTTACGGTTAGAGTTAGGCTTAGGGTTACAGTTATGGTTAGAGTTAGGGTAAGGGTTAGGGTTAGAGTTAGGGTTAGGGTTAGGGTTTAGGGTTAGGGTCAGCGTCAGTTAAGGTTAGGGTTAGTGTTTTTGTTAGGGTTAAGGTTAGGGTTAGGGTAAGGGTTAGGTTTAAGTTTACCGTTAGAGTTAGCGTTAGCGTTAGTGTTAGTGTAAGGGTTAGGGTTAGAGTTAGGGATAGGGTTAGGATTAGGGTTAGGGTTAGGGCAAGGGTAAGGGTTAGGGTTATGGTTAGGGTTACATTAAGTATTAGGGTTAGAATTAGGGTTATGGTTAGGGTTAGAGTTAGGATTAAGGTTAGTATTAGGGTTAGAGTTAGGGTTAGGGTTAGGGTTAGACTTAGAGTTAGGGTTAGGGATAGGGTAAGGGTTAGCGTTAGGTTTAGGGTTAGGGTTAGGGTTAGGGTTACAGTAAGCGTTAGGGTTAGAATTATGGTTATGGTTAGGGTTAGGGTTAGGATAAGGGTTGGTGTTAGGGTTTGAGTTAGGGTTAAGTTTAGGGTTAGAGTAAGGATTAGGGTTAGGGTTAAAGTTTGGGTTAGAGTTAGGGTTAGGGTAAGGGTTAAGGTTTGGTTTAGGGTAAGGGTTAGGGTATGGGTTACGGTTAGACTTAGGGCTAGGGTTAAGGTAAGTGTGAGGGTTACTATTAGGGTTAGAGTTAGGGCAAGTGTTAGGGTCAGGGTTAGTGTAAGAGTTAGCGTTAGTGTTAGGGTTAAAGTAAGGGTTAGGGTTACCGTTAGGGTTAGGGTTAGAATTAGCGTTATGGTTAGGGTAGAGAGTTAGGGTTACGGTTAGGTTTTAGTTAGGGTAAAGGTTAGGGTTTGGGTTAGACTTACGGTTACGGTTAGAGTTAGGGTTCGGGTTAGGGTCTGAGTTAGGGTAAGGGTTAGGGTTGGTGTAAAGGTTAGGGTTAGGGTTTTAGTTAGGGTTAAGGTACAGTTTAAGGTTAGGGTTAGGGTTAGCGTTTAGTGTTTTGCTTAGAGTTAGGGTTAAGCTTAGAGTTAGGGTTAGGTTTAAGGTTAGGGTTAGGGCTAGGGTAAGTGTTAGGGTTAAGGAAAGAGTAAGGCCAAGGGTTAGGGTTAGGGTTTAGGGTTAGGTGTAGGGTTAGAGTTAGGGTTAATGTTAGCGTAAGGGTTAGGGCTAGGGTTTGGGTTAGGTTTAGGGTCTTAGTTAGGGTTAAGGTTAGGGTTTGAGTTAGGGTTAGGGTTAGGGTCAGATTAGTGTTTAGACTTAGGTTTAGGGTTAAGGTTAGGGTTACAGTAAGTATTAGGGTTAGAATAAGGTAATGGTTAGGGTTACAGTTAGTATTAAAGTTAGTATTAGGGTTAGATTTGGGGTTAGGTTTAGAGTTAGGACTTGGGTTAGGGTTAGGGTTAGCGTTAGACTTAGAGTTAGAGTTAGTGTTAGAGCTAACGCTAGGTTTAGGGTTAGGTTTATGTTTAGGGTTAGGGTTAGGGTTTGGGTTTCCAGTAAGCGTTAGTGTTATAATTATGGTTATGGTTAGGGCTAGGGTTAGGGTTAGGATAAGGGTTAGTGTTAGGGTTAGGGTTAGAGTAAGGATTGGGGTTAGGGTTCTGGTTACAGTTCGGGTTAGAGTTAGGGTTAGGGTAAGGGTTAGGGTTTAGTTTAGGGTTAGGGTTAGGGTTACGGTTAGAGTTAGCACTAGGGTTAAGGTAAGGGTAAGGGTTACAGTTAGCGTTAGAGTTAGGGTAAGTGTTAGGGTTAGTGTAAGAGTTAGCGTTAATTTTAGGGTTAGGGTAAGAGTAAGGGTTAGGGTTACGGTTAGGGTTACCGTAAGGGTTAAGGTTTGAATAAGCGTTAAGGTTAGGGTGAAGGGTAAGGGTTAGTGTTAGGTTTTAGTTACGGTAAAGTTTAGGGTTAGGATTAGACTTACGGTTACGGTTAGATTAAGGGTTAGGGTTCAGGTTAGGGTAAGAGTTAGGGTTAGGGTTACAGTTAGGGTTACAGTTAGGGTTAGGGTAATGGTTATGGTTTAGGGTTACGCTTAGGGTTAGGGTTAGTGTTACGGTTACAGTTAGGCTTAGGGTTACAGTTATGGTTAGAGTTAGGGTAAGGGTTAGGGTTAGAGTTAGGGTTAGAGTTAGGGTTTAGGGTTAGGGTTTAGGGCTAGGGTCAGCGTCAGTTAAGGTTAGGGTTAGTGTTTTTGTTAGGGTTAAGGTTAGGGTAAGGGTAAGGGTTAGGTTTAAGTTTACCGTTAGAGTTAGCGTTAGTGTTAGTGTAAGGGTTAGGGTCAGAGTTAGGGATAGGGTTAGGATTAGGGTTAGGGTTAGGGCAAGGGTAAGGGTTAGGGTAAGGGTTAGGGTTACAGTAAGTATTAGGGTTAGAATTAGGGTTATGGTTAGGGTTAGAGTTAGGATTAAGGTTAGTATTAGGGTTAGAGTTAGGGTTAGGGTTAGGGTTAGACTTAGAGTTAGGGTTAGGGATACGGTAAGGGTTAGCGTTAGGTCTAGGTTTAGGGTTAGGGTTAGGGTTACAGTAAGCGTTAGGGTTAGAATTATGGTTATGGTTAGGGATAGGGTTAGGGTTAGGATAAGGGTTAGTGTTAGGGTTTGAGTTAGGGTTAAGTTTAGGGTTAGAGTAAGGATTAGGGTTAGGGTTAAAGTTTGGGTTAGAGTTAGGGTTAAGGTTAAGGTTTGGTTTAGGGTTAGGGTTAGGGTTACGGTTAGAGTTAGGGCCAGGGTTAAGGTAAGTGTGAGGGTTACTGTTAGGGTTAGAGTTAGGGCAAGTGCTTGGGTCAGGGTTAGTGTAAGAGTTAGCGTTAGTGTTAAGGTTAAAGTAAGGGTTAGGGTTAGGGTTAGGGTTACCGTAAGGGTTAGGGTTAGAATTAGCGTTAAGGTTAGGGTTAAGAGTTAGGGTTAGGGTTAGGTTTTAGTTATCGTAAAGGTTAGGGTTGGGGTTAGGGTTTTAGTTAGGGTTAAGGTAAAGTTTAAGGTTAGGGTTAGGGTTAGCGTTTAGTGTTTGGCTTAGGGTTAGGGTTAGGCTTAGAGTTAGGGTTAGGGTTAGGGTTAGGGCTAGGGTTAGGGTTAGGGTTTAGGTTAGGGTTTAGCGTTAGGGTTAGGGTTAGAGTTAGTGTTAGTGTTAGCGTAAGGGTTAGGGTTAGGGTTAGGTTTAGGGTCTTAGAGTTAAGGTTAGGGTTAGAGTTAGGGTTAGGGTTAGAGTTAGGGTTAGGGTTAGGGTCAGGGTTAGAGTTTAAGCTCAGGGTTAGGGTTAGGGCAAGGGTAAGTGTTAGGCCTAGAGTTAGGGTTACAGTAAGTATTAGGGTTAGAATTAGTGTTATGGTTAGGGTTAGAGTAAGGATTAAGGTTAGTATTAGGGTTAGAGTTAGGCTTAGGGTTAGTGTTAGGGCTAGGGTTAGCGTTAGGGTTAGGGTTAGCGTTAGACTTAGAGTTAGGGTTAGGGTTAGGGCTGGGTTAGGGTTAGGGTTGGGTTTAGGTTTAGGGTTAGGGTTAGGGTTACAGTAAGCGTTAGGGTTAGAATTATGGTTATGGTTAGGGATAGGGTAAGGGTTAGGATAAGGGTTAGTTTTAGGGTTTGAGTTAGGGTTAAGGTTAGGGTTCGAGTAAGGATTAGGGTTAGGGTTCGGGTTACAGTTTGGGTTAGTGTTTTAGTTTGAAGGTTAGAGTAAGAGTTAGCGTAAGGGTTAGGGTTAGGGTTACAGTTAAAGTTAGGGTAGGGTTAGGGTTAGGTTTACGTTTTAAGTGACGGTTAGGTGGGGTTAAGTAAAGTGTTAGAGTTAGGGTTAAACTTAGGGTTAGGGTTTAGGGTTAGGGTTAGCGTTGGGTTAAGAGTTAGTGTTAGGGTTTGAATTAGCGTTGAGTGACGGTTAGGTGGGGTTAAGTTAAGTGTTAGCGTTAGGGTTAAACTTAGGGTTAGGGTTAGAGTTAGGGTCAATGTTAGGGTAAGAGTAAGGTTTAGGGCAAAGGTTAGGGTTAAGGCTGGGGTTAGGGTTAGTGTTAGCGTTAGGGTTAGGGTAAGGGTTTTATTTAAGGTTAGGATAATAGTTAGGCTTAGGGAAGAGTAAGGGTTAGGGTTAGGATAGGGTTAGGGTTAGTGTTTAGGACTTAGGGTTAGGGTTAGGGTTTGGGTTTAGGGTTACAGTGAGGGTTAGTGTTAGAGTTAGGGTTAGGATTAGAGTTAGGGTGAGGGTTAGTGTTTCTGTTAGAGTTAAGGTTAGGGTTAGGGTAAGGTTAAGTTTTAAGGTTAGGGTTAGAGTTAGGGTTTAGTGTTAGAGTTAGGGTTAGGGTTAGGGTTAGAGTCAGGGTTAGGGTTAGGGTTAGAGTCAGGGTTAGGGTTAGGATTAGTGGGTAGGGTTATAGAGTTAGGGCTAGGTTTAGGGTAAGGGTTAGGATTAAAGTTAGGGTTAAATTAGGGTAAGTGTTAGAGTTAGGGTTAGTGTAAGAGTAAGGGTTAGGGTTAGGGTTTGAGTAAGGGTTAGGGTTAGGTTACCGTAAGGGTTAGTTTTAGAATTAGGTTAGGGTTAGGGTGTATGGTTCGGGTTAGGGTTAGGGGTGTAGTAAGTGTTAAGGTTAGTGTTGGAGTTGGGTGAGGGTTAGGGTCAGAGTTACGGTAACGGCTAGATTTAGGGTTAGTGTTTTGGTTAGGTTTAGAGTTAGGGTAAGGGTTAGCGTTTAGTTTTTGGCTTAGGGTAAGGGTTAGGGTTAGGGTTAGAGTTAGGGTTATGGTTAATATTAGGGTAAGGGCTAGGGCTAGGGCTAGGTTTAGGGTTTGGGTTAGAGTTAGGCTTAGGGTTAGGGTTAGGGTAAGGCGGGGTTATGGTTATGGTTATGGTTAGGGTTAGAGTTAAGGTTTAGGTTTAGGTAAGGGTTACGGCTAGGGTAAGGGTTAGGTTTAGGGTTTGTGTAAGCGTTAGGGTTAGGGTTAGAGTTATGGTTAGGAGTAGGGTTACGGTAAGAGTTAGAGTCAGGGTAAGGGTTAGGGTTAGAGTTAGGGTTAGGGTTAGTGTTAGCGTAAGGGTTAGGATTAGTGTTTAGTGTAAGGGGTTAGCGTTAGGGTTACTGTAAGGGTAAGGCTTCGGGTTAGGGTTAATGCTAGAAGTGGGCTTACTGTAACAGTTAGGGTTAGGGCAAGGCTTATGTTTAGATTTAGGGTTAGGGTTAGTGTTAGGGTTTCAGTTAGGGTTAGGGTTAGTGTTAGGATTATGGTTAGGTTTTAGTGTTAGGTTTTTGTGTTAGGTTTTAGTGTTAGGGTCAACGGTAGGGTTAGGGTTAGAATTAGGGTTAGGGTTAGAGTTAGGGTTAGGGTTACGGTTAGGGTTACAGTTAGGTTTAGTGTTTTAGTTAGTGTTAAGGTAAGAGGTAGGGTTAGTGTTAGAGTTAGGGTAATAGTTAGAGTTAGGGTTAGGGTTAGGTTTTGAGTTAGCGTTAAGGTTAGTGTTAAGGTAAGGGTATGGGTTAGGGTTAGGGTGAGGGTAAGAGTTAGGGTTAGGGTTTAGGGTTAGCATAAGACTTAGAGTTAGGATTAGGGTTAGGCTTAATGTTATGGTTAGGATTAGGGTTAGAGTTACGGTTAGGGTTAGGGTTAGTGTTAGAGTTGAGGTTAGGGTTAGGTTTCGTGTTAGAGTTAGGGTTAGGGTTAGAGTTATGGTTAGTGTAAGGATTAGGGTTAGGGTTACAGGTCGAGTTAGAATCAGGGTTAGGATTAGGGTTAGTGTTTGAGTTAGGGTTAGTTTTAGATCTAGAGTTAGAATTAGTGTTAAGGTTTGGGTTAGGGTTGGGTTAGAGTTATACTTAGGGTTAGGGTTGGGGTTATGGTTAGGGTTATAGTTAGTGTAAGCGTTATGGTTAGGGTTAGGGTTAGTGTAAAATTTAGCGTTAGTGTTAGGCTTAGGGTTAAACTAACGGTTAGAGTTAGGGTTACTGCAAGGGTAGGGTTGAATTAGCGTTAAGGTTAGGGTGAAGGGTTAGGGTTAGGTTTTAGTTAGGGTTAAGGTTAGTGTTTGGGTTAGACTTAAGGTTACGATACGAGTTACGGTTCAGGTTAGTGTTAGAGTTACAGTTAGGGTTAGTGTAAGGCTAATGCTTAGGGTCAGCGTTAGGGTTAGAGTAAGGGTTAGGCTTAGTGTTAGTGTCAATGTTAGGGTTCGGGTTTTAGTAAGGATTAAGTTTAAGGTAAGGCTTAGCGTTTAGTGTTTGGCTTAGGGTTAGGGTTAGGGTTAGAGTTAGGGTTAGGGTTAAGGTTAGGTTTAGGGCTAGGGTTAGGGTTAGGGTTAGGGTAAGAGATAGGCCTAGGTTAGAGTTAGGGTTGGGATTAGGGTTTAGGGTTAGGGTTAGGGTTAGGGTTAGGATTAGTGTTAGGGTTAGTGTTTGCGTTAGGGTTAGGTTTGGGTTACGGTAAGGTTTAGTGTCTTAGTTAGGGGTAAGGTTAGGGTTAGGGTTAGAGCTAGGGTTAGGCTTTGTGTTAGGGTTTGGGTAAGGGTTAGGTTTAGAGTTAGGGTTAGGGTTAGAGTTACAGTTAGGGTTAGGGTAAGGGTTAGTGTTTAGGCTTAGGGTTAGGGTTAGAGTTAGGGTTAGGGTTAGGGTTAGGGGATTAGGGTTATGGTTAGGGTTAGTGGAAGGGTTAGAGTTAGTGTTAAGTTTTAGGTTAGGGGTAGGGCTAGGATTAGGATTAGGGTTAGTGTTAGTGTAAGCGTTAGTGTTAGAGTTAGGGTTAGGGTTAAGGTAATGGTTAGCGTTAGAGTAAGAGGAAGGGTTAGGGTTAGAGTTAGGGTTAGTATTAGTGTTAGCGTAAGGGTTAGGATTAGAATTTAGGATAATGGGTTAGGGTTACGGTTAATATTAGTGTAAGGCTTCGGGTTAGGATTAGGGTTAGGGTTATGTTTAGATGTATGGTTTGGGTTAGGGTAAGGGTTTCAATTACGGCTATGGTCAGTGTACGGGGTATGGTTAGGTTTTAGTGTTAGGGTTATGGTTAGAGTTTGGGTTAGAATTAGGGTTAGGGTTAGGGTTAGAGTTAGGGTTAGGTTTAGTGTTAGTGTAAGGGTTATGCTTAGTGTTTAGGGTTAGGGGTGAGGATTAGGGTCAAGGTTAGTGTTAGGGTTCGGGTTAGGTTTAGGGTTAAAGTTAGTGTTATAGTTGGATTTACTGTTACAGTTAGGGTCAAGGTTACGGTTAGGTTTAGAGTTAGGGTTATGATTAGGGTTAGGGTTACAGTTAGGGTTAGGGTTATTGTTAAGGTTAGGGTTAGGTTCAAGTGTTAGGCTTAGGGTTAGGGTTAGTGTTAGTGTAAGGGTTAAAATTAGGGTTAGGATTACAGTTAGGATTAGAGTTAGAGTTAGCGTAAGGTTAGGGTTAGGGTTACAGTTAGAGTTAGGGTTAGGGTTAGGGTTAGGGTTAGGTTTCAGGTAAGAGTTAGGGTTAGTTTTAGAGTTAGGGTTAGTGTTTAGGGTTAGGGTTAGGGTTAGGGTTTACCTTAGGTTAAGAGTTAGAATTAGGGTTAAGATTAGGGTTAGGTTAGAATTTGGGTTAGGGCTAGGGTTAGCGCTACAGTTAGGGTTAAGGTTAAGGTTAGGGTTAGGTCTGGGGTTAGGGTTAGGTTTAGGGTTAATGTTAGCCTTAGGGTAAGGGTTACGGTTTTATTTAGGGTTAGGGTTAGACTTAGGGTTTGTGTTAGTGTTAGCGTTAGGGTTAGGGTTAGGTTAAGGGTCAGGGTTTGGGTTAGGGTTAGGGTTAGGGTAGGGTTAGATTTAATGTTTAGGGTTAGGGTTTGGGTTAGGGTTAGTGATTAGGGTTAGGGTTAGGGTTAGGGTTTGGGTTAGTGTTAGAGTTAGGGTTAGGGTTAGTTCTTTTGTTAGAGTTAAGGTTAGGGTTAGGGTTAGGGTAAGGTTTAAGGTTAGGGTTAGAGTTAGTGTTAGTGTTAGAGTTAGGTTAAAGGTTAGGGTTAGGGTTAGGGTTATGGTTATTGTTACAGTTACGGTAAGTGTTAGGGTTAGTTTTAGTCTAAGAGTAAGGGTTAAGGTTAGGGTTAGGACAAGATTTAGGATTAGGTTTAGGGTTACCGTAAGGGTTAGTTTTAGAATAAGGGTTAGGGCTAATGTTAGGGTTAGATTTACAGTTACGGTTAGAGTTACAGTTAGGGTATAGGGTTAGGGTTAGAGTTGGGTTAGAGTTAGGCTAAGGGTTAGCGTTTAGTGTTTTGCTAAGGGTTAGGTAATTGTTAGAGTTTGGGTTAGAGTTAGGGTTAGGGTTAATGTTAGGGTAAGGGCTAGGGTTAGAGCTAGGGCTAGGGTTAGGGTTAGGGTAATAGTAAGGGCTAGGGTTAGAGTTATTTTACGGGTTTAGTGTTAGGGTTAGGGTTAGCGTTAGGATTAGGGTTATTGTTAGAGTTAGGTTAAGGGTTAGGGTTACAGTTAGGGTTAAGGTAAAGGTTAGTTTTAGGGCTGGGGTTAGGGTTAGGTCTAGGATTGGTGTTAGCATTAGGGTTAGTGTTAGTGTTTAGGCTTAGGGGTAAGGTTTAGGGTCAAGGTTAGTGTTAGGATTTGTGTTAGGGTTAGGGTCAGGGTTAGAGTTGGATTTACTTTTACAGTTAGGGTTAGGGTTAGGGTTACAGGTAGGGTTAGGGTTGGTGGTAGGGTTAGGCTTTGGTTACAGTGTTAGGCCTAGGTAAGGGTTAGTGTTAGAGTAAGGGTTAGAATTAGGGTTAGGGTTAGAGTTAGGATTAGGGTTAGAGTTAAGGTTAGGGTTACAGTTAGGGTTAGTGTTTTAGTCAGGGTTAAGGTTAGAGTTATAGTCAGTGATAGGGCTAGGGTTAAGGTTACAGTTAGAGTTAGGGTTTGGGTTAAGGTAAGGGTTAGGTTTAGAGTTAAATTTAGTTTAGGGCTTAGGTAAGAGTTAGGGGTAGGGTGTAGGGTTAGGATTAGGGTTAGCGTTAGGTTAAGAGTTAGGGTTATGTTTAGGATTAGGGTTAGGGTTAGAGTTAGGGTTAGCGTTAGGGGTAGGGTTACATTTAGGGTTAGTGTCAGGTTTAGGGTTAGGGCTGGGGTTAGGGTTAGGTTTAGGGTTAGTGTTAGCGGTAGGTTAGGGTTACGGGTTTATTTAGGGTTAGGGTTAGAGTTAGGGTTAGGTTAAGTGTAAGGGTAAGGATTATAGTAGGGTTAGGATTAGTGTTTAGGCTTAGGGTTAGGGTTAAGGTTTAGGGTTATGGTTAGGGTTAGGGTGTGTGAGAGTTAGGGTTAGGGTTTGTGTTTTTGTTCGAGTTAAAGTTAGGGTTAGGGTTAGGATAAGGTTTAAGGTTAGGGTTAGAGTTAGTGTTAGAGTTACGTTGAGGGTTAGGGTTAGAGTTAGAGTTAGGGTTAGTGTTAGAGTCATGATTAGGGTTAAGGTTAGGTGTATGGTAAGAGTTAGGGCTAGGGTTGTGGTTAGTGTTAGGGTTTCAGTTTGGGTTAAAGTTAGGGTAAGTGTTAGAGTAAGTGTTAGTGTTAGTGTAAGAGTAAGGGTTTGGTTTAGGGTAAGCAAAAGATTTACGGTTAGGTTTACGGTTACCGTAAGGGTTAGTTTTAGAATTATGGTTAGGGCTAGGGTGTTGGGTTAGGGTTAGGGTTAGGGGTTTGGTTAGGTTTAAAGTAAGTGTTGGAGGTGGGTGAGGGTTAGGGTTAGAGTTACGGTAACAGTTAGAGTTAGAGTTAGGTTTTGGGTTAGTGTTAGAGTTAGAGTTAGGGTTATGGTTAGTGTTAGCGTTTAGTGTTTAGCTAAGGGTTAGGGTAAGAGTTAGGGTTTGGATTAGAGTTAGACTTAGGGTTAATGTAAGGGTAATTGCTAGGGTTAGGGTTAGGATTAGGGTAAGAGTTAGGGCTAGGGTTAGGGTTAGGGTTAGGGTTACAGTTAGAGTTAAGGTTAGGGTTAGGGCTATGGTTAGGGTTAGGTTTAGAATTAGGGTTCGGGTTCGGGTTAGGGTTAGAGTTAGGGTTAGGGTACGGTTAGGGTCAGTGTTAGCCTTAAGGTTAGGGTTCAGGTTAGGGTTAGGGTTAGAGTTAGGGTAAGGATTAGGGTTAAGGTCAGGTTTTGTATATTTACTTAGGGTTAGGGTTAGGGGTCGGGTTAGAGTTCAGGTAAAGGTTAGGGTTTGGGTTGTGGTTAGTGTTAGAGTAACGTTTAGAGTTAGAGTAAGGGTTAGAGTTAGGGTTATGATGAGGGGTAGGTAAGAATTAGGGCTAGTGTTAGGGTCAGGATTAGGGTTAGGGTGTAGTTTTAGGCTTAGGGTTAGTATTGAGGTTCAGGCTAGATTTAGAGTTAGGGTTAGTGTTAACGTAAGGGTTAGGGCTAGGGGTAGTGTTAAGGTTAGGTTTAGGGTTAGGGTTAATGTTAATTTTTGGGTTAGGGTTAGGGTTACGTGTATAGGTAGGGTTAGGGGTAGATTTAGGGTTAGGGTCAGGGTTAGAGTTAGGGTCAAGATTAGGATTAGGGTTAGTGTTAGCATTAGGGTTAGGGTTTAAGTTAGAGTTAGGGTTAGGGTTTTAGTTACGGTACGGTTAGGTTTAGGGTTAGGGTAAGCATTAGGGTTAGGGTTAGTATTAGTGTTAGGGTTAGGCTTAATGTTAGCGTTAGGGTTAGGGTTGGGGTTTTAGTTAGGGATAAGGTTAGGGTAAGGGTAGAGTTAGGGTAAGGGTTAGAGTTAGGGTTAGGGTAGTGTTAGGGTTAGTGTGTAGGCTTATGGTTATAGTAAGGGTAAGGGTTAGGTTTAGGGTTATACTTAGGGTAAGGCTTAGGGTTTTGGTTAGGGTTAGAGTTTGGGTTAGGGTAAAGGTTAGGGTTAGGGCAAGGGTTATAGTGAGGGTTAGGGTTAGGGTTAAGTGTAGTGTTAGGGCTAGGGTTAGGGTTAATGTTAGAGTTAGGGTTAGGGTTAGAGTTAGATTTAGGGTAAGGGTTTGGGTTAGGGTTACGTTTAGGTTTAAGGTTGGGGTTAGCGTTAGTGTTAGAGTTAGGTTTAGGGTTTGAGTTAGGGATAGGGTTATGGTAAGAGGTAGGGTTACGTTTAGAGTTAGGAATAAGGTTACATTTAGGTTCAGGGTTTTTGTTCGGGTTATATAATTAGGGTTATAGTGAGGGTTAGGGTTGGAGTTAGGATTTGGGTTACGGTAAGTGTTAGCCATAGGGTAAGGTTTAGGGTTACGTGTAGAATTTTAGTTTGGGTTAAGGTTAGGTTAGAGTAAGGGATAGGGTTAGGGTTATAGTTAGGGTTATGGTTAGAGTTAGGGTTAGGGTTAGGGTTAGGGTTCGGGTGCAGGTTAGGGGTAGGGTTAAGGTTAGGGTTAAGGCTAGGTTTAGGGTTTAGGTTAGGGTTTGTGTTAGCATTAGGGTCAGAGTTAGGGTAAGGGTTAGGGTTAGGTTGTTAGTTAAGTTTAAGGTTAGTCTAAGGGTCAGGGTTAGAGTTGGGGTAAGGGTTAGGCTTGTGGTCAGGGTTGGGGATAGGGTCAAAGTTAGGGTTATGGTTAATTGTAGGGTTAGGTGTAGATTTAGGGTTAGGGTTAGAGTTGGAGGTAGAGTAAGGGTTAGGGTTAGAGTTAGGGTAAAGGTAAGTGTTAGGGTTAAGTTTAGTGTTTAGGCTTAGGGTTAGGGTTGGGTTAGATGTTGGGTTAAGGTTAGAGTTGGGGTTAGGGTTAGTGTTAGAGTTAGGATTATGGTAAGGTTTAGGGTTAGAATTAGGTGAAGGGTTAGGGTTTTGTTTAGGTTTAGGGTTAGAATTGGGGTTAAGGTTAGGGTTAGTGTTAGCGTTAGAGTTAGGGTTAGGTTTAGGGTTTTTATTTGGGATAAGTTTAGGGTTAGGATTCGGGTTAGGGTTAGAATTCGGATTAGGGTTAGAGTTTGTATTAGCGTTAGGGTTAGGGTTAGGGTTGGGGTTTTAATTAGGGATAAGGTTAGGGTTAGGGTTAGAGTTAGGGTAAGCGTAAAAATTAGGGTTAGAGGTAGTGTAAGGGTTAGTGTTTAGGCTTAGTGTTAGATTAAGGGTTAGGATTAGGGTTAGGGTTAGGATTTTTTTTTTTTTTTTACATGGGTGTCACCACTTATCAAGGCCCAGAGGCCACTCAAGGATAAGGATTAATAGGTATACATTAGTCATTGTGATTTTAGCATAGTAAACAGTGGGAATTTTGTAACTTGTATTACTTAGGGGGACGATTCAATTAGAACTTGTTCACATTGGACTTTTTCTTTTTTTTTTTTTCATAGGTATCAACACATTATCAAGGCCAAGAGACCACTCAAGGATAAGGGTTAAAGAGTGTACAGTAGAAATTGGACAATATAATAATCATTAGTAATGAAAATTTGTTAAATTTGATAACTTATATGGAACGGCTCATCAAGAACTTATTTACGTTAGACTTGAAGACAACCATATTGTAGTCAGCCAGAAAGCAGGAAAACGGAAGACAATTCCACAGGCGTGCAGTTCTAATAAAAAAGCTTTGTTCATGGAATCTACGTTTAGGTTTAGGCACAGATAAAGAGTGGGGGGAATTATTGATAGTGTTTACAGCTAGACGAGTGTTTCTTGTGAAAGTTTGGCGAGGGGGGACCATAGATTGAAGCTCAGTCGAACACTTTCCATGAAAATAACGATACATCAGAGACAAACTCGCAACATCTCTTCTGTGAGATAGAGGTTGCAAGGAAGAGAAAAGGACATCTCCTACGAGGCTACAAAGTCTATTTTGAACTCTATCAATGCAGGACAAGTCCTTTCTAGCAGCTCCTGCCCAGATGTGGCAACAGTATTCCATCCTTGGACGTACCTGGCTCTTATATAGATAGAGAATAGCATCAGCAGTGAGATATCTACTGGATCGATAGAAAGATCCCACCATTTTTCCAGCGGCTTTGGCAACAGATTTGATGTATGTGTTCCATTTAAGATCAGGAGTAATGGTCAAGCCCAGAAGCTTGTCAAAACTTGAGGCCTCCTGAAGACGAGAGCCATTCATTTCAAGGGCTAGGGTTAGGGTTAGGGTTAGGGCCAAAATTAAGGTTACGGTTAGGGTTAGGGTTAGGGTTAATTTTAGGGTTAGAGTAAGACTTAGGTTAGGGTTAAAGTTAGAGTTAGGGTTAGGGTTACGTTTAGATGTAGGGTTATGGTTAGGGTTATGGTTACGGTTAATGTTAGAATTAGGGTTGGGTTAGTGTTAGGGTTAGGTTTAGGGTTGGAGTGAGGGTTAGGGTTATGGTTAGGGTTATGGTTAGCTTTAGGTTAGGATTAGGGTTAGGGTAAGGGTTAGGGTTAGGTTTAGGGTTGGGGTTAGGGTTAGTGTTAGCGTTAGGGTTAGGGTTAGGGTTAGGGTTTTAGTTAGGGTTATGGTTAGGGTTAGGGATAGGTTTAGGGTTAGAGTTAGGGTTAGGGTTAGAATTAGGGTTAGGGTTAGGGTTAGGGTTAGAGTTAGCGTAAGGGTTAGGGTTAGGGTTAAGGTTTAGTGTTATGGTTAGTGTTTGGGTTAGGGTTAGGGTTAGGGTTTAAGTTAGGGTTTTAGTAAGGGTTAAGGTTAGGGTTAGTGGTAGGGTTAGGGTTTAGTGTTAGGCTTAGGATTAGTGTTAGGGGTCGGGTTAGGGTTAAAGTTAGGGTTAGGTTAAGGTTTGGGTTAAGGCTAGGGCTAGGGTTAGGGTTAGAGTTAGGGCTAGGGGTAGGGTTAGGGTTAGGGTTAGGGTTGGGGTTAGGGTTTAGGGTTAAGGTTAGGATTAGAGTTAGGGTTAGTTTTAGCGTTATGGTTAGGGTTAGGGTTAGGTTTAGAGTTAGGATTAGGGTTAGGGTTAGTGTTTAGGCTTAGTGTTAGGGTTAAGGTTTTAGTTATGGTTAGGGATAGGGTTAGGGGTAGGGTTAGAGACAAAGTCTTGTTTTAATGGAGGATGGGTGAATCAGATACTCTGAATTGGAAAAATAAAAATGTCGTTTACCTGGACAGAGGTCAGTAAATGTGGAATATAGAAACAGAACAGATACTACACTTTGGTCCCATACAGAAAGCGAACTGTTCGTTTGTATGACAACACTATCACTTTGAAACATCGGTTCTTCTCCTGTAAATGTAGTCAAATAACGTTAAGCCGAGTCAGTATTGGTTATTAATAATCATAGTGGAATACAAACTTTTCTAAAAGTGGAAGTGAAAGTGGTTGTAAATATGACTGTCAATACATGCGTGTGCGTGTGTACATGTGTTGATGTGTATACGTTCATATATGTATGTAATCTGTCGTTTATTTCCAGAAAATAATGTAATTTTATAACAAGTGGTTGATATTTAATTTGAAGACATCTTTGTTATAATCCTTAGAAAAGCAGTCCCATGGATGTGTGTACAACAAACCGATAGCCCTTGCCCCCACCCCCAAATAATGACTCATTGTGGTATTTTTTTTCTGTATTTTTCAATAATGTCCATTTCTTCTATTTTATCTCAATAAATCGCCTCTCAATATATATAGTCATCCACATACAGTACTGTTTCGCTGTTTCACAGCTCATCAGTGCGGCTTGTCAGGGAACTACCTCAAGCCAGGATTGAAAACAGACCGGCTGTACGACATTCAAGGCTCCTAACCATGACGCTAATTCGGCGGCTGCTGTGCGAGTCGTGAGTTTAACGATGTTTTGACATCGTCCGAAATACGTAAGCTTGATTTGTTTACACAAAGAGCATCGCTTTATACGCTAATGGTAATTCGTTTATCACTTCTCAGTATGCTTAACTCATGATGAGGAGCATTATACTCATCCACATACAGTACTGTTTCGCTGTTTCACAGCTCATCAGTGCAGTTAGACAGGCAACTACCTCAAGCCAGGATTGAAACCCGACCGGCTATATATATATATATATATATATATATATATATATATATATATATATATATATATATATATATATATATATGTTCTTATTATTTCAACCTCGGTGATTTTTATTTAAATAATTACAAGCTATTTCAGGACAATAAAGAGAAAAGAAAAGGAAAAGGTATGGGATGGGGGAGAAATATAGATTATATTAATAATTAGAATTGAAATTAAAAATTAAGAATAGAAGGAAAGAAATCAAAAATTAAAATGAATTAAAATGAAGAGAGGAGATTGTTTGTTAAAAGGGATGACAAACAAAAATTTCTCTCACTCCTCCTTCTCCCCTCTCTATCCAGCACTTCAACTCTTGGTGTTTTGATAGCCATACGTAATTTAAAAGAAGCTTTTCTTTCTAAGCAATTTTGGCTTAGATCATCTGACGAGATCGGCAGGATAATTTATTGTCCTGTCTATTGAAACAGCTTGTAATAATTTAAGTAAAAATTCCCGAGGTTGAAATAATAAAAACGTATTTAGCTCTACTAACGTATTGAGCACCTTTTCCCCTGTTTTTTTAATTTTTTATTTTTATTTATTTTTTACCAACTATAAATTTATATCCGGGTTACACTATACATTAACAAAGGCTTTAATTTGGGACCAGAGAAAATCTCTTTTATATCTGTTTTACTTATATTCGAATTTCTAATATCTGGGTTACACTTTTTTTACAAGGTGGTCACCACTTATCAAGGCCCGGAAGCCACTCGGGGATAAGGGTTATTGCGTGTACAGTACGTTAGTGTTGAGATTTGATAAAGTGTCTTACTTAAGGGGGCGGTTCATAGGAATTTGTTTATGTTGGACTCGAAGATATCCAGGTAGTAATCAGGTAGGGAAACAGGCAAACGGAACAGAGTTCCACATGCGTAATTATGAACTCGTCTAGGGAGGTGGTCGGCCCTATGCCAGTTTCGCTTAGGAAGAATATGTCTGGTTTCGTCTCCTGTAATTGGGTTTCAACCTCTGGAAGGTTGGAACGTAGACCCCTGATGTTGGAGAAGGAGACATGGTAGTAGGGGTCTACGTTGGAGGATGGGATTCTAGGTTTATTCGCGATTTTTTTTCTGGAGATATTTCATGTTGAGAATTTGGGATTTGTGGAACAGGGCGACAGACTTGGTTAGAGCAGGACAGTGTCAGAGCGAGAAAAAAACTGAGTTTTATAGATATATAGGTAGATAGAAAATAGATAAATCACCTTAGCTGTTAGCGGTATTTAGTTCAAAAGAACTGTTTGTTTTGTCCGTTGTGTAACTATAGTAGCCATAAAGTTTGACAGATGTCCATCTGCACAAAAGAAATTGAGGAAGGAGGTGGTGAAATATACAGCTTAACACCGTTACTGTCAGAATAAGGTGAGGTATATTGAAAGAGCGATGACACTCCCCTCCTCGTAAAAAAAAAAATCGAAAACTATTTACCGACTGGATTTTGTTGGCGGCCAATGTTTGCTCAAATCAATTGGGTGGGTTTTGTAATTAGGCCTCTTTTTGTGTTTACGAATTCTATTTAAGCGAAAGGACCCGACGGCATAAGAATTCGAAGAAGATTTCCGAATCCATAGAGAAAAGGAAAAAGAAGGAAATACTTTATGCGGGTATCTTATCTACCCGAAAGCACTCGTGTCGAACAAAAGATTAAAAGTGGAAATGACTTTTTAAAAAAGTATTCTGAATGGAGTATCTTCTTTCTTTAAGAAAGAAAGAACAACGAGTAGGTGTTACGTGTGATAAAAGCTCCCCCCCCCTGCTTGGAATAATTTTCTCATTTACTTTGCCTCCCCACGAGGACAGAGATAGACACCAGGATCGTATTTTACTGTGGAGAATAAGGGTACAAAAATAAAAATTGTATCAGTCGTGAAAGATTTCTCCTCCACAAACTGAGAACAAAAAATTGAAGTGTAACATCAGAACAGATACTTCAGTTTGAACTTGGCTCAAAGTTTGAAATAATATTACCCTCAGCGTTAAATATTAATTGATTTATCACCTTGCTAAGAGGTTGGACACAAGGTTAGGTGTGGTTTTGAGAAGTCAGTGCACTAGGATAGACGCGCCTTTGCCTGTAAAAATGCCTGAGCCGTCCAGCAGGCATTCGACTGTAGAAGCGCCTCAGTGTATCTTTTACTCTTCGTGTCGCCACCAAAGTTGTCCATCCCTGTGTTCCGCATGATAACTTGATATCTACTTGCAAAATGTTTGCTCTGATGAAGACCACAGATGTCGAAGGGTCCCAAATCGGTCAAATTATCACTGTACCGACATTTTCACAGATCAAGAGGGCAATCCTCCTGCATTAGTCATCGATGTTGTACCGCTGAGGAGCAAGATATATCGTTATTTTCATGGCAAATGCTCGACTGAACTCCCATTTATGATCTCCTCTTGCCAAACTTTCACGTAAAAAAACGTAACATGTGGCCGCAGCCAAGATTGAACTCACTACCCGAGTTTGTAGTGTAATTCAAATCTTGTCCGTAGCTGAATACTTTATGCTTCGCCAGGACTATCAGAAGTATCTTTTATCGTGACACCATCACTAGATGGGTTGACTACCACGGCTTAAGAGAGACCTATCTACTCTCGAGAGAAGGATAGACCGTGCCAGTTTCTCAACCTGGTATTTCTACCATTAACCCTTATCTTTGAGTAGCCTCCGGGCCTTGATAAGTAACGACTACCTTGTAAAAACAAAAGATCACCTCCAAGCAGGAAAAATAATTCTATTTTGTACAAAAGTAATTATTTTGAATAAATGTTAAAATGCTCCGTTTTGTGTAGAAAACCAATCTCTAAATAATCTTTCTATTTAAAGTATTTGGGGACTGGTTTCATTCTCAACTTCTGGGCGATTTTAGCTTGACGACTTCAAATCTAAGTCCGGGGTCTGCCTCTTATCGACGTGGATTTGGTGGGCGAGTAGGATGGCATCTTACCTTATGTTGGGAATCAGACGGGTATTACTCCGCCTCTTTGTTAATAGAACTTAAATAACAATTATCAAATTATCACATCTCAAGTATTTGGTAATATTTTTTTTTCAATCTGCGGGTATTTTCCTTTCTGAGTTTAGAACGGTCAACGCATTTTCTACCTCTTACTCTCACTTCGAGTGGGGCAGAGATTTACTTTTCTCTCTTTTCTCTTTACTTATATTTTAACTGTTACCGTGATTGGGGAAAGGTTCTCTTTTTCCCTCCCCAGGTTCATCGTTACATGAAGAACGCAGTTATAAAAATGGAATCTATTTCACTTTTCCAAAGTCTGGGATATATCCGTCATTGTCACCCATTCATCTAAAATTACACATCTGCTATTGTCATTAACTGTTAAAGACGTATGTATTAAATGAACCCACTACTATGATTCAATAAGAGAGGTGGAGGAACAGCTGCTTTGTGTGCACAACACAACAACGACCAGTCGTTAACACTGTGCATCGTAGAATACACATACTATGCTATTTGATAAAAACGGAAACCGTACTATACTTTCCAAAGGATGAGATGATTAAAATTTAAACTTATACTATAACACTGATAGCATATTTACTGGGACGGGTATTCATCTAGTTTCTATGTAAAAATGAGTTCATTATGTCCGCACGTGTGCGTGTGCTACTAACGTTTTTATCGGATCATGGGTTTGCACACGTGTGTGTGTATATATATATATATATATATATATATATATATATATATAAGAAAAAATTAAGAATGAAAAAATATATTTGACATTTATTTATTGTTCGACAGGATACTCAAATAAGGTATATTGAAATTTCCTTAATCCGCGAAGTTTCAAAGAAATGCGTTCTTCTCATCAGAGGAAAGATGTTAGCGACTGAATATTATAGCGAAGCTGGTACTGCTGGTACTGACATTAATAGAAAGAACATTATATGAAAACTAGTCATGAATGCAAAAAATACCTTTATTAAATGGGGGAAATACATATATATAGTCATCCACATATAGTACTGTTTCGCTGTTTCACGACTCATCAGTACGGCTAGACAGGCAACTACCTCAAGCCAGGACCGAAATATATATATATAATGGTTAGGAGCCTTGACTGCCGTACAAACGGTCGGGTTTCAATCCTGGCTTGAGGTAGTTGCCTGTCTAGCCGCACTGATGAGCTGTGAAACAGCGAAACAGTACTGTATGTGGATGAGTATATATATATATATATATATATATATATATATATATATATATATCCGTCTCGTACACTTTTTTCCTTTCTTTATTTTTCCTCTTTTCCACTCCATATCTATTCCTCTATCGACTCATCCTCTCTTCTTTTTTTCTTTTTTCGTCCTCCTTTGTCTTTATCTCTATTCCTCCTCTCACTCGCTCTCCCTTTCTTTTTTCTCTCTTCGCATCTCTCTCCCCATCCACCTCCTCTTTCTCTTCCTCTCCCGTCCTCCATCTTTTTTTCTATTTTCTTTTTTCTCGCTATCATTATCATTCTCTTTCTCCTCACTTCTCTCTAGTCTCATTCTTTCTCTTTATGTATCTTTTTCTCTCTAGTTTACTCTCTCATTCTCCTTTTCTTTATCCCACTTTCCCTATATTTCTTTATCTTTATCCCCTCTCTTTCTTTTCTCTTCGTCTCACAATTTTTTCTTTCCTCTTGCTCTCTCTCTCTCTCTCTCTCTCTCTCTCTCTCTATCTTTCTTGTCTTCTTTCTTTCGTTATTTCTTTTCTCGGTCCCCTATTTCTTTTTATCTTTCCTTCCCTCGCTCTCTTTCTCCCATCTTTATCTCTTTCTCTCTCGTCCTCATTCTCATCTTTTCTCTTTCTTTCTTTCTGTCTTTTAATCTCCATCATAGTCTTTATCTTCTCATCTCACTCATTCTCCTTTTTCCGTCTCCTTTTTTCCTTTTTTCCTCTATCTCTCTCTTCCTTTCGTTTTTTTTCTTTTCCCCACAGCCTTTTTTTTCTTCCCCATCTTCCTTTTGATATTTCTTCCTATCTCTCTCTTTTTTGTCTCTCTCTCACCTCTCTCTCTTTGGTTTTTCTTTTCTCTCTTTCCTCGCATTCTCTTGCTCTAACTTTCCCCTTTCTCTTTCTATTCCTCCCCCTCTCACCTTTCCCCTCTCCCTTCTCCCCTCTCTCTCTTTCTTTCATCCTCTTTCTCGCACTTTCTTTCCCCTCCACGTTTTCCTCTTTCTACCCCTCTCTCTCTCTCTCTCTCTCTCTCTCTCTCTCTCTCTCTCTGTCCCTATCTCTCTCCTTTTCTTTCTCAATCTTTGTATGTAAGGCAAACAAAAATGTATTATTTCGGAGCTGTAGGTGCGGTCTCCTCCTACAAGTTAAATCCACTTCTGAAGACTTCAAATCGGCACAACCCTTATTAACAGATACGAAGGTAACGCCCTTGCCTATTATTGTTACTACTTTATTTTAGTTTATCATATTCTACTTTATTTACTTTTATTTTTATTTGTTGCTTTTTTTTTCTTCTGAACACTATTCGGCCATTATCGCTTGCCGGTGTAGATAAAGCAATCTATGCTTTAGGCCCAAAAGTAAACATTCATTCTGAAGGTTCAGCCGAGTACGGAGGGCCTTTAAACACAGTCCACCTGAATGTTTTTTTTTCCGTTTTTTTTTTTTTTTTGTTACAAATAAAAAGCACACATTCTATACATATTCCGAGATTATTGCCTTTCGTGCTGACATGGCCGCTTTGAATGTCTTTCTCCTTTGTTAAGTGTATTATAGGTTTCATTGCACTTACTCAACGGTTCTTCTAATTTTATTAATGTTATAGTTTCATAATTTCGTTTTGATTCATATTGCCATGCCAGTTAGCCATATTTACTCTAGGCAGGTTGAATCGGCTTCCTCAAAAGGAGAAAATGTCTAGGGAATATTAAATTCACAAGCCATCCCCAGTCGAATGTATATCCCAGTCAGGGGAGATGATGACATTAGGTCTTGGCAGTTCTTGTGTCGTTGTCCTTTTAAAGCCATTCTTAAAATGTGAAAGGGAAGTTCTACGTTATCTAGTGGCAGAACGTACTAGAAGAATTATCTCCCCTGTTTTAGATCACTCTTCACAACAGACCATAATGACACACGCAAAATACGATTATATTTATTTTTTCACTTAATTACACTTCTACTCGATGGGTTTGTTTATTTATTTATTTATTTATTTTGTAAATTTTCTTGAGGATATTTATTTTTGCCTGGTATGTAAATATATCAACGGGTTTTTATTTGAAATGCGATTTTCACCTGTGTCTTTATCTGTATAAGCAACTAAATTTCTTATGCGGATGTTATTGTTTGGGCCAACGTTGGGCTTTCCAGTGCGCATGTACACACGCTGCATTTGACGCTATTTATAAGCTGAATGCAAGTCACTTGAATATCAACGCTTATTTCTGGCACAGTTCGAGCACAAACATGGCGACTGAAAGGCGGGAGAACAATCCGGACAACAAAGTAACAAAGGGAAACAAAGAGAAAGGTAAATATTGGAAGGCGAATATCAGAACAATAACTGCGGCCGGTGCATAGTTATGTTCGCCATTGATCAATAATTATCGATTGCTTTAAAATCAATATGGAAATCAAAACACAGATATGGCATATTTTTTACTTTTGCGTACTTAGGCTTTCGATAAATAAATCTGGGTTTATATAGACGTTTAACCAAATAAAACCGCACGCGTTTGATATTTCACTTCTACGGTTTAATAGGTTTGGGGGATATTGAAAACTATACAAGTAAAATAGCGAGCAACTATGTACACAGAATAAACTTTAATTTTTGATAATAAGATATAAGAAAAATAAATAGATAATTAATTTACAAATTAAAGCAAAACAACATTTTAAATAGAAATTTAAATAAACACTACAAACACGTACTTGTTAAAATAAGATCGCCTATTAATTCGACACATTCACAAAAGAGGTGTATCACTCCTACACAAAACAGCACAAATAAAGAAAAAGAATAAAAGTCAGCTAAAACGTTATTTAGAGGGAGTCCTGGTATTTGCTAATGGAAACATTATCCCGTGGGAGGAAATAACAATATACCTGATTGGTTA